>NW_028234403.1:54479093-54484093 GCF_977035675.1 Penaeus japonicus
GCTCTCAGAGGTGGTCGGTCGAGCTCGGAAGGTGAGACATGTCGAAAGAAAAAAAAAACATGACGAATGTGAATGAGCATGAGAATTTGGTCGAAATTTTGGGGTATATTTAGATGTGACGTTGGTATGTTTTGATATGTGTGTGATTGACGTTCGCGTGTTGTGTCAGACCGCTCTGATGATAAGAAATCTGGGAGGGCATCCGGTGATAACGAAAGGAAACGCGAAAGGAAAATAAAATCCACAAGATTTCCAAAAGAGGGTTTTACAAGGTCACTCTATTCATTCTATTATTCTGACCCCCCCACCCCACCCCACCCCCATGACATGCGCCTCTCGATCCTTTGGGAATCAGCTTGATAGATCTGTTGTTGTGATCAGATTTATTTAGTCGATTCCCATGGGCGGAAAGGCGATGCTCTTCTGTTTTTTTTTTTTAAACTCTTTCGGTGTTGATATTTTCATCCGCGTATCAATTAGGACCTCTTTATATTTTGCTTTATATTTTTAAGTGGTTTTATATCTTTAATGCTTATATTTTGATAAGTCCCTGCATGAAGTCAGATTTTATTTAAAAAGGTTTAGAAAACGTTAATATGTCCGCTTAGGTGAGCTGTCTTTTTCCAAAAAATGAATTTTGTGTTTGTTTTGTGTATATCCGTGCTAAGTTGGTTGTGATTTACGGTTTTTATTCCAAATGATGGATATAGTTCTAAGCAATGTATGATTTGCATATAATAGACAAGCAGTGAATCACAACCTGAAAATTGTCTTTTACGTATCGGAACTATCACCTTAAAAAAAAAAAAAACTATCACATTTTAAAAAATCAGATTTAACCTCCAGACCCCTATAAACATTTAGAAAACATCCTCTAACATTTTCCACCATCTTCTAACACCGAGGATTCCTCCAGGAACGGCTGCTGTCCTGGAATGTGTGTGTGGTGGTGGCGAGCGAAGACCTTAATTTCCTCAAGTCCTTCGCCGAGGTGGCACTCCAAGGGCGCCTCCTAGTGTGGGTCACGAAGCTCCTGCTGGTGACTAGCGTGGCTCTGCAGGAACTCCGAGATGTCCTTCGTATCTATTGGGTTTTCTCCATGATGAACGCTGTCGTGGTGGTTCTTGAGGATAAGACCCCGATTCAAAAGTTAGATTTTATTTTTTATTTTTTTATTTTTTTATTTTATTTTTTTTTCCTATAAAGGGTAGGTTAACTTTGGACTTTTTTGGTTTATTTCCGTGTTGTGTATAGCGGTGTTTATACTTCTCTACAGTGTTAGATTGATTCTCGTTTTTTTATTAAGTGTTATTCTTTTCGATAGTTTGTTTGTTAGTGTACCAGTTTGTATGTTATGTAATTGATCTTTAAGATAAGTATATGTGTATATATATAGTCCCAATGAGAACGTGGTAATGATTACATATTTCTGTACGCGTTTATTTTCCAATAAAAGTTATGAAATGAGTCGATATACCACTTAATGAAATTTCTATGCACCAAATCGTATTTTTTTTATGTATGAACTTACTGACGAATACAACAAAGAAAAAAAGAAAAAAAAATAGATATCTTAAATTTATGAATATAATCGTGTTAAAAACGTGTTTCACGTATCTATACATACACTTATTTGTCAATAAAAAGGAAATAGATAAATCGACGTATTGCTTTTGTTTTGCTTGTCCCTCGCAGGTGGTGCATCTACAGCCACCTGCCTTATTCTCCCACCGGGCCCCAGCTGGCGCGCATAGCCACCTGGACACCAGATGCGGGACTTAGGATTACAAGTGTACATGGTCTCTTTCCTGAGAAGTTTTCTAAGTACGTATTGTTGAAAGCTATTTAAACTGTGATTGGATTGAAAGATGTTTACATGATGTCAGTATTTATGTTTTTTTTATTATTATTATTATGCAAATTAGACGATTTACCGATTTACCGATCTCACTTTCTCTCTTTTTTTTTCTTCCTTCATCCCCCTCGTCCTTTCACCATCCATCCTCTCTCCTCTCTTTCTTTCCCTCCTTTCATCTCACTGACTTCCTCCCTCTTTCTTTCTTCCCCTTTCTTTCACTCCCTCTCACCCTCCTTCTTCTCTCTAACTCTCTCCTTCACCTTCCTTCTTTCCCCCTTACCATCTCTTCTCTCCCTCTCCCTGATCTCCTCATTTTTCCTCTCCTCTTTTCTCCTCCTCTCCCTCCCTTCTCCTCTTTTTCTCCTCCCCTCCCCCACCTCTCTCATCCCTCCTCTTTCCTCCTCTTTTATCTCCCTCCCTCCCTCTCTCATCCCTCCTCCCCTCCCTCCCTCTATCCCTCTCTCATCCCTCCCTCTATCCCTCTCTCCTCCTCTCTTTTATCTCCTCCTCTCCCGCCCTCCCTCTCTCATCCGTCCTCTTTCTTCATCCCCTCCCTCTATCCCTCTCCCCTCCTTCTTTTATCTCCCCTCCCTCCCTCTATCCCTCCCCTTTCCTCCTCCCCTCCCTCCCTCTATCCCTCTCTCATCCCTCCTCTTCTATCTCCCCCTCTCCCGCCCTCCCTCTCTCATCCGTCCTCTTTCTTCCTCCCCTCCCTCTATCCCTCTCCCCTCCTTCTTTTATCTCCCCTCCCTCCCTCTATCCCTCTCTTCTCTTCTTTTCTCCTCCCCTCCCTCTATCCCTCTCTCATCCCTCCTCTTCTATCTCCCCCTCCCCCCCCACCCAGCTTCTACGGCGCAGTGGTCAACGTAACCGCCCTTCCTTTCCCTCCTTACTGGTCGGTCCTCGAGGAACCTTCAGCCTCGTCTTCAGGAAGGTACTCGGGAACGGACTTCTTGCTCCTCGAAGCCACGGCGAAGGCTCTCAATTTCACCTTCAGGGTTGTGCCGACGGAGACGTGGACCGAGGTGTGTTTGATAGCCGATGGAAGGGTAGTTGGGCTTTTATCCTTTTTTCCTTTTTTTTCATTATTTCGTTTTGTTATGGTTTGATTTTCTCTTCTTTTTTTCAAGTTTTTGGGTTGTGTTTAGTTGCTCCTCCCCCTTTTTTTACTTACTGTGTTTTTGTTTTTGTTTTTGTTGTTGTGCAAATGGCTTGTTTTTTGTTTTTTTTTTCTCTTTCTTTCTTTCTTTTCCTTTTATTGTTATCATTGTGATACTCCTAACAGTAATTTAATCATAAAATTTATTCAGTAGAATTAAGGTTGCCTAAAGTTCCCTAATTCTCTCTTCTTTCCACAACCTCGTTTTCTCCCTTCTCCCTCCCATCATCTCCCTCTTTCCTTTGTCCTTCTTCCCTCCCTCCCTCATTCCCTCATTCCTCTCACTCTCTCTCTCTCTCTCTCTCTCTCTCTCTCTCTCTCTCTCTCTCTCTCTCTCTCTCTCTCTCTCTCTCACTTTCTCTCTCTCTCTCTCTCCCTATCTCTCTCTCTCTCTCTCTCTCTCTCTCTCTCTCTCTCTCTCTCTCTCTCTCTCTCTCTCTCTCTCTCTCTCTCTCTCTCTCTCTCTCTCCCTCTTGTCCATCCTTCACTCTCACCTCGTCCATGCCACCATGTCTCTCCCTCCCTCCCTCCCTCCCTCCCTCCTCCTACATCCATCCCTCCCTCCCTCCCTCCCCCACCTCCCTCACTCCCTCCTCCTACCCCTCTCACCCCCGTCCCCCCAACCCCATCCCCCCTCCAGGTCGCCGACCGCGTAGTCGAGCGCGTGGCATTCCTGTCCCCAATCTTCCACAACGTCTTGCCCGCTCGTCTCGACCGCTACGAGTTCTCCTTCGTGTACGAGTACGGCTCGCTCGACTTCTCCATGGCCAAGCCGAACCTCAAACCCCAGTGGCAGAGTCTCTACTACCCTCTCTCGCACGCCGTGTGGCTTGGGGTTTTGGCTACGGTGGTGGCGGTGCCTCTGTCTTTCTATCTGGTTGGTGGTGGGGTGGGGAGGGGTGGAGGGTGGGTGTGGGTGTTGTGGGGAGGGGGGGTGCGGGCGTGTTTGCGGTTGTTCGGTATAATCTGGACGATTTTTTTTTTTTTTTTCAAAGAGTCATAGTGTAATTCCTTAATAATCATACATGAACACCAATAAAACAATATCAACAAAAAATATATATATACATCATGAAAATAATGAAGAAAAAAACACGACAAATCCTAATAATCCTACTCAAACCCTTTCAAATACCCCCCCCCCCCCCGCCCCCCTTCGGCAGATAATCCACAAGGGAAGAAAATGGACGACGACCGAACACGTGGCAGAGAGAACGAGACATCATCCACTCACCCTCGGCAAAGCGGTACAAGAAGTCTTCGGTCTTTTCCTGGGACAAAACCTCTCCAGAAGCTTCTACTCCAGCGGCAGGGCACGTCTGCTAGCAGGGGCGTGGCTGGTGTTCTCGCTGGTAGTAGGCACGGCTTACAGGGGCAATCTCACGGCGTCTCTCACGTTGCCTGTTTATCCTTCCAGACCTGAGACTCTCGCCGATCTGGTTCTCGTGGCTGACAGGCGAGTAAAAAGACGCTGGGGAAAAAATAATAACTAAAATAATAATAATAACTAAATATAATGATAAAATAAAAATAATAACTGAAATGATAATAAAATAAAATAATAATAATGATGCTGGGAAAGGTTGATAATGGAGAAGATAATACAGGTTGAAGGAGGGGAATAGTGGGTGTAAAGGGGGGACTGTATCAATACTGATATGCAAGGAAAGTGAAGAAAAAAATGTGTCTGTATAGAAATTATAAAGCCTTTTCTGAATGTAGCGTCAAAAAAAGACATTTTTAAAATCTTACTGATATACCATTCGTTTACCAATATATCTAAAGATATCTTTTTGTCTGGATATACAACAAAAACAATAATTCATAGTAATTAATATGACATTCGTCATCACACCTAAATCTTTACCTTCAACATCAATCAACCCAACGTACCCAAATAATAAGCCATTCCCTAACCTTTAACTCCATTTCCCTTTCTCAAACTTACCCAAACCACCATCAACTTATCCTAAACCCCAAATT
>NW_028234403.1:54489093-54506593 GCF_977035675.1 Penaeus japonicus
AGATCTTGCATCTCTCTTGAACTTAGAGCTCAGGTGGGCCAACTCTTTAGTATGTGCTGATGACATAAAAGCTCTATTACGTCTCAAATGAGAATAACTGTCGTTGAATAACATTAAACTCGGCATTAGTTACATCATTTACCAGAGTGATCTATTATGTACAACCGGTCAGTGTCACACAAGAAAAAAAAAAAAAAAAAAAAAAAAAATGCTACAGTTGACCAGTGTAGGAACATTATTTGCACAAGGAATATGACAATTCATGCAACAAATGTTATCTTACAAGATCTGCACAATCAATATTTTCAAATGATGCAAACGGATAACTTTGCACTGCAATACACAACTTGAAAGAGACCACACAGTCATGGTTCGGCAAACACACAAAATACCAGTTTTAACATTGGAGTTGTACAACAATCCCATTTTTCCAAGATCGAGAGCCCTGCAGTAAGCTGGATTTCTTAGCTGCAAAATATTCATGGTTGGGGATTCAAAATTCAATGAAAACATTGATAACATTCCACATGAGACAGTCACACTACAGTACGCTCCTGCACTAATACCAAAAATATATATATATATGGATATAGATATATAATTTCTGTGACTGCTTTTCCAATCATTTGCATTTTGGATAATGATCCCTAAATTTCAGTTTAATCTTGCTTCAAAATTTTTTTTCCCTTTCTATTTTTGACAGAATATAATTTTTTTTTTTAATCATTAATATGTAAAAGTAACTTCAAGGCAAAACATGTCCATTTACAAAAATGAGAAGCAAAACAACAGGAAAAAGGTCAAAAGTAATTCCTATAAACAAACCCAAGTGGATAAAACACAATAGGCACTTCTCAGAGCGAGATCGCGACTTCATTCAGATCTCGTGAAGTCAATTAGTCACATAGTGCTTTCTTGGCTACACACTGAACTTCAAAAATCTATATACTTCACAAAACTTACCAATTACAAAGTCGCTGTACATATAAACACACTAAACAGTGAGCAATGATATCGTACAAATTGTCTTTCCGTGCTGTTGATTTTAGACACTTCTGAAAACGTTATATTTCTACTGTTCAAACCGAGTGGAGGCAAACACCATATCCACTCAAGTTTATACATACCAGAGGAACTTTTTTTGAAATCTTTTTAAGGTCTTTGTAAAATCCCAAACACCAAAGAAATGGTATACAGAAGAAAGGTAATCATAAAAAGCTTTATACAAAAATTACGGCACTAAGAATTAAAAGAGAAAATTAGAGAACTATAAATAACATAAAATAATTGTTAGGTGAACACCGACATCAAAAGATAACTATTTTTCTAACTTCGGATATGAAAGAAATACAGATTCATTTCATCTGCATTCCGTAAAATTATCAGAATAATAAACAACACGTAAAATGTTTTCTCTGTAAAATACTTTTGATATATCTAAATACACAAATGTCCAGCAGACAAAATAAAACCATACACTCAACTCTCCCCAACAAGTCAAAATAGAAGTGAAAATCGTCACTAAACAAACAACTTAGTATACAGCAAAATACAATTCGTGTTTCCAGTTCTGCATTTTTTTTTTTTTCCTTTTTTTTAATTCTTTTCCTTTTTTTTTTTTTGCAGAAAAGCAACAAAAAAAAAAAAACAAGTACACGATGCAATTCACATTCTAAAAATCCAGACACAAACAAAATGATTCACCTATTTACAAAACATAAAAAGGCACAGTTTGAATTCCTACGGTTATGAAATGGATTGACTTCCACAGAGATAAAAATCGTGTGAGTGACTACCAAAATGAAATACAATATAATGAACTCTAACAAATATGAGCAAGAGTGGATTCTGAATGCACTTCAAATGCAGAGAAAAATGGATATTTCTCCAGGCTTCTTACGTTCCAATACATTGTAATAGCCTCTCTGTCTTCTGTGCTCGGCTAGTAATAAAATTACCATGCTTACATGCTTACAATTCCTTAGGTATAATGCAACCTTATTAAAATTCTAGGACTATATTTCATGCCTAATCCTTTGTAGTTTACATTCTGTGTTTGTGTGTGTCTTTATGTATATATATATATGTATTCAGGTATTTATATATGTACAGGTATACATGTATGTATGCATGTAAATACTATGTGTACATGCATGTTTATGTGTAAGTTTATGTATGATTAGCAAAATGGCCAAGCTTTCCAACCCTAACTTGCAACTTCTATTGCTATATGAAAAAAATCATTTGATAGCCACAAGTGCACACACTCATCGCTATCAAGATATATGAAGCGTAAGTGTTATTCAAGAAACACCCTGATGAATTTTGATTCCAGGCTCTGTGCATAGAAATAATTTACGACATGAAATCAATAACCATTATATATGTTAATCTGTTATAATTTATATCATAATTCAATGATAATATTCTGTTTACATGGATATTATATCTATCTGTATTTGAGCATATAGCTATTTTTACTTTCACTTACATAGATATACTCAATAAATACTACATATCATGTATGTACTGGCACACATATGTTAGTGCAATTCTGCATCCATTACTTGGCAGTACACATCCACAGCTTAAAAGAGACATTTGAATCAGCATCTATGATTGGCTGGCTGTTAGAGATTATTGCTACTCATTGGTTAGCAGCTTGAGATGAAAGTAGCTGATTGGTTAGCAGCTTGAGATGAAAGTAGCTGATTGGTTGGCAGCTAGAGATGATAGCTGCTGACTGGCCTTTGGTTTAAGGTTTTCACTGCAACTGTGATACCTCAGTCCCTCATGTCAATCAGCAAAACAGATTCAAATGTATCCAAAACTGGATGTCCTGTAATTTTCTTAAGTTCAACTTCTTCAGTCAATTGTATTAATAATCTTTAAGTTGGCACTTTGCTGGATATTCTGAAAATACCAAAGAATAAATCTGACACATTATCTTTTGGTAGCTTCCTTCTGGGGCCACCAAATACAATAATAGATCTTCTCTCTCATCCAAAATACTATTCGCCTTACAAAGTACCAGAATATCTCAACCAGTGCTTTACGAATGATGACTTATTTAAGACTTACCACAGTGGGCTTTAACTCAATATACTGTTCAACCACATATAATCAAAGACACAACTCACTCTCTCTCCCTTTTTTTCTCCACAAGTGCAATATCACCTGACCTGAGTGATTTTTTTCAGCTAGGGCTGTTTAATTGTAAGAACAAATTTTATCATTAATTGTCAAGAAAGAAAAACTCATCATACAACCACAACAAGTTAGGGTAGGCTTTTCCCTCCACACAAGCAAATGCATGCTAAAAAAAAATGCAATTTCTGTGAAAGAATGTCAGTTGTAAGTGGAGCTTTGAAACCACGAGAACCAAGCTTTGATTTCTGACCGCACAAAAGCATGTTGTTTAGGATAGGTTGAGAGTGGTTAATAAAAACTACATGCATGTTGCTTAGTTGAAGAAAAAAATTTTTTTTCGTATGTTCTTTCTATGGTAATGTGTCTTCTGTCTCTGTGTAGATACATATATATATATGTCGATGTAAACGTGCATAGGCATCCTATATGTATATAATTTCGGTGAATTAATCCATAAACTTGAACAATGGCATAGGAGAAGCATTCATCTGAAGCCAACCTACACAGACTGGAAAAGCGCAGGAGCTTCCAAAACCCATAGCTCATATCAAAACTTGTCACCATTTTCCTTATAGGTCTATGTATGTTGATAATCGCAGTGATGAATTTCAAGAGCTATTGAAAGGTCAGTGTTCACGTCTTCTTAATACCAAGATAATATTATTCTTATTATCAATTCACTTAAATTGTAATTTTCTCCATACAATAATAATCTATAAAGAGTAAAATTTTCTCTTTTTTTTTTTTGTATTTTACTTTTATTTTTAAAGTCAATCAATAAACAACTCTAAAATTTCTAATAATAAACTCAATAATCTGGAAACTTAATTAAACCAATATCATTTCTAATCCCTAATGAGGTACAACCTTTCACAACACCTTAACGCCCTAAGCATCCACTTTTTTTTTACTTTCTCTTTTTATCAGGCATCTTAAATAATTCTAGTATCACTAAGCGCCGGATTCTGAGGATTTCCGTTCCCTTTGGGGAAAAAAATGCCATCTAACCGCAAGAAATTTGCCGCAGTTGCCGCTAAAAAAGCTTCCTAACCGTAAATCGGCACAAGGAGGTGAGCAAACCACTTTTCCACTCTGTGATTACAGGTCTGATTGAGAGAAAAAAAAAACACATAATAAATAATGATGATGATGACAATAATAATAATCATAATAAATAAATGACAAGGATTAAAAGCAACATGGATAATCTCCTGAGCTTTGTTCCAATCCCTGGTCATATTTTGATGAGGAACATTTCTGCGTGAGTAATGAAAGGGCACACCGAGTGCTGTCATGTCAGAGGAAATATCAAACTTGGGAACGTCTCTCGACTTGGATTCCCAAATTTAAGGCATTTAAATAAATTTTGGTTTTGAGTGCTATTCTCTATTACTACAAATTTTGCAAGGCACTAAAATATTCCGAAATGCTACTTCCCCACTTCTCAACTTGTTCCATCACCAAAGCTACTTAAAAAAGAAAAAAAGAAAGAAAGAAAAAACTGTAATACTGCATGACAAATAAATGTCAGACAAAAAAAAAAAAAAGATAAATCTAGGCCAAAAAAAAATACCAACATCACATCAGCAAACAACAGTACAAGACATTTTAGGTTTTCTCACCTTTCAAAAAATGTAACCAATTTCACTCTCCAGGTAAGTAAAAGCAAAGTCACAGGACACAGACTGTGGTTACAGAGCAAGTAAACTAATCACATCACGGGCAAGGCAAGCCAGCCCACAAAATTAAGTAGAATTTTTTACATAGTCACACATTTCTTTATAATTTGTCTTCACTGCTATTTGCTTTCTTCTTTCTTTGTAACAGACCAAAGTGTAACTATATCAATATTTTCTCCAATAAAACATGATGAGTCACCTCTTTGCAAATAAGTGGGTCTCATACATACTTGCCACAATGGAAGGCCAGCATTCACACACACCTACAAGCAGTACCGCAGTAGATGGGTTGATGTTAGAAAGGGCTTCCACATTCAGGTACAGGAGGCAATGCCAGAACCAAAGTCCTGAAAGGGTAGTTTATCCTTAGCCCCTGAGCAGAGGGGAGCCCCAGGCGCAACACAGTCATCGCTTAGCTAACATAAAACACTAGGAATCCTTTTATGTTTCTGTCCTATATTCTGGAGGCTTTTGCACACTTATGGCAAGATGATAATGACATCACAACTGACACAGCATTCAGAAAAGTTCAAAGAGTTACCTTAATAAAAGTAATGATACATAAATAATGCTCAAGAAATTTTGTGTCCCTAGCTACAGCATTAGAAAAGTAATTATTTGGGCCCCTGATCATCATTAAGTCATTAACATGGCAAAACAATTAATCATTATACACTATTGATAAAATTACCTGCGTCCCCGTTTACGACTGATTTACATTTCATTTACCGACTTTTAAGAAGTAAACCATATCAAAATCACAAGTGTTCTTGCCCATACACAATCTGCAATTAAGCACCTCATCCACAATACACTTTTATAATCAAAATATAGCCCTCACAAGGCTTCGAAAATCAAATCACAATGTCGTAACCGTGTCCAAGTAGGATAAGCATACGGTCCCAAAAAGAAAAAGAAGAAAAAAAAAAAAGAAAAAAAAAAAGAAAACAAAATAAAACTTAAATATACACATAAACACAAAACTGACAGACAACAAGTGACTGACGGACGGATAAGGGACTCTTCACATCCCTCACTATTGGCTGTGGATGTCGGTACTAGAGCTAGTGAAACATTGCAAGAATTATGCCATGAAAATTCCTAATCATATTGGTACATCTGCCAATTAACAATCAGTTCCAGCAGCTGTATCATTAGACGAATAACCATAGCTGTTGACTTGTTTCCTTTCAATTTCCCTAACTTCTTCATCAGTGTATAGTTATTTCCCCTCTTTTTGTGTTTCTCTCTCTTTCTCTCCCTCTCTCAATCTCCCTCTCCCTCTCCCTTATTCTTATTTTCATAATCAGCATGCATTTCTCGCTAACTACGTGGGTAAAGTGCCTATCGAGGAGGAAAAGTCTGCAAACCTCTTTTCGAAAAATTGGCAAAGAGGAGAGAAAAAGGTCATATATGTATATATATTTAAGGATAATAAGATGGGTGACAATTGGCACAATGAATCTCTAAGTACATGATATATTTGCAGATTGACTGACCTTTGTAAGAAAAATAACTTTTCTACAGGATCTACATGTCTAAAGTTCTACTAACGCAAGCAGTAATCTCTTTTCCCGTAGCAGGCAGGGAAGTGTGGTGAGGGCAGTTCCTCGGGCTGCCTCTGACTGAAGAGTACGGATTACAACTGCTTCTCGGCTAGGACCACCTACTTTTAAGTTTATTAGGAGCTTAGTAGAGTTCAAGTAGTTTTTCTTCTGTTTTATATTGATATATATATATAAATATATATGTTATATATTTATATATATATATATATATATATATATATATATATATATATATATATATATATATATATATATGTATATATATATATGTACGTATATATATATATATATATATATATAAATATATATACATATATATATACATATATAAATATATATACAAATATATATATATATATATACATATATATATATATATACATATATATATATACATATACATATATACATATATATTATTTACATATATATATATATATATATATATATATATATATATATATAAGTATATATATCCATGTATATATACATATTTATATATAATATATATATATATATATATATATATATATATATATATATATATATATATATATATATATATATATATATATATATATATAGACATTAATATTATTCCTTAATTCTCAAAGGACAAAAAAACTATAAAATAAATTAGAAATAAACGTCTGAAATCACATTTGAGCTTACTTCTACTATCTGTGAGAGAAATAACCGCTCTCCCCCTGAATCATACTGTTAGGGAATAACTGATCTGGTAATCTCTGATACTGATCAAAGGCATTAGAATACAGATGGGAAAAAACGCATCACCTTTAAAAGGAAATATACCTCTACATTATAATTAAAGAAATCTCTAACATCACTATAAAAGGAATGCTATAAGTCAACTTTGTACCAAAGTTTTGTATCTAATACTTAACAATGCAATTTAATTGAGTAAAATTATCCATTTTTTAAAAAATCTTTCTCTCTTTTAACGCAACAAATTCATGTCGCACGTATTGCATCATGGCAAATAATCTTCTAAATTCTAACAGCAAAATTCTCATAGTTGTGTACATTCCATATCACCCAAAGAGCTGCTGGCCTGAGACTTGGAGAAGGAGGGAGGGAGAGCTTTGGGCTCCTCCACTAACACTGCGTTAGGACTTGGGTTCCTGTCGGCATCCTTCACCGTGGAGAGCTTGACCGCCTTTTCGAGACAGCTGCTGATGTTGTCGTTGCTGCACTCCCAGCTTTTGTTGAAGGTGTCCAGGTCCTCCAGATCCATGCTGTCGTTGAGGCTCCAACCTGCGGGAGACTCGAAGCTCCGGTTGTCGTGGAGCGTGAAGGAGGACGAGGAGCCGAGACTCAAGCTGTCCGTGGTGGTGTAGGTCCCTTCGCTAATGGTACGCAGGAGGGGGGGAGGATGCCGAGAGTCAGGGGCTAAGGCCTCGGGTGTGGATGCTTCTGAAGAACTGGAGCTCCTCCCTGGAAGAGAATAATGTTGTATACATTCTGTACAGCATTAAGTAGCATATATATCTGCAATTATTACTGCTTTTTCCTTTGTTTCATGCTAAGATGCTGTCCTAAATAGTTTTTAACTACAGTATGTTTACACTTTACTCTAAATCCTCCTCTTGGAGAATATGTTATGCAGAAATGTATATGTTTTAATATTAGTCACACTGATGACACATGCATAATCACACCTGCAAATACCTGAAATGATTTAGTATAGCCTGTTCACCATACCCTACCTATACAGTTGCCTACCATCATTCCATGTCCTGAAATGCTTTGCTATATGAAGAATGGTTTCCTGGAGCTGAAGCACTGGTAAATAACACTGACCAAATGGTTTTCCACAAGACAGTCCTATTCCTCCATGCAATCCCTCAGGTAAGATAGTTATTCTAATCTACAGCTACACATAATCATAACAGACTCTGTGGGAGGAAACTATTTGTACTTCATGTTAGAGCATGACCTAAAGCTGGCCAAAGTTTCAAGAGTTCTCCTTGTGTATTTCAAACTGAAATTATCATCTTTGTCGGATATTTTCCTCCTGCACGGCACATCTAATTGTGGTCTGGTTACGATGTGTGTTTGTCTTCCATGTTTGCATTTCACTTCCTTCGCTTCAAGAATTTTGGTAGACTTATCACCTACCAATATGTGACATATTTGTCACATAACTGGCAACATGCTTCAGCCTTCTAGCCAAGTACATTTCCTTCTCACTCATTCACAAGATATCTCATCCTGGAAAGGGTTAGACTTCATGCCCTCTTTCATGATCTGAGCAATCAAGACTAACAAACACTTTCTATACATCTATAAGGTAGTTTAAGACAGGTAGCACCCCTACCATTGAACTCTATTAGTGGTGAAAAAGAGTATTTGAAAACTGCTTATGGTTTGAAAAATTTTGTTACCATAAATAAAAATACCATCTCTATTTGCTGTTGATAGTTATAGAGAAACAAATAAAATACTCAAATATTACTCCATACAGAGAAATGAAGGCCTACACTTTTGAAATACCCCACCATAACCAATTGGAGCCAAAGCCGCCCCAACGTTATAGGGTTAAAAAACTAATATGTGAGGAAGCAAATAAATTACAGAAGAATCGATAAAGTTCCCCTGGACACAGAGGAAAGCTTGACTCTTTACATCAGCTAACTTAACATCAAAAACTCTGAGAAAGACTATGACTCAACAGGAAGGAGGAGAAACTTATCATGGATCAATTGCTTACTCGGACTTTCATTTAGATAATGATGTGTATGTGTACTACCTATTTCCACATACATTATGTGTATAGGGAACTCTAGTCTATCATGCATCTGTTTCAGATTGCATGTATGATTTTTGCCTTTTTCCTATGAAGGGATTTTGTCTCAGTCAGACTTTTCAACTTTCCTCCAACTACAGAAGTGGAGTACATTGGTATTCTCTTCAGTCTCCCCAGTCAGAACATTTTCAATGATTCTGCCAGATGCCAGAATATTCGTCCCTTTTGCAGCTCTCCTTACCAAAAGTACATGACACATATGCTCCTTTTCATCCTCTCATTATCCTGTGAATTCCAAGCACTGGTGTCATGGGTCACTTGAAATAATTCCATGCTATATGGGACCTCTTTATCCTCCTGCTTTCCATCTTCAAAATAAGAGTGAGATTTTGGATAGACAATAACTTCCTCTAAACACCATTTTCCTCCAATCTACAACACTCTTCAAATCAAGGGTGCTTTGGGGTGTCTAGATTCCTACGGTCTGTCTTTAGTTTGTACACATCCTTTCTCTAACTGCATTACAACTGTCTCACATCCTGGATAGTCAATTGAACAGTACACTCATGTACTACTAATGAGGAGTGATATATGAATCATCATTACATAACACCATTTCTACATGCAACACCAGTTGGGATATATGATTCTCTCTCTCTCTCATGGGTGGAAAAACTAGAATCTGTCTCCTATCAACACTGCATCAGGACTTTCCGCAAGAGGGTGAACCCTAGTTCCTCCAAATATTTTTTCAAAAACCATGTAATGCATTTCCATCTTACAAAATGTAATGAAGTTTATCTAAATTTTCTATCTGCCATATCATTTTTCTAATGGCTTCATACCTACGTAGATTTCCAAACTCTCTCTTGTTATTCAAATTATATAAAGATCCATAGCTATGCATTCCTTTCTTTGAAGATTAACAATCTATTTCTCCTGAAAACCTCATCCTCACAACAATGACAATAATGTTTCTTGCTTCACGGTGTATCAGCAACATGTGTAGTCTGTCACTTATGAAAAGTACATTTAAAGATGTCACAGCTATCTGTTGAAATTCAATATCCTCCAGGATTACTTACTTACCGACAAATAAGTCTCCTTCATTTTCTCCAAAGCCCGTTTCCAGCTTCACGTCTTCCCTCCCTCACCTGACCGGTGATGAATACCTTCGTCCGACTGGTGACTTTAGAATATGGCTTGATCACAACAGCACATCTCTTAGACGACATCCCATTAGTCCAACGTCATACCTTCCTTTGCTGCATCCAATGACCTTGCTTTTTATCACTCATGAAGTACTTGCATTTTTTTTTGGGGGGTTGGTTAAAAGAGTAAGCGATTCCCAGGCCAGGCATGGGTCTTACACATACCCTTATGCTTCCCATCAGCTTGGGGAAACTGGCAGCTAGTTGTATTATGTTTTGAAGACCATGTATTCCCCTTTTTATCCATCCATCTTTGTAAAAAAAAAACAAGAAACACAGAACAGTATAACTACAGTTCCTTTCCCTCTCCCCTGTTTATCAGTCTCCAGTGCTCTTCCAAGATAAACCATAATCGAACTCTTGAGTTTCGCCTTTTGTCTGGGTTGCCTGTTGGACATGTTGATTTGCTAGAAAAATAAAACTTGCAAGCGCAACTTGAAGAACATTTCTCGGGCACTCCTTCTCCCATGGATTTTCTCTTCCGTGAGCAATCAGGCAACTGTACAGACAGGGTAATTCAACAAGGTGGTTACTGTCCCTGCTTGAAGCTGTTCTGAAAGTCTATTTCACTATCTATCTAGAAATACTCTGTGAGCATCACGTTCCACACAGCTCTGAAGATGTGAATTTGAGGTGGAGCTACCATGATTTTAATTGTTAGTTGTTTATCATACAGATAAACATATAAACAAATCACATGAATAAATCTACAATATGGGTAAATGTCTTAGTTATATTTACCAATATTACCCATCCATCAACTGTACAAACAGAGCATCTCTACCTCTACAAAAGCCTTTCAGAAAGCTTCAGACTTTTTTATGTTTTTCATTCTGCTTTCCTACTACATACACAATAAATTAAAGACAAAACAAAATTACCTAAAAAATAATGATAACATTAATAATAAAAAATATCAAAATCAAAATCTAAATGCAATAATCCTTACATAGAGAGAGCTAACTTGAGAAAAACATCTTGTGCTTCGTAGCTCCACACAAGCTACTCATTGTGCTCGCAATGGCCAAGATATAAAACCAAACTAATAAAGCTGAACACGAGAAACGCATTCCCATACCCCAAAGTCCCCAGACCAAAAATTACCCAAATGAAAAACTACCTAACTTGAGAGAAAAATAGAGAGCAATTCGAAGTTGTCTATATCAGACGGACGATTACTCCCGTACAAAACAAACGGATGCCTTACCGTTGAAGTTATAAATGTCAACAAGGAGATTAGCAGGCAACGGCACACCCACTGTGTAATGCATCGCTAACCCCTCCAACCAGACTTCCAACACTTCGAAAGCAGGTCTGGAAAGGAGACGGAAATTAATGAAAGAAAGAAACAGAAATAGGTATGAGAGAAGTGATTCAGGTGGAGATAATGATGATGAACCTTGATGATGGAGAGGTGGAAGAAAAAGGAGGATAGAGAGTAGGCAAAATATGATGAAGAAGGAGCATGACGCTAAGGAGAACGATGATGAGAAAGAGGAAAAGGATAAAGATAAAGGGGGAAGGAGGAACAAGATGTGGAAGATGATATAAAAAGTGTTGATGATGAAGAAATTGGGAAAAAAAAAAAGACAACAAAGAAAATGATGATGATAAAGAAAAGGAAAAATAAATATAACAACGACAAGAGGGGAAAAGGTGATAAAAAAAATAAATAAATAAAAAATAATAAGATAAACCAATAAATAAATAAATAAATCAGCCCATCTGCACTTTCTGTCTTAAATAAGTTTGACGTTTGTTTTCGGACTTCCTGAATCCTATTCCCGCGTAAGACTCAATCGGTTCACTTCTATGCATTTGACCTATCACCAAAAGATCTTGTATCAATGCAAATCAGAATCAGTATGACAAGTTTGACATATAAGGTACATGAGATGAAGATGATGTCTGCAAGAAATGGATTCAGGCACTAAAATATTAAGGTATTAGTTCAATGGAATATCACAGTTTCAAAAACCAATTGTTCGATTAAGATAAATGTTGATAAAAGAACAATTTTGAAGACATATTCCTCGTCTTTTCATTCCAGGTTATATGGCCAAGCACATAAAAGAAACAGAGAAAGACCTTAAGAAGAAGAGGAAAAAAGAGAGGAAAAAAAAAAAAAAGAGAGAGAGAGAGAGAGAGAGAGAGAGAGAGAGAGAGAGAGAGAGAGAGAGAGAGAGAGAGAGAGAGAGAGAGAGAGAGAGAGAGAGAGAGAGAGAGAGAGAGAGAGAAAGAAAAAAAAAATGCGAGAAAAAAAAAAAAATTAAATCTCAACTGTGAAAATCATTAAAAATGCATGACCTACCTTGCATCAGGATTAACATTGCAGCACAAGAAGGCTATCTTGTAAAAAGGCTCTGGACATTCCTCGCAATACTTTGCTTTGAAGACCGACTCGTTCAGGCCGAAGTCCATGGACCGCGGCATGTAGTCAGGATCTGCTTCCACTCGACCAATAATCTGTGTTGTTTGGGGTGGAATGGAATTAGTATTTCTAACGCACATGAAAAAAAATCATGATAATAAAAAAAGTAAATTAAAATAAATCATTATAATAATAATATTAATAATAATAATAATGATGATAATAATAATAATAATAATAATAATAATAACAATAATAATTTATAAAACTTGAATACTTTTGTTGCTGTTTAGTTCATGTGTCAAATACCCGTAACACATAAACATCAATCAAAGTCTTACCTCACACAAGATAATTCCAAAGCTGAAAATGTCAACTTTTTCGTCGTACTTGTTCCCTTTCATCATCTCTGGTGCCATCCAGTAAGGGTTACCAACTACAGTATATCTGAAAGCAGGGTTTTCATTAATAATCAAATAACTTTAAATCGAACATAGGCCATAAGCACTATATCTAAAGAAAGATGTAATAAAAATTAATCATTTTTCCCTTCTCCCTCATTCTTTAATAAACCAATAAATAATATCAACAATAGTAACAGTAATAACGCACATTACATAACATGACATTCAAAGACTAAATCGAACGAAATGACGGACTCCATACCTCTTCTTTCTGGCATGTCTTTTACCAAACTTCTTTCTCTCTGCAGTCCAGTTGTTTTGAGGCATAATACGAGCTAAACCAAAGTCAGCTACTACAACTGTCTTATCCTGGAAGGGAAGACGATGGTATTAGTTTAAATACATAAATTATATGCAGCTTTATTCCCTTGCTCAGTTAGATATTAAAATAAATTCCCGGATTTTGGGTCGAGCTAAAAACTCAATCTCTATGTGGATTCTTATCAAATTACAGTATTGTTGCATGAATCTCTATCAATAGGTTTGTGTGAACACTGACATCATTCTTTTTTCAGCAGAATAAAAAATATATCCAAACATAACCTTAAATACTAAGATTCCCTGATTATCACAATTGACACACTTTGGCACTTTTGACTATCCCGAGTTTGGCAGCCCTATGAGTATGCTAAGAGAAAACTTCTGAGAACATGACTCTTCTGCCTCCTAAAAATAAAAAAGACCCATATCCAAAAGTCCAAATATCTCAAAGCAAAATCTATGAATGAATCATAAATTGTTTCTGAGATTTCCTTCAACCTTCAGATTTCACATCTGGCCGAGAAAACAACGGGGACTAAACAGATCAAAGTGGCTTGAATCCTTGAGTTCCAGGAAAAATATATATATACAAAACCAAGCCTTGCCTCCTCCTGCTACATAATAGTCATTAACCCATTGGTCGCAGATGGCGTCACTGCTGTCAAGGCAAGCAATAGGCCTAGACGCTGATGGGCCAGGCCAAATATGATAATACCGACACAAGGCTGTATAAAATTATTTAAAAATACTGCGGCCAAAGGGTTAAACTATAACTAACCCACCACTCAGATAGAACAGGTAATGATGAGAATCAAGATTATCACAATACAAGATATATACTTAATATTTTTAATATAAATCTTCATCAGAATCATACAATCCTGATGATGAAACCTTAACCCGTTAACGACGGATGACGTGTTTTTTTGTCATACATGACGCAGGACCTCTTGCCTGACAATGGGCGTCATGGCGTTCGGGGATTTTGGATCACTATGTTATTTTATTGTACTATAAGTAATGAGTGAGTGATGTTGACAATTGCAGTCATAATTATTATAACTGCCGTAATAATAAGCAAAATGGTTTTCAACTCACTTACAAAACCTAGATGGCACCACTTTCTTCTAGCACCAGCAGGAGAGAGAGCCTTGAATGGCACCCATCTACGGTCTCTTGCAAGCACTATCTCTGTAGAGTGATGGCACATCGCAAGTTCCCGACCTCTTGCTCTAAAGTACCGCAGATGAAAGATGTGCAGACCGAACGAGAGGAGGAAGGTGACTCACACCATGCCCAATGCATACAATGTGACCCTGTGCCAATATGGATGCCTTTTATTGTGGCATTCACTGTCAAAAGCACAAGTTTCCTTCCTCTTCCCAACCTCTTCATTTTGGATGGTTATAAGTTTCGTGTTTGTTCGTGACAGCACAGAAATACGATAAAATAAAGTTGTTTTTTTGTCCCCCCTAAAACAGTAATACTTCTATCACATTGAGTGTAAAGAAAAAAAATGAGTTGATATGGACCCTGAACTACAATTTTAGTCAACTGCAGAATTGATGGAGCCTGTGATATGACAGATATAAATTTCTAAAAATAGTAAAACACACAAAAAAACAAAACACAAAAATGTCTCTAGCTCTACAATGAGTGACTAAAAGGGAGTGGGAAAAATCAAATTATGTTGCAGAAGCTGCCTCGATCAGAAATAAAACTCATCCTGGAGCCTGTGTAAGCAAATCTATCCCCCGTCGGCAATGGGTTAATTACATATCATAACACTGTGAAATCATACATTCTCATTCATCCCTGTTCTAAATTTGCAACACGCATCTCACCTCTCTGACTAGGCAGTTGTGGGAGTTGAGGTCCCTATGTATAATATCACAATTATGCAGGTACGCCATGCCTGAGGCTATATTTTTGGCGAAGTTGATTCGCTGGTCCCAGGGTAGGGGCTCGTCAAGGGCATGGATGATCTCCTTGAGAGTCCCACCTGAGATATATTCAGTAAGTAAATGTAGCTTGCGGTCCTTGTATAAGACTCCAATGAATCGCAGAACATTTTTGTGACTTAGACTTCTTAAAACTGCAACCTGAAATGAGAGAAGGGAGCGTGTCACTGTCAGAATTAACAAAATAATGGAAGTATATTTTTCTGATGTCCTATATGCCACAAACACAAATCCCTCACAATAAATAAGGATCATTTGAACAGTCAAAGCAAAATCCTGCATAACAGTTAGTATATTCAGAGTTATCACTGCTTCTCTATCAACATAAAATAGCATATTTCCATTCTTGACAGAAGCATTACATATATAAAATACCACATACCTCTTTAAGAAAATTCTTTTGGGCTTGCTCATCTACTCTGTACAGTTCTTTCAAAACCATCACTTCTCCAGTCTCGGAGTGAGTCATTTTGTATACCTGAAAGATATCATAATTTATATGTAAAAACGTTTTATTCTCTCTTTTTTTTTTAACTACCTACTTTTCTAGTTCTATCATAAATAAACTAAAGACTTGTCATGTAAGAGCTTCCCATACCGTCCCTAAATATATAAAGTAAAGTTCACATATCATAAAAAAAAAAACTTAAAACACCCAAATGCAACTCATGACAGGAATTTTCCCACCCCCTTCACTCCCAGACAGCACTAGCAAGCTACCCAATTAAAGAAAGATAGAAAGGGAGAAAGAGAGAAAATAAAAGAGTAAATACCAATAAACTCTATGAATCTCTTTAGCACAAATAAACATCATGATGATCTCACCTGTCCGAAAAAACCTTTACCAAGGAGCTCTCCCTGAGTGAGATCAGATGCGCGGAAGATACGGTGATTCTTTGGCTCAACGCGGAACGACTTTGTCCTGCTAAGGTCATAGTAACCGCTTTCACGAGGACAGTCACTGCAAAGTAAGGAATGCATTTGATGGACAAATATATATAGGATTAATGAGAATGACACAAAATAATCTTCACATCTTTAAACTATTCAAATTGATTTTGTAAACAACTTATACATATATGTATAACATCCCTCTTTTATCACATATAATACTTAATCTACTGTTATTATTGTCCAGATAGCAGGTCTGGAGTTCATGAAAATACATGAAGCAATATAAAACAAACAGTGGATAAAATTTTTAACACTGAGCAAACAACATCAAAAATTCGACCCTTAGCGTCTGCCCTACATACTTGTCTAACAACTTTGGAAGCGACGAGGCTCGTTCCTTGCACCCTCTGCCTCTCCTCAGCTGACGACTTCTCTGCGTGCCGGAAACATAACCTTCATCTCTTCTCTTGAATAATCTCTCCCGTAACCCTATCCAGAGAAAAAAGTTGTTGAACATATACTTCTCCAATAACATATAGTACAAAATAAATTCATATCTTTACAATCAATAAAAAAAGAAGAAAAAAAAAAGACAATACACATAAATATATCCTTTCCATTACCCCGAAGATATCAAAATCCCTAAAATATCTTCACAACTGGAGACATCAACAACTGAATAATTCCTACACTAACAAAAGATAAAACAAGTTTACGAAAAACTGCAACACTAACCGTCTTTCTCCGCCTGCTCGCACGTACTCAGCGCAGGCCGGTTCGACGACAAAAAGGGAAAACTTTGGCGTCGTGACGACACTTCCTCTGGATCGTGTTCTATGGTCAGCTGCAAATGACTGGTCTGTTAGAATTTCTTCCAAGACTTTGCAAAAATTATAATGCATTGCCAATATATATTGTCTCATTCAGGTTTATGCACATAAACATAATACTATACATCAAAATAAAAGCACTGCATAATACATTCAGGTACAATATAGTCACACTGCATTTACACTCACTCTCTCTCTCTCTTACATTGGGGGAGAGGGTGTTATGTATATAATGCACCTACATGACACTCATCCAGCAACCAAAATACACCATACTCACTTGCAATACATCTTGGGAGCAGGCAATGAGATTTTCTATGTCCTCAATACAATAGTCCTGCACA
>NW_028234403.1:54511593-54516593 GCF_977035675.1 Penaeus japonicus
TCCTTTTCTTTAAGTTACCAAATGGCATTAGCCACATACTCACTGTTGTAATCTTTCTTTGAGTGATGGAACACTGAAACACAGGGACTAATGTTAGTGACCCTTTGGTTAAGAAGAGCGGCAACTTTGAATGAGCACATTAGGAATCGCATTTGGCTGTTGGATGCCTCTGACAGCTGACGACACCAAAATGTCCTCAATGTTGCCTGTGCTTGCCAGGAAAACCCAGTAAAATTCATTCCTTGTTAGTCTCAGAATCGATCTTTTTAATAAATAAAACCAGGAAAATGTCAATATTAATAAAATATGAAACAAAAATAAGTGTTTCCAAGTCCACATACAATTATTATTCTTATCAAACACTTGTTCAAAGAATATACAAGTTGTTAGTCTACCAAATTTAGATGTGTTAATTATGTTAGGCCAAACAACATGACAAACTCGTTTAAAAATATGTAATGATTCTGCGGAACTGAGAAACTTTGTTACACATACTCTCTTTACTATTTCTACTGACTCATCTCTCACTAGAATAAAGTATTAGGTACACCAGCAATTTCCTAGTAACTGTTGATCAAGCACCTTATCAAATCCTGAAAAAATTACAAGTGGACATTTATATTTCCTGCAAGTGCTACATACATTAGTTCACTGGACAACCTACAAGTGACACTTGGGTTAAATTTTCTATGAATTTATCTATTCAATTCAATTGAATATATACATATCAATCCAGCTCGATCTTGCAACCAAAGGTGCTGGAAAATCAGTGGTGTACCTGTATTTAACATCCAGAGATCACTGGCACTTCTGTCAGTATACCTTAGTTTCCTATTGGGTAAATATTTACAACTCTAATGCTGGAGAAAAAAAACATTAATCAATCGCATTTACACAAATGCATCAATACATTTTACCTTTTCATCTCTTCTTTGTACACTAAGCTTCATAAATCATGCTTATCAATTGCAAAACAGATATATACAATACAAACAATAATTATACAACAAAATTTAGTATTATTGCTGCACTTCAACAAACATATTCTGTACATACTGAAAGACATATTTCTTTTAGTTATGACCAGAATACATAATTTACTAACATGTTCCTAAAATGCTTTCAGTGTCCTTCTTGACTACTGAGAATGAACATATCAATCATGCAATATTAAACTCATGAGACAGACAAGAAAGAGCTTTATGAGAACCTCCCTATGTACAAACAAAAGATTACCTGATCAGACTAAGAAAGAACTGAAACTCATGTCTGAACAGAGAAAGAAAACTGCAACTGCAGTCCAGACAATCAAAAAATACCAAACTGCTATATCTGAATATCTATTTTCAGTATGAAGAGCCTTACTTGATTCCAATTCTATTGCCTTGATTCTGAATATCTATTTTCAGTATGAAGAGCATTATCTGATTCCAATTAGTGCTTCTAACTCCAAGCTGTTGCATGACTGCCATGAACAATTTCGAAGATACATAAGCCAAAAACTTCACTCACAGCTAGTGATTTACTCCAGTTTTATTCCAATATTCTTGCTCAGTAGAAAATTAATAATTACCTGAACACTAATTCCATAACTATTGCATCCAAATCGTGAATCATGTGGTGCAAAGCAAATATTCACGCAACCACACACACACAATACCAACGACAAAGAACAACCCATACCTTTGGCAGAACTAACTAAAAGAACTAACCCATAACATTTATCATTCCTCTTGTGAATGATAAAAAAATAATTGTATGGCTGAGTCATTCCCCAAATCTCTACTTCATATATAATCATGAGTTTAATATCTGAGCTACTTCATGCCAAGAGTGTCTACTCATTCACAATATCCGTGCCTCCATTCCTCGTAA
This sequence comes from Penaeus japonicus, assembly GCF_977035675.1. Classification (NCBI taxonomy): domain Eukaryota; kingdom Metazoa; phylum Arthropoda; class Malacostraca; order Decapoda; family Penaeidae; genus Penaeus; species Penaeus japonicus. The sequence goes on from NW_028234403.1 coordinate 54,513,469, forward strand.
ATTGATTTCCTTAACGATAAAAGTATTCAATTTGTCTAAAGACAGATCAGACTCTACAGCACTACACATTGCCTACTGAAAAATAGTTAGGTATTTTCAAACAAATAGTCTGCTCATTACAGAAAAATATGTTTCTAGTGTAGCATTACTTTGATTAATAACTGAAGATTTACTGCCAAGTACAATGAGATTAATAAAATACATACAGTTCATACTGTACCTAAAAGTCCCATTTCTTGCATTCTTTCCTCCTTAGATCACAAATATCAGAATATATCATTGATAATCTTTTTTTTTTAAATGCAGTAGAAAACTGAGGCACAGCTCTAAGAGAACTTTCTTTGGATTAAGTCTTTCAAAAACACATAAGCAAAACTTACTCTTCTTTTTCAATAGCTTCTCATTTCTATTTCAGAGCTCAGTTCCCATTCGTCCTCGCTTTACCCTCGGAGATATGCCGACATATCAATCCTTTTTCCCACCCACACTGCCTAATGAGTTGGTAACAATTCTACTGCTTAGTTTTCTTTGGGGATTCATCTTAAACTCTGGATGCAGATAAAATACAAATGGAAAAAATGGAATAAAAAACAACAACAGAGAAACTACCATAAAATATATATAAAAACTAGAAACAAGAACTAAGCAGTTCTTACTTAACTCGTGGGCGTTCTAGCACGTTCGAGATAGCTCATGTATGTCTCAGATAAATTACATAAATTATGCACAAGCATGAACTTCATTCCTAAATTAGGCTGCTCTCTTACCTTATAATCTATATTGGTGTCATTAAATATGCAAATGGTTTGATCTATAATCCCCATCCTACCCTCTCTGTTTTTGTTTACTCTCCCCTACTTTGCAGTAAAAAATCTTTACTGTGTATCATTATGCTAATAAAGAACCAAAAATACTATGAAGACAAAATTAAACATGAAGTGTGAAGGCAGAATGGAGAAAGTGAGATTTACGATGAGAAACGAGCAAAAACAGAAGAAAAATAACATGGGACTGGCATGATGGAGATATACACCTAATTTGCATTTTCAACAGATTCCCCTCCCCCCCTAATTTCCCCAAGTCTGAGGATCTGTTAACTGCTTCTCCTACCATATAGATTTTTTCTAATTTCCTTTGAATTAGTTAACAAATATATCATAGGCAATTTTTCTTCTCCACTTGCTTTCTGTTAATCCCTCTGCTTTCATTAATTTGGAAGACCTAACCACTGGTAAGGCTAATAATTATAACCACTACCAAGTCAGTATATCAACAACAAAAAATTAACACCAACATCTAATGCGTCTATCAGACTATATGAAAAAGTTCCTTTCACATTACTCCTCCAAAAAAAAAGTTTGACCTTACTCTGCTATGCGAAGTCCTCTGTAATTGCTGAGGCCTGCGAGAGGAAACCCTTTTCTCGAGTCGACGCTTAACTTGATTCTCCGTTGGTTATCTGATTTTGCTGGCAGCTCTGTGGGATGACAGATAACGTATTGGAATTCTGCTAGAGCTTTGAAGATAGATAAACAGAAACTATAATTGGAAAGTGTGAAAATGCCGTACGAGGGAAGCTCGATACAAAGATATAATTAAGACTTCATTCTTTTTGCCTTTCTTTTGACCACTCATTCATTAGACCCTTTCACTGTATTTCTGGGGTTTCATTTAAAACTATTGTAAGTAGAGAAACCACTTTAACTTACCAATAAGTTGTATACTATGAGGTTTCTTACTATATGAAGTGGACTTATTCAATGGCTGCATTTGTCTCTTGTAGCAAAGGCCACTGAAAATCAAATGGCAAAGATGTTAACTAGTAAATTAAATAGTAAAGCAACGCTGCTCTTGTAACAGTGCCATTACCACAGATACTGAGATGGAAAATTACTGGTTAACTTTCAGGGATTAACAAGTTCAAGGAGAAATAGATAGATAGATAGATAGATAGATAGATAGATAGATAGATAGAAAGAAAGATAAAAAGGGGAAAAAAAAACATCAACTCATATTACTGTTAGACTCCTTAAAAAATAGATTAATCAATCTGTGAAAAGGTAAAGAAAGAAAAATCAACGGCTTACCAGTACAACTTCGATCTCTCCACAAGGGCATAGGACTCTCCATCCCCAATAAATGCCGAGCAAGATGTACAGATGAAGCATTCCGGGTGAAACTTGTGGTCTCCAGCCACCATGACTGGGCCAGTGATGATCTGTACAGGACAGACAAAGAAAACAAAATGCAGGTATGTGTGAATGCAGTCGATGATAGTGCATGAACTTTTGGGTGAATGCAATTGCAAAAAATAGAGAAAATGACAATTGTCTTTCTTTTATTTTACAACAATTTCTCACCTGTCCGCAGTCTTGACATGCTTCCCCGTACTTCTTCCAATAATCGTTTTTACAAAAGAGCAATCCATCCTTTTCAAAGTACCAACTGCTTAGTGTCACATCACAGGCACTGCACCTGCAAGGAAAACATTAAAATAACCTTAAGTACAAAATTTTCTACTGCATTATTTTGACAGTAAGCTTTATATAGATTCTGTAATTCCTAGTAATTTTGTAACCATTTTCTTGGCAATAATACTAACAAACATACTTTTCAAAAATGATCTTACCTAAAGCAATCTGTGTGCCAGTCTTGGCCAAGAGCTGAGAAGAACTCATCGTCCTCTATGACGTTCATACATCCTGCACATGTTGTTGTCTCCTCACAACTCTCTGTAGAGGAATCGGAAGTAAGTCATTGTTGCGGCCAATTTGGGGGGAGGGGGGAATTCCTACTCAGCCACGATGCTTATGGCTGCAGTTGGGCTTTTACACATCATAGGGCAAAGGTGTGTCCCTTGTTCCTAGTACAAGTCACTTCTTAAAGTGTTAAATTAGGGGTTTTAATACCGTAAGAAATACTATAAATGAAAATAAGCGAGATATATAAAGATTATTACACAGAAAGGGTAAGCTACATTTCTATACAGTCTAAAATTTCCTGATAAAGGAATAATTCTATGAGCCTCTTTAAGTAAAGAATGAGGAAATTTGACTGCGGGGTAGAATATATTTGATCTTAAAGTACACATTCTGTTAAGGCTTTGGCAGTGCAAACCTCAATCA
>NW_028234403.1:54521593-54539093 GCF_977035675.1 Penaeus japonicus
CCTTAGTTCATTCAATAGGATTTGGTTCAGACACTTTTGATATGATATTAGGGGTTTTAATTAAGGGTTGCGTTTGGTATATGGCCTGTTATGACAAAAGGTGGAGAACATGAAATGGAGCCACGCAAGTGTACGACAACGGATAGGCCCGTAAAAAGTCAGTACAAAAACCATGCTTCTGGAAGTGAGCAGCGCGTCAGAAGGAAAAGGCGACGAGAAGGAGAGAGAGAAAACACTAGGCCTGTGCCTCACCTCGCTTGTGGAGTCGCCGGCAGCGCCCTGAGAAGCCAAAGTGATCATGAGAAGATCAGTTTATATGGTTTACTGGGAAGCTCGATTACATTTCTTACTTGTTACTGTCTCATGATTAAATCTGAGGTTTGCTTGACCACGAATCTTACTTACCCAAAACTAAGACCATGAGGGCCCATTACTACTGTCCCCTCACAACCCCATGTTAAGGTTGCACTCTTGGCGGGCATGTGTATTTTCTGGCAAGATAAGAGTGCAAAAGACATTCAGTCATTTCTCCGGATGTGCATTTTACGCTTTACTGTACAATCTTTCCTTTGCTTTAGAGCCCTGATTACCCTGGGAGGGCAAACAGTTGGTGACAATGAAAGCCAGCATCCACATTCACCAAAGTGCTTCTACCTGCTCTGCTCAGCCAATTCCCGACTGCACCGGATATGTCCTGCCCAGCTCAGTGAGGAAGGTGAATACCCACAAGACTGTTTATCAATGACAGAGAACCCTACCCAACCTCTCCTGCCTCTTCTGACGGGAGTCTGCACTGAATCGATACTCTGCCTCACAACACTACCAGAAGGTATGACATCTCCAGCAAGAACTTTATTTGACCGAGGTAAAGATAGGAACTTTATAGTTCTCTTGTGCCCTCATGATCAACTGAACGACCATTTCACTAATGACACCACTTATCTCCAAACATAAGATAACTGGGTATATAAAAAGAAACTAATATCAACCCTTTTCCAACAGTATCAGTGAGATTTAACCATAAAAACAAAAAAAATCTGGAATTATGATTAAGTAAAAGTTCACTCTGAGTAGAGAATCATAATGAAAAATCACAGCGGAATGGGAGTACGAAGATAGCCAAGTGCCATTTTCATCTGACTCCATCTGTTTGGGTACTCAAAAAAAAATTGTCTTAAAGAATGTGAAAAATTAATAAACACCAAATAAGAAAATGACATGAATATATATGATGTTATCTTTCGAAGTGATTCTGACTATATAAACCTCACCTTAAAAATAAATATATTTCTGATAGGGTGAAACCCCCTAAAAAAAACTTATAAGGCTTCTCAAGCTTATGCAAAAATGTTTATGACTAAAGTATCTAAAAAAATTGCATATACCTAAAAATATTTCACCTATGGGCAAAAAAAAATAAAATCAATATTTCTTCTCCTTTATCAAATCAAGGTTTATCTATCATATGTACTTCCTCTTTGCTTTACATCACCCTTACTGTAACCCAAAATTCTTAAATATAGCGAGGCAAGTCTTATCCTTATCAATGTGTGCATTTCTCAACCACACATGGTGTCCCTCTACATTAAGTCAAAACTCCAGATGGACCACTGACCCGAAAAGAGCAATGCACCTGAATTCAATCACGAAACACCAACCCTCACATCTTTTAGCAACTCGTGAGAAAGTTTCCCAGTGTGATCTATAGATTCTTAGTTCACATCTTGGAGCACATCGAAACTCTCTTTACCTGGGGTATGTAGGGACAACAGAATAATATCTAGGGACATAACAATTCACAATTTTGTACTGCCAGCTGTGAGACTTTTACGGCATGATCTTTGGGCCCTTAGCTCTTGTCTGGGAGTAGGGTACATGAAAACTCTCAATTGTTCATTTGTTCATTTGGTATACATCAGACAATCTAGAAGAACATTTCAGAAATTAGCTATTTCTTTTTCCTAGAATTTGAGAACGAATTAAGTAGATTTGCTTAAATGTCAAAAACTGATTTTCGCAAAAAAACTGTCATTTGAATTCTTGGCAGTCACCGGGGAATTTACAACCCACAATCTCTATCACACAACATCCATAACACATCTACATAATCAATAAACATCAATTTCAATAGAATAAAAGAAAGTCGTTGGAAGCTGAGAAATAGCAAATCAATTTCAGTTACATATTGATCCACACAAAAAAATTTAACCATCAATAATTAATGATTACTGATACTTCATAATTCCTATTCCACCTTAAGCTTTTCAATTTCATAAACAGAGAGAGAAAAAAATAATAATTCAATTATCAAACCTAATCAACATCTTTCACACTGAAGATTAAAATGACACTGTAGGCAAAGGCTATGTAACTATTGACATTAATAGGATAATGAAAGTCATGTAAAACTAACTCAGCTAATATTAAAAAATATATATATTCTAAATATGACTTGGAACTATCTAGTGATTTGTAATCATAGCTTGACCTATAAAACGATATTAAATAAATAATTCCCCAAGAACATCCAACCACCATAACCAGGAACAACTAATCCTTCAAGAATCTACAAATAACCCGTAAATCCAGACCAAATCCGGCCCAAAGAAGGAAAAAAATCCGTCCAGGTATTTCCTTCCCAGTCCAACCCCCTGAAGCTACGACTTCGACCTTGTCTCGGCTTTCCCGGGGTCACGCGAGGTCAGGCCGGGTCACGGGTTCTCCGCCAGGTCACCCTCGGCTCCCGGACCCCGGCAGCTCGCCCTCCAACCCGAGTCAAGTGGCAGCAGGTGCGTGAGATAAGAGATATTAAGGCATGAGAAAGGAGGAGGAGGTATGAGAGGGGGCCAGCCACAAGCACTTCCTGGCGGGGCACTGGTCCCTCCTCTCCTGGCACTCCCTGGCACTACCACACTCGTCCCTGCCCGCCCCTGCCCCGTGCTGCCCCTGCCCAGCGCCCCTGCCGTGCCCTGCCAGCCGCCCTTGCTCGAGAAGGGGGCTACGAAGGGGGTAAAATGCCCTACCATGTGAAGTGGCCTCGTCCTCTTCCATGTTCTCACCATGCTTGTGACACTCGGCGGCACCTGGCACGGCGGGGGAGGTGTCAGGCGGTGTCATGTCGCCTTCTGGTCTCGAGGATTGGGATTGCTTTTGCGTGTGTTAGGTGGGGGGTTTGTTAGTGTTTTTGGGCGTAGTTTTTTTATCATTGGTTTGTGTTTTATAGATAGTGGGGGGAAAAGGGAAAGTTATATTTAGATTCCGCTTCTATATCTATCACCAAAACCCTATCAGTCTCATAGATAATCCCCCAAAAATATAATCCCTAATCGATGAAAAAAAATCCTCATCATCATCATCACCAACCCTAAAGATATTCCCCCATTAAAGAAAAAAAAAAAAAACAGAAATCACCCACAGATGTTTAAAAAAAAGACGTGAGTGTGTTAAGCCTCAGAGGACCGCTGGGTGTAAACAGTGAGAGATAAAACTCGTCAATTTCTTCTTTTATTTCGTCTTTTGAGGGGAATTGCAGCCGGATTTTCTGTGGGGAAAGACACAGGATACAGAGGGAAGCAAGAGGATTGATGTCACGTGGTTTTTATTGCGTGTCCTGTTGCAGAACGGGGTGAAATACCTGTGATTATTGGCGAGGAAGGTACGATAACGAGGATGTCTGTGTGGAATCGTGAGTTTTATTTCTTTTTTTTAGTCTAGTTTCTTTCTCTGAGGGGGGAAAAATATGGTGCTTATTTAGAATAGGAGGAGATGGGTGAGATAGGGAACTCGCATTGTGTATGAACTTAAACTCGAAATTGCTTACACATGAAATTTAAAAAGTCACGGTAGGGAAATAATGATAAATTTTGACGTTTAAGATCATTTACTATCACAGCAAAAACCCATTTCCTGTTTTTTTTTGTTTGTTTTTTTTACCCTACTATATACGCTATACTATTTTACTATAATACCTTTACTTACTTTTTACTTTAATGCTATATTGTCTGAGAGGTCTACAGGTTTGATAACCATTGCTAGAGTGAGAAATACAGGCCACAGCCTTTGTGCAGGTTATTTGTTATACCTCATAAAAGGGCTTAACAGGTAATTGTTCCGAAATGGACCACAGATCTATCTTGTTATACATGGTGAAGGTTTGCATGCTTCTGCTGAAGTGTGGAGGCCACTTTGAGGTTGGGACTATGTAAGCTCACATTCATGAAATTTGATAAGTGATTATGGTCTTACTATCTGCTAGCTATTTTCTTATAGGTATCACCTTTTCTTTCTTTCTTTCTTTCTTTTATCTTCAATTCTTGAACCTACAACCACACCCAACTGAGATGAGCTTTGCCATGGCCTCCACACCTCTAGTGCTCCGTTAAAAGCTAACGAACTTCCATTCCATACTCTTGGCGAGATAGAGATTGGACTGGTTCCTCATTTGACAGGAAATGACCAGGATAGTCTACAACCTCTATCTTGTCTAAATATGCATTGTAGAGGTTTTCAATTGATGCAGGTTGTTTTATATAGCTATTAAGTTTTTTTACGGGTTCCTGAATATCGTTGATTTGTTTTTTCTTTATCTCCACACAGTCCTTGTTTTTAGATTTACCTCTTTTTTTTTTCTTATGTGCTCCTTATGGGCATTACTTTAACTTTTCTCAATGTTTGCACAGCCCTATTCTGAACGTTTAGCCAGGATGCTTCTTTAACCCTTCCGAGATGGGCGTCTTAAGTTACTTCTGTTTTCTTTTACTTTCTAGACTTATGTATGAAATATGAGTCTATGTATGATACATTAGTAAAGGGATACTAATTAGCATATTGGTATGATGGGTCATTATGACTGAATGAATGAGTAGCTTGTAATTTCAACAGAGAAATGCCATATGGAAGTGATCTGACCCTGCAAGACTCCTCATTGCAGAAGGGTTAAGCTTGTTTGTATTGCTCATTGACATATTTATTATTTACTGCCTTAGAATATGATTAAATAGCTTCTTTTTTTCTCAATCTGTGTTCTGGTTTAGTGCTTTTTGTCAACCTAGAAAATGACACAGACCAGAGGAAAATTTGCTGAGATGAAATAGAATTCTTGACTTTTATGATGATATACAATTAGAGGGGGAGTAAATTTCAAAAAGGCAGATTGATAGTATGATAACAAGAAATTTAGATGTGATTTTTAGATATTTATTGTATGTATCAGGTTACAGGAGATCTAGTCTATTCCAAATTCATTTTTGTCAAGGTGTCAAGGTTTATAGTCCTAGTTCTTTCAAAATTATGTTTAGAAAATGTCTGCTTTAGAGATTTGCATTACAAGCCTCTGAAAGGTTATATATTTTTTTCTCATTTCTTTTCTTTGATTATTTATTTTCTAGTTATAAAAAGATCTTTCCTAGTCATATTAGAATAGGTGAACAGCCCACATGATCAAATATAGCATTGGTAGATTTACAAAAATAATTAAAAGCATTCAACAAGAAAAGTCAGAGTGTATATCACAGCTTTTAACAAATCGTTGCAGATAAGTCACAAGTATGGAGAGGCTACACAGAATGGAACTTGCGGCCCTGAAGACGGAGGAAAAGGTAGTGCGCGAACTGATGGAAAAATACAAGAATACTCTCATTCGCCTCCAGGTATGCAGTTATAAACAAAGCCTATTTACGTGAAGAACTTTGTCTTATATTTGTATTATATGTGCATGGGAGGAACCAAAAGGAAGTCCTGTACGCAGTTATAAACAAAGCCTATTTATGTGAAGAACTTTGTCTTATATTTGTATTATATGTGCATGGAAGGAACCAAAAGGAAGTCCTGTACATTATAATCTGAGCCGAGCACTAATCACTTCTGAAACCTGATACTGACACCTGCTACATGGTCAAGATAACAAAGCATAACTGATTCCCCTTTCATTTTCTCTCTCTTCTTTTCCGTGTCTTCTTCGTCATCAAAAGGTCGAAGAGTTGACGATTATGCACCAACTCGTGGGCAAACAAGACCAGGAGCTGAAATCCCGAAATGCCACCCTCGTGGACGCTGACGTGGATTCTTCCTACCAGCAAGTCCAAACCGATGAGGTGTGCCTTGCCTTTATTTTTATTATGATTGTTGCGATTATAATTATCATTGTTGTTGTTACTCTTCTGAAGTATTGCTGTGTTATAACACTATTGATATTCCTCTTTTCTTTTCAGTTTATTCATGAGTATTAACTTGCATTTTTAAATTTGTTTTTCTAGGATGAATTTCAGAGTTAACTTACGTAGAAATGACATTCCTTTTTTTTCCTTTTTCTTTCTTTCTTTCTTTCTTTCTCTTTCTTTCTTTCTTTCTTTCTTTCTTTCTTTCTTTCTTTCTTTCTTTCTTTCTTTCTTTCTTTCTTTCTTTCTTTCTTTCTTTCTTTCTTTCTTTTTCTTCCTTTCTTTTTCTTCCTTTCTTTTTCTTCCTTTCTTTCTTTCTTCTTCTTCTTCTTCTTCTTCTTCTTCTTCTTCTTCTTCTTCTTCTTCTTCTTCTTCTTCTTCTTCTTCTTCTTCTTCTTCTTCTTCTTCTTCTTCTTCTTCTTCTTCTTCTTCTTTTTTTACTCAGAATGACTCCAAAATTAATGCACAACATTTACGCGTTTACAGATGTTGCCTGTGAGCGTAAGTGAGGGCCCAGGTCCAAGTGAGATCACCATGAAGGAACTGCAAATTAACCAGAGTACACTGAACTTGGATGCAGCTCCTCTCATTCACAGTAAGGACATGAATGTTCATGTAAATTAAGGTCTAAAAGTATTTCTTCATATAATTTTTTATCTGTTTAAATTCTGTTAATTTGTATGTTTGGGTGTTTTTTGTCCAACAGAACTGTTGTGAAAGTCAAAAAGAAAGCTATAACACCTTGTTGTGGTTTGTACTCTACTTTTTACCTTGCAGTTGTGAGTGTTTTTTTAACTTTACCTGGACAGATATACATAGTTTTTTTTTCAAAGTAGGAATTATAATCTTAGCAGGTATTATAACCACCCTTTTCCTTACAGAACTTTTTTACATTATCCCCATATCATCCTCTTTGACATTTAATGACATATTCCAATTTCTTCAGGAATGCTCCATGACTCTGAAATATATGAAGAGGAAGAGGAGGAGGAAGAAGAGGAGACTGAATTACAGTAGCACAAAGACAAAAATAAATGAATCCGAGATGTTTGTTGTAAGCGGTTTATTTCATATGGCCTTCATCTGCTCATCATCAGCTGTATCTGAATCACCTGTTGTTGTTATTGTTGTTATAAGCTGTATTATATGATCATTGTATTTGGTGTAGACATAAACCATTAGCAACTGTATGTTCATTGTCATAATCAGATGTGTTTTTTTGTTTGTTTTTCATCTTTGTCTTTTGTTTAGCAATCAGTATTCGTATCTAATTCTAAATTGAATTTCTATTATTCAGGACCTAGCAAGTGATTTAGATTCCAGTTACACAACCCACCTTCAAAAATTGTCTGACAGCATGAAAAATTCATCCATTAAATCTTTCATTTCCATGTCAGTGTATGATAACCTTCATTCATTGTATAGTCTGTAGCGAGGACTGTAGCTTGAAAAGTATTGGTTTTGGAATAGTAACTTTTTAATGGCTCATGAGATTGGATTCAAATTTGCCACCAGAGCCTAATAATGAAACTCATGTCAAGTTCAGTTTGGTATTTAATGCACCAATGCTTTTATGAGTTATGGTACTTTTTCAATGTGAATTTTGTGCCAGTGTGGAATATACCATTGTAAGTCTTAACCCTATGGCAACGGTGCGTCACACCCGTATGACACAGCTAAATTCCCGATGCCGGGGCGTCATGCCAGTGTGACGTTTCCAATGCAATATTGCAATGGCCCGGCATAGGGGTTTTCACTTATCGCCGTGCCCCGTTGGGAAAGGGTTAATATAATCAAGAATTTGTATTCCACAAGAAAGAGTATTTGAATGCAGGCAGGATATCCCAAGTTATTTATAAATATATATATATATATATATATATATATATATATATATATATATATATATATATATTTTTTTTCTTTTTTTTTCTTTTTTTTTTTTTTTTTTGTGTTTTTTTTTTGTGATTTTTTTTTTTTTTTTTTTTTTTTTTTTTTTTCTTTTTTTTTTTTTCTTTTTTTTTTTTTCTTTGTTTCATTTAATCCTAGCATTATTTTTTTCCACTTCTTTCCCCTCCTACTGAGAGTACATTTCTCTCATTCCAGTATTCATGTTAAAGAATAGGTTTTCAGTACAACCTTTTGTCATAGAAATATTAATAACTTCCTGACTCTAGTTGCCACAGATTTACTTGGCCCAGAAGCTACACCTTTTTTCAATAGGTAATAGCCAAATAGTTCACATACAGCATTTATGTTGCAATTCACTCATTCACATCAACCCCTTGGTGCCGGGTCACATCTATAAAAACATATATGGTAACCCACAAATTCCCTATAGATTTATCCACTCTTTCCCATCCATCTGTTTGCCAGCTGCAAGATAATTCCCATACCCATCACCTTTAGTTTGGCATACTTGTGGGTCAGCCATGCTCTAGTGTCGGTCAGCACAGAGGCAAGGGAGAAGTTTCATGTAATGTGGCTTTTGTATTTTGATACTAAACATTGAGAATACAAATTGATTGATATTAAAGCATTTAGGACCTCAGGAAAGATGTTAAACATGTTTTACAAACAGTCGTAAGTCATAAGCAACACCATTTTTAAATAAAGTTTATTCATTAAGAAACTTCATGCCTTTATGTGATATTGTTTAAAAATGTACTAAGGGCTAAATCCTTCTTTTTTTTTTTTACACACATACATACATACATACATATATATATATATTATACACAATAGCTCTGATTATAAACTATGAACACCTAATGGATGGCAACAAGAACATTATATATGAATCCTGTCAACTGTCTTCCCTATAGAAGAGGAGTATCTGGGCCCATTGAGTATACAGAAACTAAAAGACTTTCATTCACTTGTAAACTACTGATGATATGTGATATATTGTGCCCTGTAAACCCAGAAAGTCATTTAGGATAAGAAAAAAAAGTTATATTTTTCATAATTACATTCCAAAAAAATGTGTGTGTATATATATAATATATATATATATCAAAGATAACGTTTTGTTTCATTGCGACTCTTCCTGATCGTTCAAGACTCTGTTCATGACTGCTGTTTCAACCGCTCCAAAGGGATCATCGTTATATATCTTGTCCTTATGAACAGCCAACATCATTTGTATGTCACTCATGCTGAAAAATAGAGAAAGAAAAGTTTAGAAATGCCGTGAAAAGATCAATAAGGAAACATATTCCTATTCTTGAGATGGGTATTTGGAAAAACAAATATAATAATGATTATAATAGTAGTAATAATAAGAAAAAAGAATATTCAACCTGATAATTAAAAATGTGTATTCATCATGAAAACAAAATCAACCACTAATAACACAGTGTTGTGAGTAAGATGCCTTTTTACTCACAAGTCTTTCTTAGCTGCTTTCTGCTTCTTAGAACCTGTTCCCTTCTTTGAGTTTTGGTTTGGTTTGTTGGCCTGTGCAATCAGTTCTTCTAGTGTCGGCAGAGCATTGAGCATGGGATGCAAGTCTCCAACTATTTTCGTCTTTTCGCGTTTCTTCCGTTCCTTCTCAGCCTGTTTGCCTGCCTGGATGGCATCGATTTCTGCCAAGAATAGGAATGGTGTTTTTTTTTAGTGTTAGGAATATTATGTGGTACAGAAATTAGTAGATACATTGTCCCTTACTCCCTGAACTTAAACTGATTCAAATTTGGGAAGTTAAGATGGATGGTTTTAAAATCCTTAAATACCCGTAAGACTTCTAAAATACAATTCACCTCATCATGCTAAGTGTATTCAATCATGTATTACAAGAAAATAAATGCTCAAAGTATAAGAAAATCACTTATAGTATCAAACAGCAAAAGGTTTTCAAGTTTCCTGCTAAACTAACAGATAAGAACCAGTCCACTCCCATCCTTTGTGCGATAGAATTCAGGAAATTTGACGCAACTATGACAACTGATTTATTCTACTTTCCTAGACTCTATAGAAAGTTCAGTTGTGATAAACAGGCAGTAGAATATAAAAGCTGGTAATCAGCTTTCCCTGAACAATTTTCTGTCATTCACCTTGGTACGTGAAGAATCATCGCAGCTGAGTTACCACATGAACTGATCTGTGATTGTGAAACCTCACTTGCCAGCCATTACAAGGTTATCATTGTGGGTTATTTACATGGATTCTCGAAGGATTAGTTGACTCTTAGAACCTGAACCTAAGATGAAAAGTAACTTGTATCTAATAATATACTTACTTTCTCTCAACTTTTTGTGTACACAAACTATAACATTTTAAATTCATGCTTTAGAAGCCAAGTCTTGAAGCTGTCATTAAATACCAACTACCAAGTCACTGACATTCATTAATTTGTTATAATAATCTTTCTATCTCTATTTGTTAACCCAATGACGACGGTGCGTCACACCCGTGTGACACAGCCAAAAACTCCCGTGCCGGGGCGTCATGCGATAGTGACGATTTCAATGCAATATTGCAATCGCCCGGCATATGGGACTTCGCGTAGAAAGTGCACCCGTCGGGAAAGGGTTAAGAGATTAACTATAGCAGTTTAACTTGATATCAGTTTGAACATAAAATAACAGGATGGCTAGAACTTTATAACCTATAACTCAAAGAATAAACTAAAACCTTTTAGAATCTAGGAAACTTATCAGCTTATCCAAAATTCAATAAACAATACTCAAAAATGAAATACAGTCTAAAAATAAAATAATAACTCATATAACACAAACAGAAAAAAAACAATGAAAAAACAATCATCATTATGGACAAATAATTACTTTTCATTAGTTCCTGATGACGGTGTTTTATCCTCCCCTTCTTGATCCTTCCTTTGCTCTTCTGGTCCGTGGAGGCTGCGGCAACCATCTCGGCATCCATCGCAGTAGTTTGTCTGGCTCCTCCTAAGTTGATCTCTAGGCCGGCAAACATGTTTCCACTGAGGGTGAAAAGCAGAAAAAAAGTCAAACTCCACAAATACTAGAGTTATCATATATTCATTGGTATACCATATACTGATAATATTCTGTTACTTTTACTAGTCTGGATAATGCACATCATAAACAACCCAAATAAAATCTTTGTAAATTCTTGAACCTTGACGACGCACAAGAATTTGCAGGTAAAAATGGCTCCAAAAAAAATCATATCGTGCGACTAACCTTGACTTTCCGCCCTCATCTGTTTTTTTCTTCACAATTGGCACCAGCTTGGGAACTTCTGTACCTAGGTCCTCATTTTCTGTCGCTTTTGAAGCATTCTTGGAGAGGTTTGAGTGGTACTTCTGTCGAACTCTTCTCACTTTTCCCATGCTGCTCTGATCCTGGTTTCTTTCGGCTGAGGGATAGAGTGAGGGAGATGAAGGGTGAGGGCGAGGGGAGGAGAAGGGAGGGAGGGGAGGGGAGGAGAAGGGAGGAGAAGGGAGGGAGGGGAGGGGAGGGAGGAGAAGGAGGGGGGGAAAGATTATTTCATCTATTTCCACACTTTTAAAGGCAACAATTATCATGATGGAAAGCCCATATATAATTATTAATATCCTTATTGGAACCTCTTGTACCATAATGGAAATGCTTCAAAATGTTCACATATATATACATACTATATATATATAATATATATATATATATATATATATATATATATATATATATATATATTTATATATATATATATATATATAATAATAATAATATTAATAATAATAATAATAATATTAATAATAATGATAATAATAAAAATAATAATAACAATAATATTAATAATAATAATAATAATAATAGTAATGATATTAATAATAATAATAATAATAATAATAATAATAATAAATAATAATAATAAATAAAAATAAACATCAAATATATATGCACATTACCTATTTCTCTTTTTTTCCAAGTTTGCTAAACATGATTCTGTACAAAAATCAGAGATCAGGGAAAAAAGTGCCATTTCAAGTAAACTTATATACAGTATCTCAGATAATGTAGTTAAGGATACAGTTCTTAATTTCTATTTGGTAGATGTATACTCTAAGAGGGTTATAAAAGTACTTACAAGTAAAATTAAGTTTGGTTACCAATCTCGACACCCATACAGTACTAATTACTTCAAGTGGTCAGCTCATGTTAATGTATTCAAAAGGATGGGGATATTCTAAAGTCCTGTGAGTGGGTCCTGTTAGCGTGTCCTATGAGTGTCCTTTGAGTGTGTCCTGTGAGTGTGTCCTGTAAGTATGTCCTGTGAGTGTCCTTTGAGTGTGTCCTGTGAGTGTCCTGTGAGTGTGTCCTGTGAGTGTGTCCTTTGAGTGTCCTGTGAGTGTGTCCTGTGAGTGTGTCCTGTGGGTGTGTCCTGTGAGTATCCTGTAAGTGTCCTGTAAGAGTGTCCTGTGAGTGTCCTGTGGGTGTGTCCTGTGAGTGTGTCCTGTGAGTGTGTCCTGTGGGTGTGTCCTGTGAGTGTGTCCTGTGGGTGTGTCCTGTGGGTGTGTCCTGTGAGTGTGTCCTGTGAGTATCCTGTAAGTGTCCTGTAAGAGTGTCCTGTGAGTGTGTCCTGTGGGTGTGTCCTGTGAGTGTGTCCTGTGAGTATCCTGTAAGTGTCCTGTAAGAGTGTCCTGTGAGTGTGTCCTGTGGGTGTGTCCTGTGAGTGTGTCCTGTAAGTATGTCCTGTGAGTGGGTCCTGTAAGTATATCCTGTGAGTATCCTGTGAGTGTGTCCTATGAGTGTGTGCAAAATATTGCAAGATAAACCCTAACTGGTAGATCTTGCAAAAAGTACCCCATCACTGATACTGAATATAGCTTGTGATGTATGCTGACTACATATAATTATTTCAATCAAAGCTAACCAACAATAGCAAAAATATTAATCAATAATTGTGATTTATCATCAAATAAATCTTGCCAGAATATGCGTAAAAGGAGCTTTGCTTGCCTTTGCTAAAGCACTGTCGGCAAAGGTAAATATTGAAACTCTGCCTTCTCTCAAGGAACTATAATATAAGTCCCTACATAAAGAACAATAGGGTATGACCCCTTGAGATATTATATGTCTCAGTATTTGCATGTTGTAAGCATAATTTATCATTAATATTTTTCTCTTCCATGTTTACTCCTTGGTATACCTCATGTCCTTCCTACCTATAAGGGCAAATACTGTCAGTATTACTCATCTAAGACAGAAAAGATATCAATTGAAAGTAACCTTTAAGACAGAGAAGATATATTGAGATTGAAGCGGTTTCATTGAGTTCATCAACTTTTTTACCTCATTGTCATTAACTGAATCTAACCCACGATTATATGCTCATATTTTACGCTTTAAGTGTTACGTATCTTTAGAAGTATTGCTTCTCTTTTATATGTATCACTGATTTAACATTAACATAGACAACAAATAGTGGAAACATGGCAATTCATATTCATATTCATAAAAGTTTCTCAAACCCGTGAAAAAAATTGACGATTTCGAAGCCTCCTATAACCTCTTCTTAACTTCACACTAAAACAACACTTTCTACAGATCTTCATGCATACACAAAACAACCGCCCTTTCCCCTATACATTACTATAAAAACATCATACCTCAATAACAGCAACACGCCTCAATATCCATCCTTTTTCCAAAAAAAAATTGCCAGAGGAAGGAAACGCACGTGTTCGCCGGAACCAAAACAAACCTGCTGATCAGCTGATTGTGGGCGGAGCTAAAGAGGGACAGGTCATGGTTATTTTTATCAATTATCAATATATATTGATTGTGTCTTTCTCTTTTGAAGTAGAAGGAGGGAATCAATCGTGTTATCGTTATCACAGTAGTAGCAGATGGAGATCGAGAGATGGTAGAGATTGAGATAGATGAGTTGTTTTATCACATGGATATATATTGGTGGGCGTGGATGACAGAACCATGTAATGATTCAGTGGCAGAAGAATAAACTTAATAAATGATCGGTTTATTGAAGAAGAAAGAAGAGACTATATCTATTCATCTTCGTTATGATGGATCCAGCAAGATTTGTTTCTTTTTGCTGTGACATTTTCTTTCTTTTTTTCTAGATTTTTTATTTGTGTTGGATGACCCCATTGATAAATTAATCTACCAGATCAATTGAGGTCATGATTTATCAGACGTTGGTTAACTGAACTTCACAGAAGTCTTTGCATCCTTCTCTGACTATTTCTTCCACTGCAGTCTCATTTGAAAAGAATTAAGACTATTTTACTTCTCCAGGTGGGGGAAAAAATCAGCATGGGTGATTCTGATTTTTTTTTTTTTTTCTGAACATCCAGATAGTCCAAGGAGATAGAATAGCCACGTACAGAAGAGAGGAGAGAAATTCATAATGATTTTATCATACATATTTTCACACACAAAAAAAAAGTTAAATAGCAATCATGACTAATGGTAATTACAACTTTTTGTTTTACTTTCCCATCCTAATACGTTGTCCAATTTCTGTATCACGGGTTCATAACCGTTTACCCTTAACCCCATAGTTATATCAACCCTTATCCCTATAGAATGATCATTTATTAAAGTTTATTCAGTATAATGACGCTGTAATGAATATTATCAAATGGTTCAAATCATAGTGACTTTATTAAGCAGAAGCATAAACATCACAGATAATTTGCAATACAACACAAAGTAGGAGTGAAACTGTAGTTATTTTATTAACACCTGACATGGGACTTCATTGTGAAGACATGCCTGTTTAGTGCAAACTACTTT
This sequence comes from Penaeus japonicus, assembly GCF_977035675.1. Lineage (NCBI taxonomy): Eukaryota > Metazoa > Arthropoda > Malacostraca > Decapoda > Penaeidae > Penaeus > Penaeus japonicus. The sequence goes on from NW_028234403.1 coordinate 54,536,478, forward strand.
ATCAATTCGAGAACCAGTGTTTGACAGGCACACTCGAAGGTTATGCTCCACATTAATCCGTGCTCGATTTTTGCTTTTCATCATATTGAACAACGTTGAAAATCACTGTTCATATCGGTAAGAAATGGGGAACATTAGAGTTCTGAGTAATATTAACTGCAGCAGGGTAAACCACTCATTTTGGTACAAAACTTGGTTAGGGAAAGTGTTTTAAATGCATCTTTGGCAACAGAGTCGGTTATAAACTCTTGGAAATCTTTCACTTTATCTGGGAGAAGGTGCATACTACCCCTTTATATCTCTCTCCCCCTCTCTCTCTCTCTCTCTCTCTCTCTCTCTCTCTCTCTCTCTCTCTCTCTCTCTCTCCCTCTCTCTCTCTCTCTCTCTCTCTCTCTCTCTTTCTTCTCTCTCTCTCTCTCATCTCTCTCCTCTCCTCTCTCTCCTCTCTCTCCTCCCTCTCTCTCTCTCTCTTTCCCTCTCCCTCTCCCTCTCCCCCCTCTCCCTCTCCCTCTCCTCCTCTCTCTCTCTCTCTCTCTCTCTCTCTCTCTCTCTCTCTCTCTCTCTCTCTCTCTCTCTCCCTCCACATTTAACCGTTTGAAATACAGTGTCTATAGTCTCAGATGGTGAGCTTTCATTCCCGTTTTTGAACTTAATTTTGGTCGATTCCCAAGACTGACATCCAATAATATCAATATTTGCCTTCAAATAAGTCTTCCTCCAAATAGAGTAGTCCTGCGGAAATTGATGTCCCTTGTGGATGCCCTTTTAAGGTCCCCCTCGTGTACTTAACATCGAAATATTCAACCAGTCATGCACAGTCGTTGGGTGCCTCCTCGGCTGTGGCTGACATGCAGTCTTTGATATCGGTAGCAGGCAAGAAGGCCACAACATCCAGTTTGTCACAAGAAGTCCGCTTACGATGCCAAGTTGCCTGTGTTAGATGGTAGAAACACCCCGAAAGTGTATATATATACATATATATATATATATATATATATATACATATATATATAAATATATATATCGGTATATATATAGGTATATATATACATATATATACATATATATATATATATATATATATATATACATATATATATATATATATATATATATGTGTGTGTGTGTGTGTGTGTGTGTGTGTATGTGTATGCAGGTGTGTGTTTATATATGTATATATATATATATATCTGTGTGTGTGTGTACATATACATATGCATGTGTGTATGTGTGTGAATTATAAGAAACCCTCTAATTACCTCCGCCTTATTACAAATTTTCTTAAACCTATATGGAGATTTACCCTCAGAGTCCCTACCCCCACCCCCTCCCCCTTTGCTTCATTGCTGAGAAATTCTTCGATGTAAATAATTCTAATTTCCACACACGCACATCAACGCGTGCTCATTACAAGCCTCATAAATATCCAAACATATCCACAAGAACGGAAAGCCAAGACGAACCATCTTGACAATCCTGTCCTCAGGAGCCAGAGCAGACTATAGGGAAGGTCACCTCAGCGAGTGACAGAGGTAGGTCATCTCCAGAATTGCCCCAGCTGGGAAGCAAGGTCAAGTCCTGACCTTTCACCACGACAAGGTGGTTCGTTCCTCTTGCAGGGGGAGAACGAGAGAAGAGATTTGTCTTCTTTGTAGACTGGTTTTCGAACTGTTTAGTATGATGGCACACTAAAGGGGCCCGTACACGTTCAAAAAAAGCGTCAAAATTTTACATCAAAATTTTGACGTGTAACTCCTTCTTCACAGACATGGCGATCCTGTCTCCTCGTTAGTCACTTGCGAACTAAAAAGTTTGATCAAAATCTTGACAGGAGCCTACTCACGCATCAAAAATTTGACGACTCGTCAAAAAATACCAAACGGATTTGATCAATCAAAATTTTGTTTCAAATCTCTTTTTGACATCAAAACGTCCTACACACACTCAAATTTTGCATCAAAATTTTGATATCAAAATTTTGATGCAAAAATTCTAATTTGACGCTTTTTTTGAAAGTGTATGGGCCCCTTAAGAAACAACTAATATTTTGGCGGCACACTTGCCCTGTGATTTATATATATATATATATATATATATATATATATATATATATATATATGTGTGTGTGTGTGTGTGTGTGTGTGTGTGTGTGTGTGTGTGTGTATGTGTGTGTGTGTACGTGTGCGTGTGCATGTGCGTATGCGTGTGTGACTGTGCGTGTGCATGTGTGTGTGTGTGTGTGTGTGTAGTATTAGACTTATTCTCCCCGATCAATGTGAGGAATTCTCGAAACCTAGCAACATTACATTATTTTCGCGGCACACCAAGGAGATAATGGCGGCACACAACACACACTTTCAGAATCACTGTATAGAGTGTCTGCGCCTAGAGAAAGGAATGAATGATTTACGGGTCTACATAAAAGTGAAGGAGGTATAACGAAATATATGATTCAGTTAAATCAATTAGAAGTTGTATATCACAAGGCATATAGTACTCTTCTAGTTGAACGAATTACGGAACCAGGAATGATTCACTATCCCACTAACTTTAGTTTTGTAAGCGGTCTATATAAATAGGAATATTTTCCAGGAATTAATAAAAAAATATATATAT
>NW_028234403.1:54544093-54551593 GCF_977035675.1 Penaeus japonicus
CCTACAAAATTATACAACACATTTTTCCTATTTACCAATACTTCCACAATACTCTTTTCCCAATTAGGGTGGCCAGATTCTGCGCATGGGCCTGGCACTGAGCTCCGTGCGAAAGCTTCCAATCACAGTCACAAAGATCAGGGCAGGAAGACCTAATCCTGGTCTGAGGCCACAGCACTTAACGGGTACGGACGGTATTTAAGCGATAAGAAATGATGTATAGAAATTTTGTTTCTAGCTTAAAAGATTTTCTTGTTTTTATTTGATTGCATATTAATGATTTTGGATTTACCTTATAGGATATATTCTTATCAGTTTTCATATTTGGGATAAGTGTATGTGCCCAAAGAAATGTTTTTTTTATATTTTTTTATGTAAATGCTTATTTCTTTGTCTACCTTGAATTCAAAGCACAAAGAAAACAGATTTTTTGCTCACTTTACCAACATTTTAAAGTTAAAGACACAAAAATGAAAAGGTCTGCACATACATGATCAAAACAAGTCCTTATTGAAATGAGAGAAAAAAAAATTAAGACTACAGATATGTTATTAAATATATGCTGATCCTGACACACATACCTAACAAGGACAAATATCAGAAAAAAAGAAATTATATATATATATATATACATATACATATACATATACATATACATATACATATACATATACATATACATATACATATACATATACATATACATATATATATATATATATATATATATATATATATATATATATATATATATTGCTTGCTAACATAAGCATTAATCCTAGGCCTACAACTGGTGAGGGACACGAGCAATGGCCGTCTTGAAGGAGGAGAGATCGGGTCGATGGAGATTAGCTTTTACCCGGGTCACATTTCAGGCGGCAAGTATGCGGCCGATACTCAGACTGCTGGGTGAGTTTGTCCCTGTACTTTTTGGTTTATGCTGTGGAATTTGCATTTTATTGTTTTCTTTTTTTCCCCAATTCTTTCCAGTTGTTTATAAGATGAAGTAATGGTTATGAATGATTGTGTATCAAGAAAGAATAAGGTTGGATTGGTGTTATGTTTTTTATTACCAACTACCCTCATTAAAACTGTCCATAATATTCAATTGATATTTGTTGATGAATCGGATGATGATTTTGATTTTAAGGACTTTTAGAAAAAAAATAATAAATTAATTGAATTCTCCCATTTATTATTAAAATTTTAAGTTGGATATTTCAAAAGTGAATTTTTCATATGTATTCATTTTTCTCACCAAGAAATCATATCTTTTCAATTTATGTATTAAAAATTGTTGGGGAAAAATATAACCCTGTGAATTGATGATATAAAACCATAATCAAGATAAATTCTAAAGACTGTATTGAAGTATATATCTTTATTTGTGAGTTAAAACAGGATTGGCAAATTGTTGTCCTGAAGTCACTTTTTAAACGTTTTTAATTGACTTTGGCTTTATGCTATATTACTTTCATTGAAATGTCTATACTGTTTAACTTTATTGTATAATACACATATATTTATATAGATATAATATATTCATATATATATATATATATTATATATATATATTTTATATATATATATTTATATATATATATATTTATATATATAATATATATATTTATATATATATATATATTTATATATATATATATATTTATATATATATATTTATATAGATATAATATATTCATATATATATATATATATTATATATATATATTTATATACACACACATAAATAATCTTTTTTCTCTCTTGTACTGTATTCTACAGTACTTTGTGCAGACATTGGAAGATACGATATATATTTAGTGGACAAATTAAAAATGTAACTGGCAATAGCAATAATATAATGATGTAAAATTTTGCATTAGAATCCTTTATTTCTTTCTTTTTTTTTAGCTTTGAAATTCATTTAAATCATGCCAATCCTGAAACTAGACAAACTGGCAAGAATTTATTTTTTATTTTTTATGTGGATTTATTTATTTGTTTACTTTTTATTAACTGGAAAGCATTTATGAATATGTTCTTTTTTTTTTTTTCAATGGAAAAGGTAAAAAAAAAAAAAAAAAAAATCAGGAAAATTAAATGAAAAAGAATCAATTTAGATAGAATAATAACCATTACCATTTTTTAATTCCAGTCGACTAATTTTCTTCATCGTTCCGTTTCAGGAGTGTGAGTCTCTTAATACAAGCAGCCTTGCCCTGCGCGCTGTATGCGAGTAGCCCGACCTATCTGACCTTGTCTGGCGGAACCAATGCGGAGATGGCACCGCAAGTGGACTATACTATACACGTGAGTAAGCGGAATATTTTGATGGATAGGTGAAATAGCTCTGTACCTTTGTGCTTATTTGCATTTTTTGTATATGCGTTCTATGTGAATATTATCAAAGCATGATGAAAGCACGGGTAATTTAGAAACTTTGTGTTCAAATAAATGGAATGGGTTTTTCTTTTATTGTGAATATAATCTTTTCCTTATTGTTAATTTTTCCTTTAGATTGGTACAGAACAGTATTTTATTTTAAGTTTATTTCATTCTTTCTGCTTAGCAAATTATATGTATTCCAAGAAATATCAAAGGGAATTATAGATTAACTGTTAACTGCTAGTCTCTATTGCTTTTATTGCTCTTAGACACATGAGCTAATTCCTATCGAATCCTCAGGAGATTGAAGACACTGACATATTGGTCTTTAGGATTTCTAGACTTAATTCCTAAGAAAAGAGCTGAAGATTTTTATGATGAAGATTCTTCTTTTAACTTTCTTTGAGATTAGTTTGAAATCAGAGTGGGAAAAACTAGTAAGGAAAAAAAAAAAGAGTAAATGATAACTAATAAAGATAAAAAGTTAAACAGATTAATCAAGAAAAGAAGACAAAAAGGCAGTGAATTGAATTAAAATTGATGGTGCAAAACTTTTCCTTCTCAAATTGCACAAAGTTTATTCATGCATTTTCTTCAGGTGTTCAGAAAAGTTAGTGCCTGGTTTGGTGCAGACTTCCGGCTCTTCCTCCATAGAAGGTATTGCTTTATTTTTGAATGGGGGAAAAAAAATAAATAAATGAAAAATAAAAAGATCAATAAATTTCCTATTCATAAAAATGGTCATTGGTGGATACACACCTTGTCAAGAAGTATAATACTACGTTGTGTGTGTGTGATGGGATTTCTTCCCCTTTTGTTCATTCTAGGGAAGCCTTACAGTTAGTATCTTGGTATTCATTAATGCAGAGACTCGAATCCTCCTCTCTGCAGAAAGAAATATTTTGGAATCTGTAAAGTTTTTCACTTGATAGAAATGTGTTTTTTTTTAGAAGTGTCTGTGATGATAATTCACAATACTATATGATGATGTAACACTTGCAAGGAGAGTAACTCTCGAGTTGACATTTAGCAAGACTGTAGGCAAAGACTGATACAGTAGATTGCAACACAATGACTATAGTAATTGACTAATGCATTATATAGCGTAATAGAGACAGATATTCAACCCCATTCACGATGGGGCTTATATTTGCCTAATGCCGCTCCCAACGGCTAGATAACAAGCACGTGCAGTGACTGTGCACAAGATCTTGCCTGTAGGGATGCCATGCTGCACCTTTTGATTTAATAAGGGGATAATAGGAGGTTTTATATTTATTTACATTATTTTCACAAGTGAAGAAAAATGTGTCTATAGAAAGAGAACTCGTATGAGTATATACATATGTAACAATGTGAAACTTAGTTTTAAGGGAGAGATCGTGACATGATAGGACGTCATCCAGCGGGAATGAAATATTCCCATGACGTTACATCATATCACCTGGCGTTAATGGGTTAAAAGGAAGAACTTTCTATCTCCATTTCGGAACAATGTAGAACGTTGGCAGTATAATTTTTTGTCTTCTTTTGAAATGAAACATGGAATATTTTCAGGAAATCAGATGTAAAACCAGACATAATCTCTGTTTTTTTTTGGAAGCTTCGCAAGAGTCAATATAAAGTAATTAGATACTGAATATGCACTGAGTGGTTGATTATTCTAAATTCTTTAGTTTCACATAGTTTTTTTTTTGTAGTGTTTCCAAATAGGTGAGAGAGCATAGAGTCAAAATAAAATGCTCAAGATTTATCTTGATTTACACTATGGACTAGGCATTTTCATGTATGCATGATCTAGAAGGGGGAGTATTGAACTACCAATATATACCATTAGCTATACTTCAGATAAAATAAAATGCCCTTGATACCTGTGTTAATATACATTACATTGGTTTCAATAAAATAAAATGCCCTTGATAACTGTGTTAATATACATCGCACTGGTTTCAAGTAATGAGGAATAACACTCGCATTTCAGAGGCTTCTACCCTCAAGGAAGGGGGGAAGTATCCCTGGAAGTCAAGCCAGCCCGACAGGGTTTGATCGCTGCAGATTTTACCGACTTTGGTGAAGTCATATCTGTCTACGGGAAGGCTTACGTGGCTGGCGTTCTCCCGATACGAGTTAGTATGGCTCGTTTCTCATGTTGCGATGTGATACTGTGTGTGTGTGTGTATGGTGTGTTAGGTAAATGTAGAAAGCACTAGTTGGTCTGTATAATTGGATATGTAGAGAGTTAGATAAGTTTATATGAATCATTTTGGTGTGAATGCACTAGAATTTTTTTTGTATTTCTGATCTGATTTCTTGTTTGATTTTCATGATAATAATCCCATTTTGTATTATTAATTAAGTCCTTCTTCTTGTCATCTTAGGTTTCCATTTGTTCTAATACATGATAAAAACTCCTTTTAGGTAGCGCACAAAATGGCAGATGCCGCGGAAAACCTGCTTTACCAGAATCTCCCCCAAGGCGTTAACATCCGCGTCGACCGAATCCAAGAACGTCCTGAGACGGCTTTCGGGACTGGCTCTGGCATTGTGTAAGATAGCTGTTGATTTACCTGATCAGTGGAGTGTCTTTGATAATGTGATCTTGTGTCCCATTTAGATTGATGAAACAGTGCTTTTAGATTCTGCGTTTGATGAGGGTTAATTTAGTAATTGTTAGGTAGCACAGGTTTCAACAAAACTTCGTGGCTCGCCATTTGCTCCCAAATCCCATAAGGGAGTATGCAAATGCGGCGCGGCATCGATACCACTAACCAATTCCTACCTTTTGTCTCTCGTCCTAGCTTGTGGGCCGAGACGAGCAGTGGTTGCATCCTCGGTGGTTCTAGCCTGGGGAAGAAGGGCAAACCAGCGGAACAGGACGGGGAGAACGCGGCCAACGAAATCCTAGAGTCCATCAAGAGGAAGGCGTGTGTGGATAGCCATGCTCAGGATCAGGTATGCGGATATTTGGAATAGGTAGATGAGTAAATAAAAAAGAGAAATGAATAAAGAAATGGGGAATGAATATAGAGTGAGTAAATGGATGAATTAATTATTGAAGGAATAAGATAAAATATATGAAATTAGTTTGAATATTTACAAAAACAAGAAAAAAGAAAATTATGAATATTATGGTAAAGCTATAGGAATGTAGATCAATAAATAGACACGAGGAAAAAAAAACATCGAGACCATATTAGATTATAAACAAATCATCTCGGGAATCGGGAAATAGATATTGCATACTCGATGCTCTACCATGATCCTCTAATTGATCTTAATTTCGTGATCATCCTAGGTTATACTGTACATGGCCTTAGCGAAGGGAAAATCTATTATACGCACCGGACCCCTGACGGACCACACCAAGACAGCTATACATGTTGCGGAGTTAATGACAAAGGTAATTAGTCTGATATTTCTGTACTGGTTAGGGTTAGGCATGTTATGGTTTTTCTGTTAATGACACTGAAGTAGATCTGTTTCTGAGCATGTGTTTGTTTTGATGATATATGTATTTAAAAAAATTCCTTTTCTTCCCACAGGTTAACTTTAGCATCACGGAGGACAAGGAGAGCGACTGTATATTTATAGAATGTGACGGATTAGGCTTAACTCCTAAGGATAGAAAGTAAATAGTCTAGATTTACAAGTAGCTGCTACTCGTAATATAGATATATATATATAAATATATACACACACACATATATGGAAATTAAATGTTCACAGTAATTATTTGATAATTAAAACGGCCGTAAATTTGTTTTCTTTATTGAAGCTAGTCGAAAAACACACTTTTATTTCTTTTTTTTTCAAATTGACATTCGTGTTGTAAATTTTTTTTAGTCATTTCCCTATTACATCTGAATACTGGTATGTAATCAATATATCCCAACATCTCGGTACATAAAATTATGCATGTTGGGAAAGGCATGCTATGAGTTCCAAGAACGAAACCCTCCCATCATAGAATCTCTTAATAAATTCCCTCTTTTCTGTCGGTCAGAATATTCACCAGACATACCACCCTCCTGTTACCCTCCTGTGCCTTTCCCTATTGTGTTTGTTTTGTCCTATAACATGTCCTATGCATTTTGTTCTTGGTTCGACTGAAATGCTAGTGATTCCCAAGTGCTGTATGTACTTCAGCAGAAAATATCTACTCTGAGGCCTGACAGCCCCTACTAGTTATCACCGATAATTGATAAACGTATCTTCTTGTATTGGCTTTCCTTTGCTTCTCGGAGATAGTATTATGTGCTTCTTATCCTAGCGTGTAAACGCTAAACGTACTGTATGTAATGTGTTAGCATGCTGGCTGTGAGTAAGGACTCTCTGACCTTACCTGTGAATGATGTGTTAGATAACTGACAAAATCTACACTTGTGTTTGTTGATAACTGACAAAATCTACACTTGTGTTTGTTGATAACTGACAAAATCTACACTTGTGTTTGTTGATGCAAAAAGTCTTGCTCACGTTTTATCTTTTATTTTACTTTTGTATTGATGACGCACATACTTTTTATGTGTTTTTTTTTCTCAACATTAATTTATACAATTCATTGTTGATCACTAATGTTAAATTTATTCATGTACTATGTTAAAATACATGTTTACAGCATCATTTTTTTGTTTTTGTCTTTACCTTCATGAACAATATTAGAAGGATGGATGATGTATTTTGATTTTGATATATATTAATGCTCCTTCCAAATTGAAGAATACCATAGACCCTATTTGTTAATTCCAAGTTAGACATACAGCATGTGTAGGTTTCACTTCAAAATCATTGGAAATTTGAAAGGAAAATTGAAATTGCTTGTTTACAAGTAACACAATGGACTTAAAGACTTAAAGAATAATTATTGTGGTAATGAAGGATATGGCAGTAGTCTTCTCAGATAACTTTCTAGTAACTTAGAAACCAAGTTCTCTCCTCACAAAAGAGTTTCCTTGTTGGAGTATATTGAGCTGAGGACCTCCAGTTTGAACAAAGTATAAAAATTGAATAGTGAAATGTCAAAATAGCAATTCATTGAAAGTGTCCTTTGCTATAAAGAAAGGATATCAAGTGGGTGAAAATAACCCCATAAACAACATAATTAAAAATTAGCTC
>NW_028234403.1:54569093-54571593 GCF_977035675.1 Penaeus japonicus
ACCCATCGGAATTTATCTCTTGAACACTTTTAAATTCACTGGGATGATGGCGTGATGAAATTGATATATAAAAAAAATAAATATGTCAAGACAAGCATGGAAGCTAAACACAAGAACTTCAAATCTTCAACAGACTCTGAATTTTGACGCAGCTCGATGTCTCAAAAAACAAAAAACAAAAACTTATTATTCCTTAAATAACGATGTCGTTGCTTGGTTCGAAGTCAAAATTTTCTTGCTCGGCCGTTGGTGCCTCTTAAAAAAACAACAACAAAAAACAACAACAACAACAGGGCAGATTTCAATACAAGTCTAAACAACTCATTAATTAATTAATGTGTCTATGAAAATAGCGTATGTCCTGAAATGACGACTGGGATCATATGTTGAGCATTAGTTTTTATCAGAAATACTGTATAACTTTTATAATCTATGTTTTTTTTTCGTAAATACTTCCATTACTCTGAGGAATCCAAAGAAGCGTACATCTAGTTATGTTCCCACTATTCATGTTTGTTTTTTTTGTTCTCTCTTGCATAATGTACATCTAGCTTCTAGTACTGAGTAGGTTAAATATTTATTTGTGCTTTTCGTAATCGAAGGTCTTACAAAAATGTTATAATCTTTTTTTTTTTTCATTTTATAGCTTACTGTGGAATCAAAACAACAGATCTCCTGCATTATGCATTACGTAATCTATCGTCACCTACATTTACATGTGCGTGAGCTATACAGAAAAAACCTGACAAGAATCTTTCTCTGCCTCTGATACTGACTGATCGCTATAAGGTATGTATGTGGTCCTCAGCTAGGCCCGAGGAGTGACGAAGAAAAAAAAGGGGATGGCACTCTTGATTGCTTTATCTCGGACATGTACTTTTTATTTATTTTTTTCTCTTCTTTAAGGAGGAGGGGTAGGAGGGGAGGGGGACGAGGGAAGGGGAGAGGGCGGGGTAGGGGGTTTAGAAATACGTGAATGAGAGGGTCTTTTTTTTTTTCTTTCTTTCTTCCAGAAGACGCCGGAGTGTGAAATGATACTTAATGAATACTCTTGGATCAAAAGAAGCATATCGAAATCAACTTGCACAAAACATCTATCGTGTTTACCTATTGGACTACTCGACATTGTTGTAGCTAGAGACTAATTCAGCTTTCTCCATGTATGGTCATTAGGAATTATGTGAAGTATGATTGGCTAATGAAGGAGTATGGCCTTCCTGATTATAAATAAGTGTCTGAAAAGGATAGAATGGCAATGCGTGTATGCATGTACAGTGGAATGTACAGTGAAGTCGGATCTTACAGATACGCCGAGTGTCTTGAATTACTTTGCTCCAGGGCGGCGAGCACGTCATGTTTCAGCCGCACGTACAGCTTTCCTCTCTTCCACGGATTCTGCAGCTGGAGTGGCCTGAAGTCGTCTCGAAGACACCTTTCCCGTATACCAATCACAGCCACTAAACAGAAGTCTTTGAGCCTTTCGTTGCCATAGATGGGCCCGCCCCTCCCCTTTAACACCACCGCCATGTTGAGCTGTTTCACCACCAAGTCTATCACTTCCCGAGCCGTCGTTCTGGGCGTGATATGTAGCTTGACCGACGTGCCCGACGCCAGGCCCGTCTCGTAGGCCGCGTACACCTGTATGATGGCTGGTTCCTCGCTGCGCACAGCTCCCTCCACCAGTTCCTCGCCCTCCGTGCTCTTGGCTTCACTCGCCTCGCTCCTCCCACTTTCTTTGCTCATGAGGCTTAGAGTGTCCGTCTCCGTTTCGTTCGAGGACAAGGAACGTAAACTGGCCGTCATACTCGAGAAGGAGGCCTCGGAATCGTGACTGAGACTACTGCCTGCTCTCTGGATTTCAACATTTAAGTTACCGCCATACCGCTGGTGCAGGTCGTAACAACTGCTCGTGGGGGACTTACTGCTCGCCATGGTCTCCTCGTACTCAATGCTGGCACAACTGTTTTTCTTTCTCTTACCTTGTTCGACAGATTCTAAAGACGAAGAACTCTGGTGGTTGATTTTTGGTTCACTGTTACAGCACTTGGATTTCAGGCATGCCTCGTGAGTGTCGTAAAACGCAGGAGCACTGGCCTTTCTAGGGGGGTAACCAGGGTCCACACAGTGTTGTAAATGGTTTTCACTTCTAGACGTAGGGAGGTCTTTACTGTACATTTTCCTCTCGCCACTAAACTGCAACTTCTCACCGTTCCAAGAGAGAAGGGGCACGTTTTCGTTCTGTTCTTCACTGTCTAACATGCAATCGTTCAGAGAAGTAAATGACTTTCCGCAACTTTGCACACACCCACTACTATGAACTAAGCACTCTGCTGTCTTTGACTTGTGAAACCTTGAATCGCATTTCACTGCTGCTCTAATGTTTTCTGAGGTATTTGACTTTAGCATTCTAGGAGCATCGGATTTCTTGATGCTGAAGTTGAGGTCGTCATCTTTTCTCAGTCTTTTGCTGTCTGCACCATGCTGGAGGGACTCGCTAGAG
>NW_028234403.1:54586593-54591593 GCF_977035675.1 Penaeus japonicus
GAAGAGAGAGAAAGAGAAAGAAAGATAAAGAAAGAGAGAAAGAGAGAAAGAAAGAGAAAGAGAGAAAAAAGAAAGAAAGAGAAAGAAAAAAAGAAAGAGAAAGAGAGAAAAAAGAAAGAGAGGGAAAAAAAACACCGAGAAAGAGAGAAAACCCCGAGAGAGAAAGAGAGAAAGAGAGAGAAAACAGAAAGAAAGAACGAGAAAAAAGCGAGAACCAAAGAGTTGAAACACACTGTCATGATTTCGGTGTCAAGTGTTGTCCCAAGCCCCGGTGGCTTATTTCTCTCAAGGCTCGAAGGAAACGTGTTCAATTTCCTTCCCTATCTTTTATTTTCTCTTGTCTATCTTTTTTTTTTTTTTTTTTTTGCTGTTGTTGTTTTCACCCTTTTCGTTTTTGATTTTCCCCCTTTATTTCCTCGCATTCTTTCAAACAAAAAGTCTTGTGTTCAAATGTTATTTTCTCTTTTCTTTTTCAAATGTTGTCTTTTCTTCATCTTTTTATTTCGGATTCTCTTAGTTTTTCTTTAAATCTTTCGTTTTTTTTCCGAACGAAAGAAGAAACGAGGAAAGAGGGGAGAGAAGAGGAAGAGAGAGAAAAGGAATAAAGAGGGGGAAAAAAAGAGGAGAGAGACAGAGGGAAAAAAGGGAGTAAAGGGGAAAGAATAAGAGGGAAAAGAGAAAAGAAAGAGGAAGAGGGGAGGAAAAGAGAAGAGAAAGAGGAGGAGGGGGAAAGAAAGAGGGAAAAAAAAGAAAAAGGGAAAATGGGGAAAATAAGAGGCAAGAGGGGAAAGAAAGAGGAAAGGAGAAAAAATGGAGAAGAGGAAAACGAAAAGAAGAAGAGGTGAGGGGGGTGAGTTGACGGGATAGAGGGGGAAGGAGGAGGTGGAGGGGAGACGGAAGGAGGGGAAGGAGGGGGGGGAGGACGAGGGGGGAGATGGATGGAGGAAGAGGAAGGAGGAGGAGGGGGGAGGGGGAGGAGGAGGGGAAAGGAGGAGGACGAGGGGGTAGAGGGGGTAGAGGGGGAAGGAGGAGGTGGAGGGGAGACGGAAGGAGGGGAAGGAGGAGGGGAAAGGAGGAGGACGAGGGGGGAGATGGAAGGAGGAAGAGAAAGGAGGAGGAGGGGGGGGAAGGAGGAGGGGAAAGGAGGTGGACGAGGGGGAGATGGAAGGAGGAAGAGAAAGGAGGAGGAGGAGGAAGGGGAAGGAGGAGGGGAAAGGAGGAGGACGAGGGGGGAGATGGATGGAGGAGGGGGAGATGGAAGGAGGAAGAGAAAGGAGGAGGAGGAGGTGGGGGGGGGAAGGAGGAAGGGGGAGGGGAGGCTGGTGACATGATCCGCGAGACGAGGTCATGTTGCAGCGGCCATCGCGAGCCAACCTGAGGTCCTCCTCACGCAATCCCCCTCGTGGGTCGACGTCACTCACTCACTCACTCACTCACTCACTCATTCACTCACTCACTCACTCAGACTCGACTCAGTGGCGAGGCGATTTGGAGGAAGAGGAGTGTCAGCATGTGGAGGGATGGAGGGAGGGAGGGAAGGAGGGAAGGAGGGAGGGAGGGAAGGAGAGGGACTTTCTTTGCTTTCTTTCTTTCTTGCAAAACAAACTAAACATAGATATCATACTTCATTTTTCCTTCTTTCTTTCAAACATCATAATACGAAGACATCAGTTCATCCTAGCCTCCCGAGCCTGTTCCATCTTGCACAGCTACACTGAACAAGTGGCATGAAATACAAGTCAAGAACCTCTCATGAAATCCATTCATTATCAGCACCACAGACAACAACTCTTAACAAACAACCGAAAAAAAATCATAATATACCACCAATACACAACCCAAAAAAACTAACCACCCAACACCAACAACACAAAAAACATCAACCAACACACACAGAGAGAAGTGATACCAAGCACCCTACCCCCGCTAATGTCACAAACCACAGGTTGAAAATTGCCTAACCACACAGCAGCCACAACACAAAGAAATCAACAACATACCCCTTCAAATATATACCACACACATTCGAAAATTATAACAAAATCGAAACACGCAATGAGATAAGACTGTAGGGTGTGACGAGTGAAATGAAAACGCACGAACCCCACACAACACATACCGCCATATCACCACACAGACATATTACCACAACATACCCAGAAAAATAATCGTAATTCCGTCTCTGAAACAGAAGAGAGAAACTCACCCAACAAATCAAGAAAAGGTAAAAGACATGACTTAACATAACTACCCAAAAATTTCAACAACACACCTGTGGTAGAGTAGGACAAAAAAACAACACAAAACAACACAATAATACTACAGAACACTTTTACAAAGTAATCTTCAAATCGAGACGCATTCTTATACTTAGAAATAAAACATGAAAATAAAAACAAGAAATACCACCAACATATCACATTCTTACATAATTCACATGCTTCTCTCACATAAATATACACAAAACACTAACCACACAAAAACACAGACCCAAAAAACACTAGAAAATACACATCCACTACAAACATCTATAAGACATTACTACACTAACCAATTCTATCACCCGCACCAAACAACATCTACTATCCGAGAAATCACACCCCTGTCCCGAGTAGGCCTCCGTAACAAAAACCAGACTTCTAAAACCCCAACACCAACAAAAAACAACTACACAAGCCAAACCCACAAACGAAATCCAAAGAGCAAAACACGAACATCAAGTACTTCCACTTAGAAAATAAGATAAAAAAAGACAACACTCACAACTATACTATAACATGACAATAACAACATACCTAAATCTCTATGCTCTTTTTTTCACTTGACTCTTTATAAGAGTAGACAAGAATGAAAACTAAAAAAGTCATAAAACGGCTACAACATACCATAGTACCAATAACAGCGATCCCACGTGAAATAATACCCAAACAAATATTATGAAATCTATACAAAAAACTTTTCACAACCCCGCACTTTTCTTCTTTTAATATTCATTTCTTCTAACACATATCCCAAACTATAAAACAATACACCAACACATTAATAAACACCCCCCCCCCCCCCCCCCCCCCCCCCCACATATCTACAACAACCAAAGGAGCCGACCGAGGAGAAGGTGTAGGTTGTCCCGGCTGATGAAAAGGGAATAAAAACCATCACAGAACAAACCCTCATACCCCCCAACCGTGAGATGAGAGTGGTTGTCTGGTGAATGAAAGAGGACTGAGAAGAAGTGTGGGTGTTGGTTGATGAAAGCATAGGGAAGAGAAGAAGTGTAGGGTGTGCGGTATGATTGAAAGAAAGACGGACGCAGAGAAGTAAAGGTTGTCGGTGCATTGAAAGAGGAGAGAAGTAATGTAAAGGTTTGGTGATGAAAAGAGGCGAGAGAAGTAAAAAGTATGTGGTGCCATGAAATGAAGAGAAATAAAAAGCGAGAGAAGAAAAGGTTGTGGTGATGAAAGAGGAGAGAGAAGTGAAGGTTGGGGTGATGAAGAGGAGAGTAGAAGTAAAGGTCACAAGCATGATGGGTGATGAAAGAGGAGTGCGAAGTAAAGGTTGTAGAGTGTTGATAAGTATTAAAGAGAAGAAGAGAGAAGTGTTAGGTGTTGGTGATGAAAGACGGAGGAAGAGAGAAGGAAAGTGTTATGTTTGGTGATGAAAAGATGAGAGAGAAGTGTAGGTGTCGGTGAGGAGAAAGAGCGAAGGAAGAGAGATGTAAAGGTATGTCAGGTGATGAAAGAGCGACGGACGCTTGACACGCTGCACAGGTTGTCCCGGTGATGACCCACCTCTAATAAGAGGAAGAGAGAAGTGTAGGTTCGCTGGTGATGAAAGAGAGCTCCCGAGACAGGAAAGGTCTGTGTGATGATACACAACGAGGAGAGAGAAGCAAAACATATAAAAGACAGTTAAAAAACACAATAACACACACGAGAGAACGAGATGATTGAGAGAGAGAGGGAAGAGAGATTGAGAGAAGAAGGAGGTTGAGTGGAATGAGTGGGGGAGGAGAGAGAGTGTAGGATGGAGAGGAGAGAGGGGGAGATGAGATGATGGGAGAGGGAGGTGACTGAGGGGAATAAGGAGGGGAGGGTGGAGGGGGGGGGGGGGGGGGTGGGAGGGGGGGGGGGGAGGAGGTGAAGGGGGAGGGGGTGGGATAGGAAGGAAAGGTAATAAGGGGGGGTGAGTGTCGAGGTGATGTGGGGGTGAATGGAGGAAGAAGGAGACTAGGGGGGGGGGGAAGGATGAGTTGAGGCGGAGGGGAGAAGGAGAGGAGGAAAAGGAGGAGGAGCTGTGAGTGGAGATGAGGGGGGAGTTCGGTCTGGGAACGGTAAGAGTGAAGTAAATGATGGATGGATAGAAGAATGGTAATGGCAGGGCTTACTTGAAGTCGGACGTTAATGCCGCTAACCTTCTACGATACTGCTTGAGAAGTCAAAGAACCCACAAGCCCCAGTCGAAACCCACTCCCCCCACCAAGCCCTGCCCCACCCCCACACCCCTCCCCCACACCCACCCCCCCCCCCCCCCCGCCACGCCACCCGCCGCCCCGCCCCCACCCCCGCCCCGCACCGCCCACCAAGGAGGAAAGGGAGGAGGGAGAAAGGGGGGGGAGGGGAGGTGAGAGAGGGGAGATGAGGATGGATGGGGAGAGAGATGGAGGGGAAAGAGAGATGGGGAGTATTTGCTAGTATAAGCTAGGAGTTATGTGAGGGTTGTGATATGCGATGCGAGCGTGAGTTCATATAACCAAAAAACAATCGCACAAGCGAACATCCCCAAGATAGGAGAGAATCAAGACCCGCCCAACCCCCCACGACACGCCCCACCACCCCCACCCCCACCAGCGAGAGAGAAGTAAAGGACCCGAGACGGATCGATGGTGCCTGCCCACAGGCACGCCCCGCCCCCCGCACCCCTCGATCCGGATCAACCCACACCACCCAACCCAGTAACACCCACCCGACCCCACCCCCCCCACCCGTCCCCCCCCCACGCTC
>NW_028234403.1:54596593-54601593 GCF_977035675.1 Penaeus japonicus
CCTCCATTGCTTTCCATAGCGCCTGCTTGCTGTAACATCTTTGCCAGAGCGACGTGGTTGTTCATAACGGCAACGTCTAGAACATTCGCCCCGTCGTTGTTCACGCTGCGCCGATGGAACAAGGAAGAAAAGAACAAGAAATATATTAGCGTGACCTTCGGTGCACTATGCTTGCTTGCAGGGTTATTGTGCGTGTATACAAGCGCGGTCAGAGAGCAAACTTTACACTTTCCCTTCATTGTGTTTTAATTTCCACGCCATTAACGACTTTTGTTTGTCTGGCAACGGTGCTTGTTTAGGTTAGTTGGGAAAAAAAAACGTTTCGTGTCTTTTAAAATCTAGTATATTTACATTTTCTCATAACAAACGATGATCATCCTGGTAATCATCCAACAGTAATTAACTTAATGATATTCCCAAAGAGAAATAATCGCAAAAAAGTGACTACAAACGATAAAAAATGAGATAAAGTACATCTTTAAGTGTAGGGAGAGAGAACGCTCTGGCTTTGCCTAAACAAGTGACGTCATTAAGAAAAGGACACTAGACTAAGGTACTTCAAAAACCCTCAAAGCCTTTTCAGGAGAAATAATTCGAGTAATTATCCACTCGGATAGTACATGGAGAGACTTAGCACTATCTTATCTCCACTTGAAGTACAAAAAGAAGGGAAAATAAAATCGAAATGTCCAAAGTAAATTCCCTAACACTCTAAACGCCGCAACAGTCTGATTTAACCTTCATGAAGGGCAGTTTACACGATCCATGGTGAAAATAAAGAACAATAAACACGAAATATATACATAAAAAAAGAAAGACTGTATCTTAACGGATGTTACAATATTTTGTAACCGCGGGAATACGGCTGGAGTGATGACGTCACAACATGCACGAACGAGAGAAGGTTTTGTGTACATTACGCTGTAATTCCTTTTTCTTGGGGTGTCATGTACGTCATGCAAAAAAGGGGGGGAAATCTCGTCTCTCGGAATGCCATGAGCGTCACGTAAGAGGAGAGAAAAAAGAAAAAAAGAAAGAAAGCAAAGAAACATAAACGCAATCCTAATACAAAGAAATATCCGATTTCAAAAGCCTTCGAAGAAAATGGCGAATGCGCGATAACACGAAGATCGATAATGGATATCACGTAAATAACAAAGATGTAATAAATGAACACTCAAAGAAAAAAACTCAATAACAAGAAATTCCAAACTTAATAATTCAATAAACATAAAAAAAAACACTAAACAACGACGAGAAAAAAAACAACACAAAACAAAATTAGAAGATAATAAACAAAACAAAATCTCAATAAGAAAACGAAGAAGAAGACTAAGAAGAAGAAGAAACACAACGGAATATACAGTGACTGTTAACAGTGGGTTTTACCTGTTGATATCCAGCTGGTTGTGGTCGAGGATGCTTCTGGCCTTTTCCAGCTGCCCGTGCTCCACCGCTGCGAAGAGAGCTGGGGAGAGAGGGAGAGAGAGAGAAGGTATTAATGAGTAAGAAAGAAAGAGGGAGAGGGAGGGAAGGGGGGAGGGTAGGAGGGAGGGTAGGAGAGGGAGAGAGAGAAGGTATTAATGAGTAAGAAAGAGGGAGGGAGAGGGAGGGAAGGGGGGAGGGTAGGAGAGGGGGAGAGGGAGGGAGGGAGAGAAGGTATTAATATGTAAGAAAGAGGGAGGGAGGGAGAGGGAAGGGGGGGAGGGTAGGAGGGAGGGTAGGAGAGGGAGAGAGGGAGAGAGAGAAGGTATTAATATGTAATAAAGAGGGAGGGAGAAGGAGGGAAGGGGGAGGGTGGGAGGGGGAGGGAAGGAGGGAGGGTGAAAGAGGGAGGGAGAGAAGGTACTAATGAGTAAGAAAGAGGGAGGGAGGGAGAGGGAGAGGGAAGCTGGCAGCGAGGGAGAGAGGGAGGGTGGGTGGGAGGAAGAGGAAGAAGGAGAGGGAGAGAGGGAGGGAGAGGGAGAGATAGATAGATAGATAGATAGATAGATAGATAGATAGAGAGAGAAAAAGAGAGGAAATAAGAGAAAAAGGAGAAAGAGGCGAAAGAGGAAAGAGAGGAAGAGATCAGCTGATTATCAAAATCAGCTGAATAGGAAAGGTCAATTATCTAGTGGCGTCGTTATCAACATCAACATGACGACTCGATAACGACGTTTATTTATTCCACAAAGTTCTTAAATTCCTTTTCAGTGCTTATACCGTAACAACAAGAATAAGTTAATAATATTATCAATCATATATCAAGAATTGAAATCAATAACTACTAATATATACCGTCAAACACGAATACATAATTTCGCAACACGTAAGACAACAAAACAAAATCAAAGAAACAAATTAATCTGAACGGATACAAATTACGGGTAAACAACTAAACGAATCAATTGAATCTGGAAGCTTGAAAATCTAACCAACAGATGGCGGTAAACAAAGATAAAAGCTTTGATTCGTTGGAGAAAAGCCGTTGGTATGACAGATACAAGAACGGTACGTATGACATGTAAAGGGAAGAAGGAAAGAAGGGAAGAAGGGAGGAAGAAGAGGCAGGAAGTGAGCGACAAAGAGGGGGGGGGGAGCGGGACGAGAGATGGGGTTTCTAAAAGGAGGAAGGGAAGAGAAGAGACGAGAGAAAAAGAGAAAAGAGCTATAGAGAGAGAGAGGGGATGGGAGGGGTACCGAGGAGAAAAAGCGAGAGAAAGGAAAGGAAGGAGGGAAGGAGGGAGGGAGATGAAGGGAGGAGGATAGAAAAGGAAAGAGAGAGAGAGAGAGAGAGAGAGAGAGAGAGAGAGAGAGAGAGAGAGAGAGAGAGAGAGAGGAGGGGGAGAGAGAGTAGAGAGAGAGGGAGAGAGAGAGAGAGAGAGAGAGGAGAGGAAGAGAGAGAGGAGAGAGAGAGAGAGAGAGAGAGAGAGAGAGAGAGAGAGAGAGAGAGAGAGAGAGAGAGAAGGAGAAAGAGAGAGATAGAGAAAGAGAGAGAAAGAAAAAAAGAAAGAGAGAGAGAAAGAGAAAGGAGAGTGTCGGGTTGAATGGCCCAGAACGCCACACACATTGTCATTACCTTCATGGCAAAAAGGTCAAAGGCTCTCCCTGTTATGTCCACGTGTGTGTGTGTGTGTGTGTGTGTGTGTGTGTGTGTGTGTGTGTGTGTGTGTGTGTGTGTGTGTGTGTGTGTGTGTGTGTGTGTGTGTGTGTGTGTGTGTGTGTGTGGATTCAATTTGTATTGAAACATCAATTCTATACGAAACCATTACTAAAATTTACAATTTTCTTATATTCCTTTTCAAACATCATTACGAACATTATCAGGACATGAATTTAGACAAAACAACTTTTACTACCATGACACTTATCTAATGCGGTATAACTAGTGTCTTCCGATCTTCTTAGAAAACAAATATGTTCAACAATATGTTTTAACACAAGAAGTGACTTTATCATCATAATAATTAAGTAAATAATAACAAACATAGGGACGAATAAACAATATGCGTCATACATCCCATGACGTTATTAAATCAGCTGGCCTAGGAAGTTGATTAAAAAAAAAAAAAAAAAAAAAAAAAAAAAAAAAAAAATATATATATATATATATATATATATATATATATATATATATATATATATATATATATATATCTGATCTTGAAAAAAATAAACGAAATAAACTCGATATTACCTTCGTTATCATGATCAGCAAAAAAAATAATAAATACTGTCATTTCAGAAAATTGTAATACGAAGAAATATGTTGATGACGTAAATGATATCTTTTTTATTTGTTTATCTGTTGTTGTTGTTTTTTTGCACGGTGGGATCCGGGACCGTTAAAAGTCGTTAGGAAATCTTAACGGTTTGAAAAAAGGAGTAAGAGGAAGAGGAAGAGGAGGAGGATTAGGGTAAGGAGGAGGAGGAGGAGGAGGAGGAGGAGGAGGAGGAGGAGGAGGAGGAGGAGGAGGAGGAGGAGGAGGAGGAGGAGGAGGAGGAGGGTAAGGAGGAGGAGGAGGAGGAGGAGGAGGAGGAGGAGGAGGAGGAGGAGGAGGAGGAGGAGGAGGAGGGTAAGGAGGAA
Source organism: Penaeus japonicus (assembly GCF_977035675.1). Classification (NCBI taxonomy): domain Eukaryota; kingdom Metazoa; phylum Arthropoda; class Malacostraca; order Decapoda; family Penaeidae; genus Penaeus; species Penaeus japonicus. The sequence continues at coordinate 54,600,663 of NW_028234403.1, forward strand.
GAGGAGGTAAAGAGGAGGAGGAGGAGGAGGTTAGGAGGAGGAGGTTAGGAGGAGGAGGTTAGAAGGAGGGTAAGGAGGAGGGTAAGGAGGAGGAGGAGGAGGAGGAGGAGGAGGAGGAGGAGGAGGAGGAGGAGGAGGAGGAGGAGGAGGAGGAGGAGGAGGAGGAGGAGGAGGAGGAAGAAGAAGAAGAGGAGAAGAAGAAGAGGAAGAAGGAGGAGAGGCAGACAGAATCGGAAAAAAGTGTGGTAAAACATAAAAAAAAATAAAGATAAAGAGAATGAGATAGATAGACAGATAAATTAGAGAGCTAAAACATATAATAATAAAAAAAAGAAAAAGAAAAGAACCTAGAATTTTTTTTTTTTTTAAAGACACACAAGAAAAGAAACGATAACAGAATACCCCCCCCACCCCCACCCCCCAAAAAAAAAAATACCCCCACCCAAAAAGAAGAATAAAAAGAAGAAGAAGAAGAAGAAAAAAACAACAACAATATAGACCCCAACACCACCAAACAAACACCACCAAACAAACACCAAAACCCCACCCACCAACCAACCAACATCAAAAGGCCTCACCATGAAGATGGATATTAATCTTATTAATTTTCTCGAGCTTTTTCCGGTCCGCCTTGCTGAGGTTGAGTCCATCCACCAGAACGTCATCCATCGTCGAAAGGGCTGCGAAAGAGAGAGGGAGAAAAAAAGGTTAATAAAGATGGTGGTAGGAGGAGGAGGGAGAAAAATAAGGTTAATAAAGGTGGTGGTAGGAGGAGGAGGGAGACAAAAAAGGTTAATAAAGGTGGTGGTAGGAGGAAGAGGGAGAAGATTGGTGGTGATAAAGGTGATGGTAGGAGGAAGAGGGAGAAGATTGGTGATAAAGGTGGTGGTAGGAGGAGGAGGGAGACAAAAAAGGTTAATAAAGGTGGTGG
>NW_028234403.1:54606593-54614093 GCF_977035675.1 Penaeus japonicus
GACGCATGGATATACATACATACATACATCTCTCTATATCTCTCTATTTATCCATCAATAGATCCATATATCTATCTACCTATCTCTCTCTCTCTCTCTCTCTCTCTCTCTCTCTCTCTCTCTCTCTCTCTATATATATATATATATATATATATATATATATATATATATATATATTCCTTCATCTATCTATCAATCTATCTAAAGAGAAAAAGCCTGGTATGACCACACAAAAAGCAACGCCATCTAAGTGGTCCTCGCTAACACCTGTGGGTCGCACCTGCCCACTATCCATGGCCAGCTGTATACAACCAGCACGCACTTACAAGTACACGATGATGCACTTTGTGGGGAGAAAATGCTAAGGATCCGTACGATGTACTTGTTTATATGCCTCTCTCTCTATTCACGTACCGACCTGATATGCGACCTGATATGTTCTATTTCTGGATAATTTGTTGCTTGCAATGTGTCCATTAGCAGACTTGTTGTGTGAATTAGGGAAAGACTTACCTGCTCTCATCAAATAAAAAAAATTGTTTTGTACCTTTGAAACTTGCTTAAAACGTATTGCTATGTACTTTTACATTTATTGCTATGCTATTACAAGGAACAAGCTATAAAGTTAACACACATACACATCTATTCTATATTTATATAAAAAAAAAACATGCATTTATGTAAACCAGCTCAAATCTGTGAATATTAAACCCTACATAATGTACACATACTCAGGCTAAATTTAGAAGCGTTTGCAACATCACTCAACATGCACAAGCAACCCATACAAGCATTCACGCAGAAGCCTCACGCAAAAAGTAATTTAGAGCTTCAATCGAGCAACTTAAGGCAACAACATCGCCTTCATTGCATATTGTCATTAAAAAAAACGCCCGACTGGTTCATCCACGTCACTCAGTGCAAATGAGCCATTCCTGTGATGACTCTGATCTTCGGCGACTGCACAGGTTCTGCAAGCGGAGGGGGAGAGGCAGCGAGGGACGGGGGGAGGGGTGGAGGCACCCACGCCCTCGTTGAGCACCCGCAAAGGACGTACCATTTTTGAAGGAGCGATCGTGGAAGAACTTGGAATCGTTAAGCGTCTCGGGGATGGCGTGCGCGGCGGGCGACGGCGGCGGCCCGCCGGCGGAGGAGGGCGACGACAGGCTGACGTTGGCGTAGGTGTTGCGGCGCGACAGGACGTGATCGGGGACCACCAGCAGGTCCTTCTCCCAGTCCTCCAGCTCCCACGACCTCCTGGACACCTCCGTGGAGCGCGTCTGGCGGATCTTGCCGCTCCGCCGCCGCCGCAGCGTGGTGAAGCTGAGGGCCCTCGAGCGCGACACCATCTCGTCGGACTTGGTCGGCGAGATCGAGAGGGACTTCATGGAGGACCACATGCCGTCCTCGCCCCTCTCGCCGCCCGCCGGCACCGCGGACGAGCTGTTGAGCGAGTGCGACGAGGTGAGCATCGGCACGGGCGAGTCGAGCGACGTGGGCGTGAGGCTCTGGCCATGGCTGGAGGCCGACGACGAGGAGCCGTCCCGAGGCACGTCCACGGGCGCCGTGCAGGGGAACACGGGCTGCGTGTCCTCGGGGATGGTCGGGCTCCGCGACTCGCAGTACTCCGTGAGGCGCACCGGCGACGTGGGCGACGAGAGCAGGTCGAAGTGGAACGACGAGCGAATGGTGTGGCGCAGGGTGCTCAGAGGGCGCGTCAGGTTGAGCGTGGACTTCTTGCGACGGCGGAGCGTGAGGGGGGAACCCGCCCCCGGCAGCTGCATGGCGCCCACACTGATGTCCACCTTGGACACCATCACATACCGTCCGAGGCAGCTCGGGGCCCGACCAGCACTGAGTGTCGCCGCTGAGGCCCGTCTGCGGCGGAGCGCGGCGCTCGGGCAGCGTGACACTCACCCGAGGGGAGCCGCCGCGCACGAGGGGGGCGGGGGAGGGGGGCCTTGGCGAGTCCAGCCGGGGAGAGAGGGGGAGGGGGGCCGCCCCGACGGGGGGAGCGCAGGGGGGGCGAGGAGACGGGGGAGGGAGCTGATAACGTGGCTTTCCTGTGCACCGACAAAGTCCCTCGAGCGAAGGCTCATCCTTCTCCGTGGCACTACTGTCTGGCACTGTTTACGCTCGCATAGCACTGTTTACACGCTGTCTACTCACTTAAAGCCTGCAATGCCGTGAAAAAAACACAATGCTATCACAGAGCCCGACTCAACAAACTCTTGAAAAGGATGCAGTGACAAATACACTGCTGGACATTTCTGCGAACATTGGGATTCCTGATAGCGCAGGATCTCTGACATTTTGCACGATCATGATTCACCGACAATTGCTTATCTCTCCAATTAAGAAGAAAAATAAGGGTATGTACGTAAACTCAGCCACGCACAAACACACCCACACACACATAATTACATACACACACACAGACACACACACACACAGACACAGACACACACACACACACACACACATACACACAAACACACACACAGACACACACACATATTCACCAATACATACATCACAAAAAATAACACGCCAATCGATAGAAACTCCCCCCCCTCCCGCCCCTCCACCCACCCACGGTATTTGGCAAACGGCATAAGATATTGAATAGAAAAAAAAAGTAAAAAATAGAAGCATCAATTCATCGATATCACGACCCTCCTCCTTCCATCGTTCGTCACACACTGAAGCGCATGTGGGGGAGGGGGGGATTTTTCTTCTTTAGTTTCCCGTCTTGCCGCCAGGTGTCACGTCACTCACACCGTGGAGATTCATCGTAAAGACCAAAGCGAGAGAATATATATATATATATCTTAATTTTATCAGCAACTCGGCCACGAGTGATAAATAGACAGTCATAATAATAATAGTTATAACAAATGTTTCATATGGCAATTAGATTTTAAAAATATATATTAACCTGAGTTCATTTACTTTGCCTGAATCTCACGTTTTCTTTTATTATTATTAAACGTTTTCGAAATCGTACATAAACATTTATTTTCTGAACATTACACCGCTCATCAATTAGTCAATACACAAATAAATAAATAAAGATGAATAATCTTTGAAAAAACACCTGCTCCATTACCTTTCTCGTAAAAAAACTCTCTCTCTCTCTCTCTCTCTCTCTCTCTCTCTCTCTCTCTCTCTCTCTCTCTATATATATATATATATATATATATATATATATATATTATCATTTTAATTATCGCCATTTCTTCACCTGTCCCATTCCCATCCTAACCACATGAAACTATTCTTACTATCATTATTTGTTCTCTCTCTTCACCTATCCATTTATTCACCCATGTCCTATCTCCCATTCTACCTTAAATCACACCCCTCCCCCACCCCCACCCGCACCCCCCAAAAATAATAATAATAAAAAAAAAAAAAAAAAATCTCTACCACCTCTCCTTTCCCTCATCTTTCCTCCCACTTGTCCCATTCTTCCCATTTTTTTCCCCCTACTTCTCTCTTTTATCGAGTATTATGTATCTTCTCCCCGTCCGCCGCCGCGCCGCCTCCTGTAGCGAATGAGGAAGCACGGGTATGTATCATAGACCCCCTGGACGAGGTATGCGGATGCGGGCAGGGGGGGGAGGGGGGGAGGGGATGGGGGAGGGAGGGAGGGAAGGGGGAAGGGGAAGGGGAAGGGGAGGGGGGGAGGAGGGGGAGGTGGAGGGGGGAGGGGGGGAGGGGGAGGGGGAGAGGGGAAGTGGGGGATGACATGGGGATAGTGATAGATAGATAGATAGAGAGAGAGAGAGAGAGAGAGAGAGAGAGAGAGAGAGAGAGAAAGAGAAAGTGAGAAAAAGAAAGAAAGAATAAGAGAAATTAAGAAAGAGAGAAAGAGAGAGAGAACAAGAGATAGAGCAAGAGAGAGAGAGAGAGAGAGAGAGAGAGAGAGAGAGAGAGAGAGAGAGAGAGAGAGAGAGAGAGAGAGAGAGAGAGAGAGAGAGAGAGAGAAAGAGAGAGAGAGAGATGAAAGAGAGAGAGAGAGCCAGAGAGAGACAAGACAAAACAAGAGCGAGAGCAAGAGAGACAGAAGGAGAGCGAGAGAGTGCAGAAATCTCCCGCCAGCCAGCCAGCCACAAGAAAAATGATGCGTCCCGCAGACCCTCCGAAGCAGTGATACCCCCGTGACTCACACCCGGCATAAAGCAACACTGCCGGACGGAAGTATTCATTCTCAGGATTCAAACGCGCGCCGAGGGAGGGAGGAACGAACGAACGAACGAACGAACGTATGTATCGATGTGATGCAGGAGTTCGAACGCGTCGTCTGGGATGTTGCAGAGATTTTTGTTGTTGTTGCAGGAAAAGGAGGATGGCCGATCACGTTTCAAGTCTTTTGTATAACAGTGGGCATGCTCGCTAACTCAGGAATGTTTTAAGTATGGGAGAGAAGGAGGGAGGAGGGGAGGTGGAGGGAGGGGAGGGGAGGGAGGGATAGAGAGGGGGTGTATAGGGAAGGGAGGGAGAGGGAGGGAGGGAGGGAAGGAGGGGAGGGGAGGGAGGGAGGGAGAGAAGGAGGGAGGGGGGAGGGAGGGAGAGGGAGGGAGGGGGGGAGGGAGGGAGGGGGGAGGAGGGAGGGAAAGGAGGGGAGGAAAGGGGAAGGGAGGAGGGAGGGAGGAGGGAGGTGGGAAGGAGGGGGGAGGAGGAAAGGAGGGGCGGATAGATGGAGGGAGGGAGGGAGGGAGAGAAGGAGGGAGGAGGGAAAGGAGGGAGGGAGGAAGTGGGGAAGGAAAGAAGGGAATGAAGGAGGGAAGAGATAGATGGGTAGATAGATAGACATAACTACCTAGATAGCTGGACAAAATCACGAAGAGAAATGCAGAAAAAAATAAAAAAAATTCCCAGTGATGTATATCCACACACATGCGCATATTTTGTTGGAAGAGTTTCGAACACGTGTCTAAATCACGTGTCTTAAATCACGTGTCTTAAATCATTCTTGTTAAAACGCGACGCATATATTTGAAAGATATTTGGAAAGCAAGAAACTATCTGCTTAAATTGAATTAAATAGTCCTCGATTCCATAAGTCTAAAAGTAAATCCTTTGTTGTTATCAGACATCGTAATTATAATAATAAAACAAAGATTTTCAAGTCTTTGCTTGTTGTTTGTCGAGATTAGTAACTTGTTTTGTAAATGTCAAGGACACTTTCCTAATTGTGACCTAACCTGATTTACTTTCTATCTTCTTCTTGAATTTGCCTTTTTATTTTGTCAAGATAACGATAAAAAAAAACACCAACTTAAAAAAAAAATAAAAAAAAAACGTCATAAAACGAATAATCTTATCTACGTCTCTGTTTTGGACTTATTTATTTTTCTCAAAAGAAAATCATGAATCACCTAATCGTTTCCCGGAGAAAGGAGTTTAAAAGGAAAAGGGCGGATATCAAAAACTGGTCATGAAGTATTTGAACCCTCGGGTCAAAGTCACATGTTCTTCTAAGCCCTTCCTTCGATGACGTCATGACCCAAACAGGTGAAGATCACAAAGCGCAGAGTGACGTCATGGATTTCCTGGCGCGCCACGTCATAAAAATGGCGGGAAAAGACGTTACTTAGTTTCAGTAGGGAGAAGAAGGGAAAATACTCTTGTTTGTAGCGGTTTAAGTAAGTTCAAATAAGAAGAATAAGAAATGTTTCATGACAGTTAAGGTTTCTTGACACTAATATCATCATCATCATCATAATCTTCCGGCCTTGTAAAGCGTGGGAAAATTGGTTCTAATTTTCTGAAGGACAAACCGTGTCTTAATGATGGACATGGCATTAAACACAATAAAAATGTAAAACGGATGAAGAACACTCACAAACACACTTATATATATATTTACATACATACATACACACACACACACACGCATATATATATATATATATATATATATATATATATATATATATATATATATATATATATATATATATATATATATTGCTAAATTCAAACCTTTCCAATAACAATGCTTAGACGATAATGGTAACGATGATCATGATAATGACATGGCTGATGATGACGATAATCACAATAAAGAATAAGAAGAAAAAGAAAAAAATAATAAAAATGAAGATAAAATAACGAAAATGATGATGATGACGATATCTGTTCCTAAGCGAAAAAAAACAGCTGATATATACTATATTATCACGTTCTCCACACACCACACTTCATAAAACAGCTGATCTTGAATTCGGGGAAAAAAAGATATACTAATTGGCAGGTTGCTATCTGCGAATAACATTTTATGTATTCTATAAAAAAACTTCTTATCATTGTTGTAATGTAGGAGTTTTACGTGTGTAGTTATGTCATAAATATGAAATAATAACTAGTATTATTGCTCTGGTAATGATACCGATAAATGTTTGTTATCATTACTGTTTACTTTTGTTTTTATGTCTTATCTGTTTTCGAGTGGGGGTGGGTAGGGGTGGGGGTGGGGGGAGGGTGTGAGAAGGGAAGTTCAAATATGAAATCAAATTTCTTATCTCCTACATAATCGCTAATGGATTTTTAATAGGTTCTATTAATAGCTTTGTCATTACTTTCTTCTGAATTGTATTGAAATCGATTTTCATTATCATCATCATCATCGCTAATTAATGTGGATGTCATGATCATCCACTCTGTCTGCCTGTTTGTCTATCTGTCTCTATCAACCCCCTCTGTTTAACTCTCTCTTTTCCTCTCTTTCTCTCTCTCTCCTTCTCTTTCTCTTTTTCTCTCTCTTTCTCTCTTCACCTCTCTCTCTCTCTCTCTTTCTCATTCTCTCGCTCTCTCTCTCTCTCTCTCTTTCTCATTCTCTCGCTCTCTCTCTCTCTCTCTCTTTCTCTCTTTTTCACTCATTCTCACTCTTTCTCTCTTTCTCACTCTCTCTCCTTCTCCTTCTCCTTCTCTCTCTCTCTCTCTCTCTCTCTCTCTCTCTCTCTCTCTCTCTCTCTCTCTCTCTCTCTCTCTCTCTCTCTCTCTCTCTCCCTCTCTCTTACTATCCTCGTTGACCTCCCCCCCCCTCTCCCTATCGTAATTACCACCTTCCATGTAACAAATATTCCGACAGCTTAAGTAAAGGAGCGTGCAAAGTTTTCCAATAATAGTTAGGTGTCACACCCCCACACACTCACGCACGGGTGCACTCTCCTCCCCCCCTCCCCCTACACCCGCCTACACACACACACCTACACACAGACACACACACGCCCACACACGACCTCCTCTGCACTCTCTCTCTTTCTCTCTCTCTCTCTCTCTCTCACACACACATACACACCCACACCTACAGACACACACACACACACACACACATACACACACACACACACAACCCCCACCCCCACACGCCCACACACGACCCCCCCCCCTCCACACACACCCCCACCCCCACCCCCACACACATAGACACACACACACACACACACATTCTCAACCCCCCACCCCCCATCCCCCACCCCCACACGCTCA
>NW_028234403.1:54619093-54621593 GCF_977035675.1 Penaeus japonicus
TATCGCGCCGTCTTATATGCTTATCGATTGGCTGAGGTCATTGGTGTGCATATTTGGGGAAAAGATAAGGTTTAGTTAATTCTCTGTTTGTCTGTCTGTCTGCTTGTCTTTGTCTGTTTGATCGTTTTTTTCCCTCCTTTAAAACTTTCTCTTTTAGTTTTCATGTTCTTTTCCCCTAAAATTTTCTCTCTTGATTTTCTTTTCTCTATATTCTTATCAAATATATATATATAAATATATATATATATATATATATATATATATATATATATATGTATGTGTGTGTGTGTGTGTGTGTGTGTGTCCCCCCCCCCCCCAAAAAAAAAAAAAAAAAAAAAAGACAACGAGGCCAAGCCGAGCGAAAAAGCACAGTCCCAAACTTCGGCTTCTGTGACGTCCTCACAGGCCGAGAGTATCCACGAGCAGACGACAATGACCTTTAAGCTACCCGTTCGTTAGGTCGGGAATCCCTTCACCGATGAACCCCCTGTCGCTTCTCGCCTGCCAGTGTCAATTTCAAAGACTTGATTCATCAGTTGACTAACATAATATTCATCAGATCTTCTTCTATAATCGTAAGGCGAGAGGCACTGGGGGGTTGGGGGAAGGGGAAGGGGGGAGGGGGGGATGTGGGGAAAGGGATGGGGGATGTGGAGGAAGGGAGGAAGGGAGGAGGAGAAAGAGGTGGAGGTGGAGAAGGAGAGGGAAAGGAGGGAGAGGAGGAGGATGTAGATGGAGGCAGGGGAGTCAGGGGGAAGAAAGAGAAGAGGGGTAGGGGAGAAGAAAAGATGGGAGGATAGTGGTGAGAGGAGAGGGGAAAGAGGAGATAGGAGAGAGGAAAGAGGAAAACAAAGGATAAAGTAGAGGGAGAAAAGCAAAAGGAGAAGATAAATGAAAAAAGGGAAGGAGATAAGAGAAAGTACGGAAAATAGAAGAGAGAGGAGGACGGGTGAGTGTGTGGAAAGATAGAGAGAGAGAAAGAGAGCGAAAGAAAAAGAAAAAAATATATAGAGAGAAATAAAGAAAGGCAGAGAGAGAGATAGATAGATAGATAGATAGATAGATAGAGAGAGAGAGAGAGAGAGAGAGAGAGAGAGAGAGAGAGAGAGAGAGAGAGAGAGAGAGAGAGAGAGAGAGAGAGAGAGAGAGAGAGAGAAATAGAGGAAGACAGAGAAAGAGAAATAGAGGAAGACAGAGAAAGAGAAATAAAGAAAGAAAGAGAAAGAGAAATAAAGAAAGCCAAACAAAGAGAAAGAAAGAAAGAAAAAAGACAGAGACAGGGAGAAACAGCGAGAGCGAGCTAGCTAGCGAGCGAGCGAGCGAGAGCCACTTGGCCCAACGAGTCAGCGTGGCACTCAATGGCACTACTGAAGCCGTGCCTCGACTGGTGGCACTCCCGCTGTATCGCGTGCTGTCGAGGCTAATAAATCCACTAATGAAACAAGGAGGGAGAGGATGCTATGCGTGACGTCATCCTCTGAGAGGACTTTTGTTTACATCTACAACATGGGATAGAAAAGAGGAGATAGAACGAAGGAGGAAGAAAGAAGGAGGTGGAGGAGATGATGATGATGATGGAGGGGGAGGGGAAGGAGAAGAGGAAGGAAGAGGAGAGGAGGTAAGAGGTGGAAGAAGGAGGAAGAAAGAAGGAGGTGGAGGAGAAGATGATGATGGAGGAGAAGGAGAAGGAGAAGGAAAAGGAAGTGGAGAGGAGGTAAGAGGTGGAAGAAGGAGGAAGAAGTAGTAGGTGGAGGAGAAGATGATGATGGAGGGGAAGATGAAGGAGAAGAGAAAGGAAGTGAAGAGGAGGTAAGAGGTGAAAGATGAAGGAAAAAGACGAGGAGGTGACGAAGAAAAATAACAAGAAAAAGTAGAAAACGAAAATAAAGAACAAAAAGAATAAGAAGTAAAATAAATAAAAGAAGAACAAGAAGGAAAACAAGTAAAAAAGAAAAAAAAGGAAAAGAAAAAAAAAATAAGAAGAAGGAAAATAAGTAAAAAAAAAAGACGAAAAACAACAACAACGATAATAAAAAAGAAAGAAACACATACAAACCACGCAAGAAATGTATATCAACCTCAACCGAAAACGCCTGATAACATAACCTTGGCGAACGAACACACACCAACACATAACACCGAACGAAAATGGAAAAGAGCATAACCCTATTACAAAATCAAAATAAATGGAATAAAGGAGCCTTTCTGACGCCATCCAGTCTGGCAAGAGTGAAGGACAACCCCCCCTCCCCCTCCCCCTCGCCCCATCCCTCCCTCCCCTCCTTCGGCTTCTCCCCCCCCTCCCCTCCCCTCCCCTCTTCCCCCATCCTCTAACGCAGTGCCGCACAACGAACAGAGAGAGAGAGAGAGAGAGAGAGAGAGAGAGAGAGAGAGAGAGAGAGAGAGAGAGAGAGAGAGAGAGAGAGAGAGAGAGAGAGAGAGAGAGAGAGAGAGAGAGAGAGAGAGAGAGAGAGAGAGAGAGAGAGAGAGAAATAGAGAA
>NW_028234403.1:54626593-54631593 GCF_977035675.1 Penaeus japonicus
CTCCCTCCCTCTAAGTCTTCCTACGTTCATAACTTCAACGTCACGAGCGAAGTTAATGAATCAATGAAGTTAATGTTTACAGCAAAGTAGACAGACCTAACTTCATTTTAGAAAAAAAAACTTGAAACACAGCTAACCATGTGACTGAAAATGGAAGTTAATGTTTACAGTAAAGTAAACAGATCTAACTTCATTAAAACAACAACAACAACAACAACAACTAGAAACACATCTAATCATGTGACTGAAAATTATCTTTATAATGATAAGCACGATCACTATTAGAAATAATCTGATTATCAACATCACAGAGATTCCAATACCAGAGATGGAATTATAAAGTATCAAAGAGATCTTATATCAATTGTAATATCACGGTTAATATCATTAATTATTAGAAACAATAAACAAGACTCGATTTCCTTTCCTTGAGCATTCATCTAGAATAATTTCCGGTGGTTGTTCTTTATATATACTAATAAAAGACAAAAGAAAAAAACAAACAAAAAAAAAAACAAGAAAAACGTTAAGAAAAGAAAAGAAAAAGCAACAACAGAAAACAAGAAGAACATTTAACTAAATAATAAAAAAAAAACACAAACAACAACCACACATAAATAATCCCAGACCTCAAAAACAACCAAACAAACCCAAACAACCAAACAAACAACCAAACAAGAACAACAACGACATGGGCACTGGGCACGGCCTATACCCATCAGCCACAGGAAGGAACAATGGCCACCAATTGCCTCTCCCCCCTCTCCCTTACCCCCCCTCACCCCCCCCCCTCTTGATCCTAGCATAGGGAGGTCCTATGCTATGATATCGTATATGTTAACACGGAATAAAACACGGATATAGATGAATCATGTTAATGTATGTGTTGTTTTTTTTCCTATCTTCTATTGTATACTAAGTTTGTGTTTTCTTTTTTGTGTTATGTGGATATGACGAGACATGTCTATGATATACCATATTTCTCCACCGATCTTCATGGTACCATGGTCATACTCCCATGATATACCATGGTATACCCTCTTCATTAACTCATATATTAACATATTCTCATACTCATCCAGCTATGAAATACTATATCAGTATGATATAGTATGATATACCTATCAATTTTTCACCCTCACACGCTGTCCTACCTCTACCCCTACTTATTCCTTTTTCATTCCATCTCTCTCTCTCTCTCTCTCTCTCTCTCTCTCTCTCTCTCTCCCTCTCTCTCTCTCTCTCTCTCTCTCTCTCTCTCTCTATATATATATATATATATATATATATATATATATATATATATATTATATTTATATATATATATATTCATCTATTTCACACGTCCCTACTTATTCATTTTTCATTCCATCTCTCTCTCTCTCTCTCTCTCTCTCTCCCTCTCTCTCTCTCTCTCTCTCTCTCTCCCTCTCCCTCTCCCCCCCCCTCTCTCTCTCCCTCTCCCCCTCTCTCTCTCTCCCTCTCTACCTCCCTCCCTCTCCTTCTCCCTCTCCCTCCCTCTCTCTCTATCTATCTATTTATCTATCTATCTATCAATTTATCTCTCCATCTATTCCACACGCCCCTACTATTCTCCCAGTGACGTCGCAATTATGAGAAATTTTGTTTCGTCGACTTCCGTGTGTCGCAGGATACGGAATTCACCGGAAGTGCTTATTTGATCGTATGTGCGTCGTCGTGTATGTGGTATGATTATTTATATATAGATGTACACGTGGCCGAATATAGATATGGTGGGATATACACGTGCGCGCGGTCTTTTATATGTATTTATGTGAGTACTTATATATATACATACTGTATCTGAATACTTGCATGAGTGCGGACACATGTATGCAAACCCACCTCAAAAATACATAAAACAAGTACATACACACATACACATACATATACACATACGCATACACACACACACACAACCCCCCCCCCCCCAGGAAAAAAAGGAAAAAACTCTACGGTTTTAACTCATACGATTTAGTATCCCCCGCCCCCACCCCTAACACACACAACCGAGGTCAAACTATCGGTCGTATCAGGTCAGCGGATATCCCAGCATCCGATTGCCCCTCCCCCCCCTCCCCGCACTAACTTCAACCGTCCTACCTGTCAATCAACCAAAACAATAAAAAAAACAATACTTGGCAACAGACCTTAGCGAGACCCAACATGTTAACATTGCATATTCTTTTTTCTCTCAACATCCTCTCTCTCTATCTCCCTTCTTCTCCTGCTATTTTCTCTTTCCCTTATTCTCCTTCTCTGTTTTCCTCCTCATTCTTCTTCTTGTTTTCCTCCTCCTCCTCCCTCTCTTTCTTGTTTTTCTCCTTTTTCTTCTCCTTCTCCCCTTCTCTCTTTCCTTTCTCCTGTTCTATTCTTCTCTCCTTCAGTTTCTCCCTTTTCTTCTTTTCCTTCTCTCCTTCCGTCTCTCTCCTCTTCTCCTTCTCCTTCCCTATTTCGCCTACTCTTCTTCCCTCCTTCTCTCCCCTCCCTCTTTTCTCTCCTTCACTATTTTTCCTTCCCTCCTTTCCCCTCTTTTCGTTATCTTCTTCCCTCTTTCTCCTCCTTAACTTCTTCTCTACTTCCACCTTTCGCCTCCTTCTCCCTTCCTCCTCCTCCCCCTCCCTCCTCCCCACCACAAAAACCGCTTCCTCCCCTCCCCTCCCCTCCTCCCTCTTCCTTTCTTCCCTCTGTTCACGCGCCGACTCTTGACAGACAGACGGCAGCAGCACCGCCTGTTGGTCCTTACCCCCTCACCCTCCCCTCCGCGCCCCCCTTGCCCTCCCCTTACCTCAAACCTCTCCTCACCCCCTCCCTTACTTCCCTCCCTCTCCTCTCCTCTTCTGCCCCATCTCCCTTACTCCCCTCTCCCCCTTCCCATACCTGAACTATCCCCTCCCCTCTCCTCTCCTCTTCCCCCTCCCATCTCCTACTCTCCCCCCTCCTCCCCCTCTTCCCATACCTAAACCACTCCCTCCCCTCTCCTCTCCCCCACCTCTCTCCCTCCTCACCTCCTCCCCCTCTTCCCATACCTAAACCACCCTCTCCCCTCTCCTCTCCTGCCCCCCCCCCTCCTTTCCTCTCTCCCCCCGCCACCTATCAGCAAGACCGCGTGCGCTTGCCGTGGTAGAAGATGGATCGGTTGCTTTGAGGCACGTGTGGATTGCGGGGGGTTGGGGTGTGTGGGTTGAATGGGTAAGGGGGGGGGAGGTCTGTAGGATGAGGGGGTTGTGGGGTAGAGGTCTAGTGGTGGGGAGATGAGGAGGGGGGGAGGAGAGGCTGGGGTGAGGGTAGCGGAAGACTTGGAGTGGAGAGGGCTGGGTTGAAGGGGGAAGGGGGAGAGGAAGGGAAGGGGGGGAAGGAGGGAAGGGGATGAGGGGGGTGAGGGAGGGAGGGAGGGAGCGTCAATGTAAAGGAATGGAAGGAGGAGGGAAGGGAACCTTAGTAGGGAAAGAAGTTGGGAAGGGGAGAGGGATAGGGGGTGAGGAGGGACAGAGAGAGAGAGAGAGAGAGAGAGAGAGAGAGAGAGAGAGAGAGAGAGAGAGAGAGAGAGAGAGAGAGAGAGAGAGAGAGAGAGAGAGAGGTAAAGAGATGGTACATAGAAAGGAAGAAGAAAGGTGAAGAGTAGTCAAAGAGAAGTCAAAGAGGGGAAGAGGGGGAGGAGGAGGGAGGCAGGAGAGTGGAATGAAAGTTAAAAGTTTTTTTGGAAAGTTTCAAAAGCGGTGAAGTGATTTAATACCAAGCAACCCCTAAAAGACAAGAGGCAAAAATCCCATCTGACACCCACCCAAGGCAAGAAGGTCACCGACGCGACACTTCGTCAGCAGTGTGTGTTTGCCTTCGTGCCACAAGCTCCTCGTACCCGGGCGGAAGTAGGGGTGTCGGGTGTCACACGGACGTCGGGGTGTGGCACTTCCTGACACCGAGGGTCAACACGAGGGGAATGGGAAAGGAGGAGGAGGGGGTTGGAGGGGGGGAGGGTGAGGAGGAGGAGGATATGGGTGGGAGAGGGACGAGAGGAGGGAGGGTGGGAGAGAAGGGAGGGAGAGGGAAGGAGGGGAAGGTGGGGAAGGGGAAAGAGGGAGGGAGGGAGGGAAGGAAGGGAGAGAAGGAGGGAGGGAGGGAGAGAGAGATAGAGAGATAGAGAGATAGATAGATAGATAGAGAGAGAGAGAGAGAGAGAGAGAGAGAGAGAGAGAGAGAGAGAGAGAGAGAGAGAGAGAGAGAGAGAGAGAGAGAGAGAGAGAGAGAGAGAGAATGAGAGAAGAAAAAAAACACGAGACAGCAAAGAAAGGGAGCAAGGAAACCCCTCAAGAAACAAAAATAGAAAGAAAGAACAAGAGATAGAGAAAGAGAGAGACAGCGAAAGGGCAAAAGGGGTAGTAAGGAGGGAGGAGGGGGGAGGGGGGGGAG
Source organism: Penaeus japonicus (assembly GCF_977035675.1). NCBI lineage: Eukaryota > Metazoa > Arthropoda > Malacostraca > Decapoda > Penaeidae > Penaeus > Penaeus japonicus. Next base: position 54,631,025 of record NW_028234403.1, read on the forward strand.
GGAATGCCACAATAGGTCAGGTCAGTTAGTATTTAGCTAGGCCGACACAGCTCCCGTTACTCAGGAAATGGTCAGCTTTCCAGTTCACTCCCGACCATGTGGAGAGACCATTCAATATGTCAACCATATGCCTTGCAATGTGATCGGTGTTGTCTATTGTATCTCACTCGTTTTGAAATTGCCATCTGCTTGTTAATGTACCTTTAACCTTTTGTGACTGTATTATTATCATTAACATTATTAATACCTTCATTGTGATAAGTATTACTATTATCATTATCCTTCTTATCATTATCACTATGACTATCATCATTACTATCATTATCAATATCATTATCATCATCATCATCAAAATTACTTCTCTCATATATATATATCCCCCCCGTGCTATTTCTATTTACGAACTAATTATAATCCACGTAAGTTAACCGTAACGTCCCATTTTTGGATCGAAATTTCCTCCAGTCCGAACGTTCACGAGATCGAACGCGTGAACTTCAAAAGAGTTTTAAAAGTCGGAAACTATATATAGGTCTTCTAATTCCCGCCTGATCCCTCGTCTGAATGCA
>NW_028234403.1:54634093-54639093 GCF_977035675.1 Penaeus japonicus
TAACACGCGTTTTTTTTTTTCTTTCTCTTCTCTCATCACAAATAAAAACTTACCAAGCGTTCAGATATAAAGATTAGGTCACGAGGTCTGCAGTGCGGACATCCTTATTAACTAAGCTTGAAATAAACCCAAGTGGATTGAGTTTGTACGTGAGAATACAGAGGACTTTCTATACTTACCGACAAAAAAAAGAAAGAAGAGAAAAGGAAAGTATCGGAAATTCGACATCCATCTCTAAACAAAATGTGCGGACGTCTGCCTCATGCACTTTGGCGGATCCAAAGAAAAAAAAAATGTTTTCCTAAGCTTGAAACAAACCCAAGTGGATTGAGTTTGTACGTGAGAATACTGAAGGACTTTCTATCCTTACTTACCGACTGTATTTACTTACATGCAACGCACAGATGCTCGGTGTTACGACAAAACACGAGACCAACATCGTGACAAGCAGACTCACCTACAAGAGGAAAAGAGGAAAATGAATTAGTCAAAAGAACACGGTCTTATCTCACGGACATTCTAAAACATCAGGAATTCAACTGTTCACACTTTATTATATTAGGATTCTCAACGTAATGGTGACACGGGTGCCTGTCTCGAGTGCATGATTACAGACGTCATGCACAATAACAAATCGAGTATTAAGATTCCGTGGCATGGTTGGTTTGCATGCGTCTGATAAAAATCCACGACGGGTTTTCACAAGAGTGTCAGGCGGAGATAGGGCGATGGGAGGAAGGAAAAGAAGGAGAAAAAGAGAAGGGGGGGAGAGATGGTTAAATGGGAAAGAAGGGAAGAGGGGAAGAAGAGGGGATGAAGAGATGAGTGGGAGAAAATAGAAGAGGGAGAGAGGTAAGGAAGGGGAGATGGAAGGAAGGAAAAGAAGGAGAAAAAGAGAAAGGGGGAGAGAGAGATAGTCAAATAGGGAAGAGGGGAAGAAGAGGGGATGAAGAGATGAGTGGGAGAAAATAGAAGAGGGAGAGAGGTAAGGAAGGGGAGATGGGAGGAAGGAAAAGAAGGAGAAAAAGAGAAGGGGAGAGAGAGAGATAATCAAATGGGGAAGAGGGGAAAGAAGGGAAGAGGGGAAGAAGAGATGAATGAAAGAAAATAGAAGAGGGAGAGAGGTAAGGAAGGGGAGATGGGAGGAGGGAAGAGAAGGAGAAAAAGAGAAAGAGGGAAAGAGAGATAGTCAAATGGGGAAGAGGGGAAGAAGAGGGGATGAAGAGATGAATGAAAGAAAATAGAAGAGGGAGAGAGGTAAGGAAGGGGAGATGGAAGGAAGGAAAAGAAGGAGAAAAAGAGAAAGGGGGAAAGAGAGATAGTCAAATGGGGGAAGAAGGGAAGAGGGGAAGAAGAGGGGATGAAGAGATGAGTGGGAGAAAATAGAAGAGGGAGAGAGGTAAGGAAGGGGAGATGGGAGGAAGGAAAAGAAGGAGAAAAAGAGAAAGGGGGAAAGAGAGATAGTCAAATGGGGAAAGAAGGGAAGAGGGGAAGAAGAGGGGATGAAGAGATGAATGGAAGAAAATAGAAGAGGGAGAGAGGTGAGGAAGGGGAGATGGGAGGAAGGAAAAGGAGAAAAACAAGGGGGAAAGAGAGATAGTCAAATGGGGGAAGAAGGGAAGAGGGGTAGGAGAGAGAGGATGAAGAGATGAATAGAAGGAAATAGAAGAGGGAGAGACGTCAGGAAGGAGAGAAATATGGAAATATATATGGAGGGAGAAAGATGGGAGGGAGGGAGTTAGATAATAAATGGAGGAAGAGAGGAAGAGAAAATATAAAAGTATAACAGCAGAAAGAGGAGAGGGGGAGAGTGAGAGATAAATGTCGAGGAAATATGGAATAACAGGGAGAGAATAGATTAAGGGAAGAAAGGTAAAATAAAGTAGAGAAGGAAAAGAAGAGATAAAAGTATAGCAAGAAGAGAGGGAAAACAAATAACAGATAAATATTTGATCTAATTAAAGAGAAACCAAACACAATACAAATAAAAAAAAAAAAAAAAAAAATATATAAAAATATATAATATATATATATATATATATATATATATATAAATATATAAAAAAAAAATAAGAAATAAAAGAAAAAACAAAGAAATCAAAGAAAAACGACAAAAGGACATTTCGAGAGCAAGAAAAAGCCTTCAACTTGAACGAAGAGAAACTCCCTCCCTTCCTATCACATCCTCCGTGTCACCAGGAGCCTGTATCACCCCCCTCCCCCCCCTCCCTTAACTTGCATTGATAGGAACGTGAGCCACAGTGACACTAGGACGTCAGATCAGCTCCCGTACACAAAGGGCCTTTCAGAAGCTTCAGAAACTACATGAGCACACATACTCTATCGTTCTATCGTACAGGCAGCACTGACACACACACACACATGCAGTCACGTTTCTCATCTCAACTGGGAATAGGAAGGGAGGGAGGAAGGGATAGAGGGAGGGAGGGGAAGGGGGAGGAGAGGGAGGGAGGGAGGGAGGGGAGGGAGGGAGGGGGGAGGGAGGGAGGGAGGGAGGGAGGGGAGGGAGGGAGGGAGGGAGGGGAGGGGGGAGGGAGGGAGGGAGGGAGGAGGGAGAGAGGAGAGGAGGGAGAAGAGAGGAGAGAGAGAGAGGAGAGAGCGTGAGAGTGAGAGAGAGAGTGAGAGTGAGAGAGAGAGAGAGAGAGAGAGAGAGAGAGGATGTCTGAGAGAGAGAGGAGAGAGAGAAGGGGAGGAGGAGAGAGAGAGAGAGAGAGAGAGATAGAGAGAGAGAGGGGAGGAGAGAGACAGAGAGAGAGAGAGGGGAGGAGAGAGACAGAGAGAGAGGAGAGAGAGAGAGAGAGAGAGAGAGAGAGAGAGAGAGAGAGAGAGAGAGAGAGAGAGAGAGAGAGAGAGAGAGAGAGAGAGAGAGAGAGAGAGAAATGTTATCAATTTCTTTTTCGTCTGTTTATCAGTCGATAAAGTAAATACCTAAACAAAGAAGAGACAATATCGCAATAAAAAAAACACAATGACCAAACAGAATGCAAAACGAAACAAAACATAATTGAAATAATGCATAATCTCAGATCGCTTACACTACAAACACCAAAACAAACACGAGACTGAGAGCCGACATTGACACCCATCAAAATAATTCAAAACAACTCCTCTGACAACTAAATAACGAGATAAGATAACCACTGCAACAGTATCAACCAACCAACCAACCAAACAAAAACAGAAAACAAACAAAAACAACAACAAAAACACCAACAGCAAAACAAGAAAACCAAAACCAAAAACAAAACAAAAAAAAAAAACAAAAAAACGTGCAAAACAAACAAAACAACAACACAAAAACACCAACAGCAAAACCAAAAAACCAAAAACAAAAAAAAACAAAAAAACGTTCAGATCGTTAACAACCAACGAACCAACGAACCAACGAACCACCTGCATAGCTTGGGTTATTGGCCTTCATTAAGAGGCTAAAGAAGACTCAAGTGGCACTCTCTGGCACACTTACTTTGTCTCCTCGCTCCGGAGTCCTTAGGCGATGGCACTATGTGTGTGTGGCCTAGATTCATCGCTGGGAATATCAACACGAGGGTCATCGGATTTTGTTTTCCCACGTGGTTGGCTCGAGGGATTTTTTTTCTCCTTCCTCGTGGCGGCTCGTAATTTGGTTTCAGGTTAGGCAGTTATGGCTGATTACTTAGAGGATTTATCATATTGGCTCGCTTGTTATTATACAGCTGTTTGGCTGGCGCTTGCAGCAACTTGCACGTGTAAAGATACTCATGTTCATGTACACGCGTGCATACATCTGCGCGCGCGCTCGCTCGCGTGTGTGTGTGTGTATATATATATGAATATATATATATATATATATATATATACATATATATATATATATATATATATATACACACACACACACACACACACAAACACACACACACGCACATACATACATATATATATATTTATATATATATATATACCTATACAAATACAAATACAAATACATACACATAGACATACATATACACATACAAACATATATAGGTATCAGTTATCACACAAACAAAAAAAAGAAAAAGAAAAGGAAAGTATCGAAAATTCGACATCCATCTCTAGACAAAATGTGCCGTCCACCCCCATGGACTTTGGCGGATCCAAAAAAAAATGCTTCCCTAAAACTCCCACACTTTGTAAGACTTCGCCGCTTTTATGCTTTATCTTTTATCTCTTGGCAGCTACAGACTTGCTCCCATATGAAGCGTATAGCGAAAGATGGATGCGAAGAAAAGAATATGCCTGGGGAAACAATGGCAGTTACGATAATGAAAAGTGGAAGCTGATAGTTCAAGAGGGGGAGAGAAATAGGTCAGAGTTGATACCAGGATTAGGTAAAATGGCGGATGGAGAAGACAGGAGAAAAGGCGGTGATAAAGCGTATTGCTTGAGATTTCCTTCATGTCACATGTGGCGAGGTCACGTAAGGTCAGAGCTCCCGAACTGTAACCCAATTTTTAACCTCACATAGAGCTAATAAACCGTATATTTATTAGTTCACAGATCATAGCTAATGATAGCCAATAGTCATGACCATTGCCTCTGGCTCTTAACACATCAAACCTGGCAACCGAAATATTCACATTAGACAGCAACGTTTATTCAAATTACATATCGCGACCGGATGAACGTTCTCATATTGCATACTTTTAGCATAATGTAGAAATATGCCAGTGTCTATTGTGCTGAAAGGCGGGCATATCCATCCAGCCTTTTGTCTTGTTAATGAAACCCACGTGTCTCTCTTTTGAATACTAGTAGATATGTTGTATGAAATGCTGAAAACTGGACATGTTCGCGGCATAGTATACAAAAGCTTTAAGCAAGTATATGCCGTAACGGTTGATCTTAAACTAGAATGTAAATATTATGGGGAATATAACATCTCTAACCATGTTGGGGAGAGAGGAAGAGGGAGAAGGAGAGAGAGAGAGAGAGAGAGAGAGAGAGAGAGAGAGAGA
>NW_028234403.1:54667049-54679549 GCF_977035675.1 Penaeus japonicus
ACACATTTCCGAGTTCAACAAACCCCAAAATCGTATAACACTTTTGTTGTTAAAGTTGTTATCGTTGTTGTTATTGTGGTTCTGTAAGGTCTTGTCAGTTCAGGATTACGCGAGTGACGGTGCAAACGTGAAAGGGTTATCAGGAGGGAATACAAACCTCAATCTTTGTTTGGTTTGCTCCTTCTCTTTTTCCCTCTCTTTTTCTTGTTTCTCTTTCTTCTTGCTGTTTTTCTTTTTCCCTCTCTTCTTCTTCTTGTTCCTCTTTCTTCTTGCTGTTTTTCTTTTTCCCTCTCTTCTTCTTCTTGTTCCTCTTTCTTCTTGCTGTTTTTCTTTTTCCCTCTCTTTTTCTTGTTCCTCTTTCTTCTAGCTGTTCTTCTTTATCCACTTCTGCTTATTCTTCTTGTTCCTCCTCCTCCTTTTTTTCTCCTCCTCTTCTACTTCTTTTCCTTCTATCTTTTCTTTTCTCCGTTCTTCTTCACCTTCTCCTTCTTCTTCTTCTTCTTCACTTTCTCTTTCTTCTTCTTCTTCTTCACCTTCTCCTTTTTCTTCTTCTTCTTCACCTTCTCCTTCTTCTTCTTCTTTATTATTCTCCTCCTTATCCTCTTCCCCCTTCTTCTGTTTATCATTCTCCTCCTCCTCCTCTTCCCCCTTCTTCTGTTTATCATTCTCCTCCTCCTCCTCTTCCCCCTTCTTCTGTTTATCATTCTCCTCCTCCTCCTCTTCCCCCTTCTTCTGTTTATCATTCTCCTTCTCCTCCTCTTTCTCCTCTTTCCTCTTCATTCTTCTCCACTTCCTACATTCGTTCTGTTCTTGGCCTCAAGTTTTTCTTTTATCTTTTCTTTTCTCTCTCTTTTTAATGGAACTTTTCCCCTTTTTTTTGCTTTTTGTTTTTCTTCCCCTCACCCTTTTCCCCTGGTATGATAATGGGTGTCGTAAAGTGTAATGGAGTTGTTGGGATGCCGATGTTGACCTGACTAGAAAAAAGTTGTCTATCATCTGTCTGTCTGTCTGGCTGTCTCTCTCTGTCTCTCGCTCTCTCTCTGTCTCTCTCTCTCTCTCTGTCTCTCTCCCTCCCTCCCCCCCTCTCTCTCTCTCTCTGTCTCTCTCTATCTCTCTCTCTCTGTCTCTCTCTCTCTCTCTCTCTCTCTTTGTCTTTTGTTCTCTGTCTCTCTCTCTCTCTGTCCCTCTCTCCCTCCCTACCAACCTTTTCCGCCCTCCTCTCTCTCCCTCCCTTCCCCCTTTCCTCCCTCCCTCCCTCCTTCCCCCCCTCTCTCTCTCTCTGTCTCTGTCTCTCTCTCAAGAAACAATCAGTTAATCAATAAATCAGTGATGTAAGCCAGCTTTGAGGAAGATCTCCATTGACTTTGTATTTAATAATAATAATAATAATAATAATAATAATAATAATAATAAAAAAATAATATATATATATTCATTAACTTTTTCTCAAGATACATATTCCATACTGCATACAGGACCGCTATTGCATACCTCTCCCCCAACACACACACACAAAAAAAATCCCAAACCATACAAAAAAAAAAAAAAAAAAAAAAAAAAAGCGTATCTGAAACATTTTTCCTCTTTTTTTTTATATATACCAAAGTGTTAACCTCGAACTCATTAGCATAATCCGCCTCGTCGGACGAAGCGCTACCAAAGCCGATCCACTTTAATATACATCGGCGTCTTGAGAAATCCCGACGTGGAAAGGAGCGCAGCGGGGAGGAAGCGTCGTGACCCGCGGCTCGCTGTCTAGCTTGTAGAACGAAGGAGAACACGGGAGAACACGGTAGAACACGGGAGAACGAAGGAGAACACGGTAGAACTCGGTAGAACATGGGAGAACGAAGGAGAACACGGGAGAACGAAGAACATGGGAGAACACGGTAGAACTCGGTAGAACACGGTAGAACTCGGTAGAACATGGGAGAACGAAGGAGAACACGGGAGAACGAAGGAGAACACGGGAGAACGAAGGAGAACACGGGAGAACACGGGAGAACGAAGGAGAACACGGGAGAACACGGGAGAACGAAGGAGAACACGGGAGAACACGGGAGAACGAAGGAGAACACGGGAGAACACGGGAGAACGAAGGAGAACACGGGAGAACACGGGAGAACGAAGGAGAACACGGGAGAACGAAGGAGAACACGGTAGAACGAAGGAGAACACGGTAGAACACGAGAGAACGAAGGAGAACACGGGAGAACACGGGAGAACGAAGGAGAACACGGGAGAACACGGGAGAACGAAGGAGAACACGGGAGAACTCGGGAGAACGAAGGAGAACACGGTAGAACGAAGGAGAACACGGTAGAACACGGGAGAACACGGGAGATCTGCAGCAGAGGGTGGTATGAGACGCACCGAATAAGGTGTAGAACGAAGGAGAACACGGTAGAATACGGGAGAACACGGTATAACACGGTAGAACACGGGAGAACACGGCAGATCTACAGCAGAGGGTGGTATACGACGCATCGAAACACGGTGTAAAGCGACAGAGCACGGACGAACACGGTGCAACACGGTAGATCTACATGATATTTCAACACATCAGAAAACTGTTGTAACACCCACGGAGAACGAATTAACACGGTTTAGCACAGAAGATCTACAGAAGAACACGGTTTAGAACACCACAAACAACACGAACGGACACAGGTAAAGTGGAGAACATTACAGCACGGCAGAGCACGATGTAACACGGTAGAACACGGCCAGGAAGGTACACCTCACAATAACAAGAACGTACAGACGACCGACCACGGCAGAACACAATAGAACACCACAGAGCACTATAAAACGCAACAAAGGACAGCAGCAGAACATTCCGAAGTAAGAGAGCGCGACTCTCTCTCTCTCTCTCTCTCTTTCTCTTTCTCTCTCTCTGTCTGTCTGTCTGTCTGTCTCTCTCTCTCTCTCTCTCTCTATCTCTCTCTCTATCTATCTATCTCTCTATCTATCTATCTATCTCTCTCTTTCTCTTTCTCTCTCTCTCTCTCTCTCTCTCTCTCTCTCTGTCTGTCTGTCTGTCTGTCTGTCTGTCTGTCTGTCTGTCTCTCTCTCTCTCTCTCCCTCTCTCTCTCTCTCTGTCTGTCCCTCTCTTTCTCTTTCTTTCTCTCTCTCTCTCTCTCTCTCTCTCTCTCTCTCTCTCTCTCTCTCTCTCAATCTCTCTCTCTCTCTTCCTCCGCTTAACATAACCCATAAAACCAGAATTAATCTAAGGGTTACGCAACGGCCGATTGAGAATTCTCCGTTACGCGTGCCAGCCACCAGCCCTCACGCGATCCCTATGTGTAACGCGTGATGTGACCTACACACGCGCGCGCACGCAAACACGCATGAACACGCATGAACACGCACGGATGAACGCAACGGAGGTTCTCGCGTGAGGCAATGCGGGAATAATACGGTAGAAGGGGGAGAAAGAAAGAAAAAAAAAAGAGAGAAATAAGAAGGAAAAGAGAGGAGATAAAAAAGAATACTTAATAATGAATGAAAGATTAATAATAATTAAATACGAAGAAAGGAAGAAAAAAGAAAATTAGGAGTAGGAGGAGAGAATAAAAAACAAGAGCAGAAAAGAGAGAGAGAATAGAACAACAACAATAAAGAAAGGAACACATACACACAACAAAAACAACACAAAACAAACAAACAAATCAACAAACAATCATACAGGACATCCCCAAAAGATAAAAAAAAAATGAGAAGCCACTGACGAGCTAAGAAGACAGATAAAAAAAATATATCCTATGTGGCAACCATTTACAAAAAAATAGGAAAACAAAGGAATAAAAAATGAGACTGAACAGAGTAGAACCGGTTCATTCCTAAATATTTCACTGTCCAGTTAAATGTCCTGAACCAAGGAAGTGAGTAGGAGTTATAACTGTGATGAATATTCTTCTAACAGGTGATGTGGAAGTGTGGGCCCGGTAGTATAAAGAAAAATGTAGGTTACGCTATTTTATCAGTGATTTAACCTAACGGATGTGTTTTCATTTTCCTTTTCTTTCAAGCACGCTTCTATACAACCCTTAATTAAACGTCTAACTCACTGAATCTTCTTTATCACACATTGGCATCACATCCATCATTATCCTATTACAGCATCTTAATCTCTTAATATCTCTAACATCTCACAATCTATCTTTTGCAAACCTAGTAAGATTACCTAAACAACACTAAATGTTTCGTCTTTAAAATCATAATAAAAAAAAATTCACCGTCGTATCAGCTAAAAATATCAAAACTTTGATTAGAAAAATTGAGAAATCGAAGACCAGAAAGACACACGACAGACGAAAAAAAAGCACAACAACAACAACACTAATCGCAAAAATAAACAATAAACAAAACAAAAAACAAAAACAAAGGACAATCGCAGAGGTAAACAATAAAAAAAAAAATTGGCAAAATCAAAAGATTAAAAAAAATAACAAATAAATAACTGGACGATCTCAGAAGTATACAATAAAAAAAACAAAAAACAAAACAAAAGACGATTGCACAAGTAAACAATAAACCAACAACAATAAAAACAAAAGCCGATCGCAATAGTGCCGAAGACAGTGTGGAGGGTGGGGGTGGGGGTGGGGGTGGGGATAGGGGGGATCTCATGAACGACCGTGGCAGAGTGACCGAGGGTAGGGTAGGGGGGAGGGGGCGACAGGGGTACCGAGTGGCAGGGAGAGAAGGAAGCATGGACGGAGAAGGGAATGATAATAAAGGAGAGAGATAGCGGTAAGGAGGCAAGAAGAGGGGGAAGAGGGGGAGGAGAAGGAGGAAGAGGAGGAGAAAGAGAAGGAGAAGAAGGAGAAGAAGAAGGAGAAGAAGAAGGAAAAGGAGAAATAGGAGGAGAAGAAGAAGAAGAAGAAGAGGCGGAACGATAAGAGGAGAATCAGTAAATAAGACGAAACGGGAGACGAGAGAGATGAAGAGACAAAAACGAGAGAACAAGGATGAATAGTCCAAGGGAAGAGGAGAGGCAGAGGATGAGAAGAGAGACAAGGAGCCAGGGAGCCAGGTAGAGGGGAGGAGAGGGGAGCCAGGGAGCCAGGTAGAGAGGAGGGGAGAAGGGAGAGGGGGAGGGGGGGAGGGAGGGGAAGAGGGGGGGGGGCGAAGACACTTGCCCCAGCAGGTTGCAGCGAGGTAAGGCAGGGTGGTGACATCCGCCCCGAGCCAGACTGCACCACACGCCTCCAAATATAAAATATGCTAAGTCATCGGACTCATTACGAAATACACAATCCCGGGTTACATCTGAAGGATGCTGGGGAACGTCTTCGCAGATATCGAATTAATATTCCAAGCTGTGAATTTCTGCGTGTGTTTTTTTTTTCTCTCTCTTTCTGGTCTCTCTCTGTGTCTCTGTGTGTGTCTCTCTCTCTCCCTCTCTCTCCTAGTGGATTCTGAGTATCTCTGCGACCTGTCTCACTCTCCTAGCATCTCTGTCTCCTTGTCTCGTTTTTTGTCTACCTGTTCATCTGTCTGTCTCACCTCGTCTCTCAAACCATCTTTCTCTCTCTCTCTCTCTCACCTCGTCTCGCTGTCTACCTTTCTCTTTATCTCTCTTTCTCTCCCCCTCTGTTCATCTACTGCCTTTTATAAGCTTCAATTCAAAACATACTTCCTCGATTCCTCAAAGTGAAAGCAGGTAAGTTTTTCTTTACACACTCCGCGTAAACAAATGCTCAGCACCTTATTAACAAACAGAGCATGAGGCGTATATAATCCGGTCTAAATCGACAACATACTCTGAGCATGAGGCTATGTAGTCCGCTCTAAATCAACAACATACTCTACTTAAAAGTCCTAGCGTCAAAAGGCCATGGCACAAATAGACATAGAAACATACATACCAATTCTCCCTCTCGCTCGTCATTTGCCTAATTCAAATTCAGAATCATGTCCCTTTCCAAGCTATCAACTAACATAAATATAATTCAAGATATACCAGACAGAAGATAAAGAATGGCTCGTATTACAACGAGTACGAACAGCTCTGTATCGTATTATCTTTAACCGCTTAGATTTTGTTTCTTGTCGCTCGACTTCAAAATGCTGGGTGAGGGTCAGTGTCAAGGCTGATTCTAGAGGTCATTCACCTATTCCTGTTCCTTGGGGTTTTCGACCATAACCTCATCTCTACGCTGAGGATCCCTTTAAATCTCTAATACGTGACTGATTGATTTGTTTTGCTTATATCTTTTTTTCTTCCCCCATTTTCTATTCGTTCGTCTTTTAATGTAAAATATCCTGCCGTAACATTTTAAAAGATATCCTGGGTATCCCATATGGACGAAATTCCTATAAAAAAAACCCTCCAGATACGGAAAAAAACGATAGGAAAACCCGTCTCCATAACCAAACCCTCTCTAGGATAAACAAATATTAATAGAACTAAATCTAACATAAAAATACAAACACTTAAGAATAACAAATAAACATTAACATCTCGCCAAAGGGTGACTCAAACCAAGGAGTGAAATTCACTGACATTAGACGTGTCATTATCCGTTACTGCAGTTTTCTTCAGTCATCTACCGAGGCGCCTCTTCTGTTCTAAGGTCACCTCTCATATGTTGCATTTATCATCATCATCATCATTATCATTATTTTCATTACCATGATGATTATCATAGCTGTTATTGCTGTCATATCACTATCATTACTATATCTAATCATTATCATCATCATCATCATTACTCTTGGTATATTTATCTATCATTAACTTTTAAGAGATGTTGCAATATAAAGTTTAAACCCAAAACAGCATTGCAACAAACTTCAGGGCGAGGGAATTCTTTCAACAAGCGATGATACTACAGCTTTCGCATAAAAAACTCTCACTGAAATATCATGAAATTTATCATCTGATATCCCTTCAATTCCGATTATCATCATTCTACTTGTCAAAAAGATACTTTGATTTAATAGAAGAAGAAGAAGAAGAAGAAGAAGAAGAAGAAGAAGAAGAAGAAGAAGAAGAAGAAGAAGAAAAAAAAAACGTTCATGGTACCCTGTGGTTTCAGAATGTGATGACATGGTTTATTGTGGGCGTATGGTGATGCATTAGATGTAGTGTGTGAAGGAGATAATGGACTTTTAGAGGAAATGGATGAATAAATCGAAAGTAACTGTGTAGTTTCTCGTTCTTCTTTATTTCCTTAGCGCGCCTGTAAGACTGTAATTTCTTCAATATCTTTCTCTTTCCCCTTTTTTTCTCTCTCTTCCTCCCCCCCCCCTCCTCTCTCTCTTTCTCCCTCCGTCTCTCTCTTTATCTCACTCCTTCTCTCTCTTTCTCCCCCCTTCTCTCTCTCTCTTTCACTCTCCCCACCTCTTCTTCCATTCCCTCCCTCCCACCGCCCCTCCCCCATCCTTCCTCCCCTCCCTTCCATCCTGTCGTAACTGCAGTCCAGAAAGCCCTTAAACCCCTTCCCCCTCCCTCCCCCTTCTACACACCTACCCTCACACCCCTCCCTCCCTTCCCCCTCTACACACCCCTCTCCCCCTCCCCCCCTCCCCCATATCTCACATGGCATGGTCGTGCTCGCATCTTGTTACCGACATAGGTATCAGGTATAGGTTCCAGGGGATTATTTTGGGTTATGTATAAGAAAACAAACAAACAAACAAAAAACAAAACAACATCAAATAGCAGTGACTTAAATGGATTTACTTGGGTTTTGTTGTTTATTTACGTTGGATATTTGTTATATGTGGGTGTTTCTTTTACTTGTTTATGTTTTGTTTGTTTGTTTGTTTATGTATATATATATATATGAATATATATATATATATATATATATATATATATATATATATATATATATATATATATGTGTGTGTGTGTGTGTGTGTGTGTGTGTGTGTGTGTGTGTGTGTGTGTGTATGCGCGCGCGCGTGTGAGTATTCATGCGTGTGTGTGTATGTGTATGTGTATTCATGCGTGTGTGTGTATGTGTATGTGTATTCATGCGTGTGTGTATGTGTATGTGCGTATTCATGCGTGTACGTATTACCGTACAAGTGGATGAACATACACAAACAAAGTAGCGTTTATTCTTTCTCCGTAATAATTGCTAACGTCCTTATCCCTAATCGACCAATTCCTCACACAGCGCGTTAATCGCCGATGAAATCCGAATCCCATTAACACATTATCATTTCCTCCCACCGGGGTCAGGCTTTCACAAACGATCGAGGAATGATATTAATTCACTTGGTCCTAATCGGGGAACCATCTCCCATTCTCATTCTCTGTCTGTCTGTCTGTCTCTGTCTCTGTCTCTGTCTCTGTTTCTGTCTCTGTCTCTGTCTCTGTTTCTGTCTCTAACTCTAACTCTAACTCTGTCTCTGTCTGTCTGTGTGTCTGTATGTCTGTCTGTCTGTCTGTCTGTCTCTCTCTCTCTCTCACCCTCCTTCCCTCCCTCCCTTAACCTCTCACCCTCTCCCTCAACCATCCTACCCTCCCTCCCTAGCTCTCACCCTCTCCCTCACCCACCCTCCTCCTCACCCACCCTTCTCCCTCACCCACCCTTCGACTCACCCTCTCCCTCACCCACCTTCGCTCCCTCTGTCACCCTTCTCCCTCACCCACCCTTCGAACCACCCTCTCCCTCACCTACCCTCTCCCTCACCTACCCTTTCCCTCCTCCCCCCCTCCCTCAACCTCTCACCCACCCTCTCCCTCACCCACCCTTCGACCCACCCTCTCTCTCTCTCTCTCTCGCGACGAATAAATTGGGTCACCGAACGCCGCACACGCACATAAACACAGCCGCTACATCTTGTTACCTGGAAGAAATGAGATGTATTTCGCCTTAGGCTCCTCTCCATCTTCCTTCTTTTCTTTCGTGGAACAAAAAGGGAGAAGGAACGGGAAAGGAGGGAGAGGCAGAGAGAGGGAGGGAGGGAAGAAAGGAAGGAGGAGAAAGAGGAGGAGGAGGAGGAGGAGGAGGGATGGAGGGAGGGTGGGGGATGGAAAGGAGGGAGAGGCAGAGGGAGAGAGAGAGAGAGAGAGAGAGAGAGAGAGAGAGAGAGAGAGAGAGAGAGAGAGAGAGAGAGAGAGAGAGAGAGAGAGAGAGAGAGAGAGAGAGAGAGAGAAAGAGAGAGAGACAAAGAGACAGAAAAACTGCGAAGAGAGAGTAGAGAGAAAGAGAGACGTCTTGAAAGGTAGGGAGGGGAGGGGAGGGGGTGGGGTACAAAGTGTTTTTTTCCCCCGCAGGCAAGTGAGTGGGAAGAAGGAGAGGAGGAGGAGGAGGAGGAGGAGGCGGGGCGGAGTAGGGACGAGAGAAACTCTTTCCAATGAGGGTAAAGGGCTAGTCTGCCTCCATACGCTGGAATGCGCGATAGAGAAAGGAGGAAGAGGAGGAGGAGGAGGAGGAGGAGGAGGAGGAGGAGGAGGAGGAGGAGGAGGAGGAGGAGGAGGAGGAGGAGGAGGAGGAGGAGGAAGAGGAGGAGGAGGAGGAGGAGGAGGAGGAGGAGGAGGAGGAGGAGGAAGAGAGGGAGGAGGAGGAGGAGGAGGAGGAGGAGGAGGAGGAGGAGGAGGAGGAGGAGGAGGTGTTGGAGGAGGAGGTGTTGGAGGAGGAGGTGTTGGAGGAGGAGGAGGAGGAGGAGGAGGAGGAGGAGGAGGAGGAGGAGGAGGAGGAGGAGGAGGAGGAGGAGGAAGAAGAAGAAGAGGAGGCGTAGGAATAGGTGGAGGAGGAGTAGGAGTAGTAGTAGTAGGAGGGAGAAGAAGGAGAGAAAGAAGTGGAGAATAATAATGCTTCTGATAATGATAATGGTAATAATGATAATCATAACACTAATAATCGTAAAGATAATAATGATAATAATAATAATAATAATGTGAAGAAGGAAAAGAAGAAGAAGAAAGAAAACGAAAATAAAAAAACAAGAAAATAAAGAAAAATAAAAATAAAAAGAAAGAAAAAGAATAAAAACAAGAATCAAAAGAATCAAAAGAATTAAAAGAAAAGGAAGAAGAAAGAGAAAAAGAAGAAAGAAGAAGAAGAAGAAAAAGGAGAAGATGAGCCAGAGCAACGGACCGAGCACAGGTGGTTTTGTTTTGCTTACAGATGTTCACCTCTGTGGGATTTCCGTCAACACAGACTGGGCCGTAATCACTGACTCCCCGAAAGGAATGGAGGAGGCGCAGGCAGCCATTTATTTCGCCCCTCATGTCGTAAGACTTGGTATGTCTTACGTTATGTCTTATGTCTTGTGTTATCCTTAATGAAGGATAGATAGATAGGTCGATTTTTCCCCCTAAGAGGATTTTTTTTTATATATATTCGTCCGTTATAACGGTATGTTTCAGGAGTTTGTTTTCGTTCAACTGAACAACAACGTTAAGGGTGGAGGAAGGGCAGGAATCGGGCATGTATTATGGAATGAAAACATCTGGTGCAACGTTGAGGGGGAGGGGGGAGGGAGGGGGAAAGGAGGAGGAGGAGGGGGGAGGGGGAGGGGAAGGGAAGGGAAACGGGAGGGGAAAGGGGAAAGGAAGGGGGAGGGGAGAAAGGAGAGGGGGCAGAGGAGAGGGGAAGAGAGGAGAGGGGAGAGAGGAGAGGGGGATTCAGAGGAGATGGAATGGAAGGAGAGGTGGGGGAAGGGGGGAGGGGAGGGGCAGGTGTTCTTCCCAGTGAGACGGTAAATTACAGGTGTTGCAGATGTCTGGGGAAGGCGTGGCCTGTTTTATATCAATCAGCTGTATCTTTCAGCCGTGTTTATTTTTGTTTATTTTTGTGGTGGCAAATCAGATCACAACAAATATTACAGTTTGGCATTATTTAAGAATGAAATAGATGTAATTAGTAATCGGGACTGGCAATAAGTACTAAACGAAGTTCGTGCAGAACTGACCCACGTACACTTAAAACCCTAAAAGACAACCTAACCAGATGCAATGATTTCCAAAAAAAACAAAGAAACATGACACAGTCTCTTACCTTCTATTCGCCGTCATGCAGGTCACTTAGACAGGGGAGGGAAGAAGGAGGAGGGACGGGAGGGGTGGGTGGGGTGGGTGGGTGTACAACCGCGCGTACACTCCCACACGCACGCACGCACACACAGACACACACACGCACACGGCACAAGCTTCACGCCCTTCTTCGAGCGAGCAGGGTGAGGTGGAAGGTCCTGCTGGTCATCAACAGACAGGACTCGAGAATCCACCCTCGCCCGACGCCCGCCGCCCACTCCCCAGGATCACTTTCTTCGGCATCGTTGAAGTCTCCTCAGAGAAAAAGGGGGTGGGAGCCGCAATACCTCTTATTTATTTTCCTCTTTGTTTCCGAGACTTGGAGAGCGAGCGAGTCAGAAGGATTCTCGCATTTCTCTCTCTTTCACTTCACTTTTCCTTCCTTGCTCCTCAAAATCGTTGGTATTCCGACACCGCGGGGAGAAGGATGCTCGAACAGAAGGCCTTTGTCACAACATGTTGCTCGATCTCTTCCAGGAGCTCCGACAAACTCATGACAACTCTCCACCTGTTCCCCCTGCCGAGAGAACACAGAACACAACACCAAATCAACACCACCAGACGCGAGTTCTCGACCCCCCTCGCCCGCAGAACTCCAGCGAACGCCCCGCCAACCTAGACGGAACGTGGATGTTGCTCCGTCGACCGTAGAGGCGAAAAGCTGTTCCACACAACACCCGCAACCTGTTGGGAGTCGGGAGTCAGCACCGCACAGCTCAACACACTCTATGGTGTCCCGGGCTGCTGTCTCTCTCTCGCTCCCTGATCCCTAATCCCGAAGCACCAGCGGTACGATCACTGCCCCGAGACGCCGAGGGGGCCAGAGCAGGGCCCTTGGGAACGCCGGACACCTGCACCGCGGTCAACCTGCGCCGTCGAGTTCACGCACGGACCCTCACAAAGGGCGCCATGTTCATCCACACACCTCACCTCCGCACTGGCTACGCTACAACTGCTCCACCGCTGTTCACTACGCTCGCCCCGACCGCTTGCCACATACGACACGCCACGCACCGGGCTTTGGAAACATGACGCTCGCCCTTGGTGCACACGCCCCTCCACGCTCCCCTGGCGCTCTCATGACGGCCAAGAAAGCCAGCAGGAGTCGAAGAGAAAATAGACTTTATAGAAGAATGGCGGCGAGGCTCGCGGACTCGAACCGTTCGGGCGCGGAAACGCTCGTACATCGGGCACCCTTCGCCCAGCCGCCACGCACTGACCAAACCGATTTTTTTTTTCTTCCCCGACCGAGTGTTACCAATCGTTCAATTTCTAATCCTTTGTATATTACGTCCCTCCACACCCTTTAAAAAACGGCTGGTGTGGATTCGGTTTCATGTAGGAGGGAAGAGGAGGCTTGTCTCGTGGGAGTTTTCTCCCAGAGGAAAAAAACAACAACAATAAACAAAAACAGGATGGTTGTTAAGATGCGTTTAGTTTTAAAGTTTTCGTCTTCTTTCGTTTTTGAAAGTCAATGTTACAGCAGCAAGAGAACATC
>NW_028234403.1:54687049-54689549 GCF_977035675.1 Penaeus japonicus
ATTCTCTCTCTCTCTCTACCCCTTTCTCCCTCGCTCTCTCTCTCTCTCTGGCTGTCTGTCTAATGACTCGTATGTATGTTTGTTTGTCTGTCTTTCGGTTAGTAATTCTACTTGTCTGTCTGTCTGTATGTATGTCTGTTTATCGGTTCTTCTGGTTGGCTGATTGTATGTTTGGTTGCCCCTTCTACCTGGATCTCTCTCTCTCTCTCTCTCTCTCTCTCTCTCTCTCTATTATCTATTTGTTTAACACATTTTCTTCCTATTTATCTTCCTCTTTCGATCCTGTCTTCTTTCTCGATCTCCCTCTCCTTTTCTCTTTCTCTTTCCTTCTCTCTCTCTCTTTCCCCTTCTCCTTTAATCTCTTCTTTACTCTATCTCTTTCTCTCCTCCCCCTCTCCTTTTCTCATTCTCTCTCTTTCCCTCCCTCTCCCTTCTTCCCTCTCTCTTTATTCTCTCTCTCTCTCTCATTATTTCTCCTCCCCCCATCTCTCTCTCCCTCCACCCTTTCTCTCTCTCTCTCTCTCTCTCCCCCTCCTTTCCCTTTCCTCTCCCTCCCCTTCCTTCTCCCTCCCAAACCCTCCTTCTCGCTCCCTTCTTCCTCTCTCTCTCTCTCTCTCCCCCTTCCCCCCCCTCTCTCTCTCTCTCTCTGCGGTGTCGTCTCTATCTTTCGCCTGTCGAATTCCTTGCATTGCTGGATGACGAAACCTGTTTTTATGCAAGTAATAAAATTCTCGATCGAATTAAAAACCCATAAAAGTGTGATGATTTGACATTGCATAACACGGAGAAGAATGGATCATAAGAAAGAAATGCAGATTTTTTTTTTTCTCCGTTGTAATGGAATATAGTAGAGGAATGCGTGGAATGTTTACAAGTAGGAGAAAACGCAATGGTTTTCTCTCTGGGTCGTAATTGCATACTTCTACCTTAAATCTCTCTCGCATCATTATTGACAACGTTGCCATATGTGACTTTTTTAATCTTCTTCCCCCTCCCCCTCCCCCTCCCCCCCACTATCACATCGCTAACCCACTTCTTCTTCCCTTTACCTCCTTCCCCTTTCTTCCTCTCTTGTTCTTACCTCTTTTCCCCTCCTTCGTTCCTTCCCCTTTCTTCTTTCCTTCCTTTCATCCCTTTCTCTTTCCCTCCCCCCCTTATCCCTTTCACCTACCCTCGCTCTTTCTCCTCCTTCTCTCCCTCCCTACCCCCAACCCTTTCTTTCCCCCACCCACACACCTCCCCCTCTCTGCTCTCCCATCCTTCTCCTCCCCTCTCCCCCCTATCTCCTACTCCCTCCCCTCATCCCTTCCTCACCTTCCCCTCTCCCCCTTACCTCCTACTCCCCCTCTCCCCCCTATCTCCTACTCCCCCCTGTCCCCCTATCTCCTACTCCCCTCCTCACCTTTCCCTCTCCCCTACTCCCTCCCTCTCCCCCCCCTCTCCTGATCAAGTAAAGGCACATAACAAACGAATCTCTTGCAACATGGAAAGTTGACATCTGTTTGCAAGAGAGAGAGTGACAAAGGAGATAGCTGTCAACTCTGCATGCATGACAAGTGAAACCTGATCATCCATATATATTTGTTTTGTGTTTTTTTGTGTTACTACGATTTTTTTCTCATGTACGTTTTTATTTATTTTTCTTAAATTTGATTTTCGTTTTTCAATTTGTTTTCTTTAATTTGATTTTCATCTATTGGGATTTATCAGTTGATGTATTTTGTTGTGATACAAGGTTGAGCAGAAAGAAGAAAAGAAGAAATAACTTGATGGAACTTTGAGGAAAAATGAGAGGAAAATTTGAAGGAAAAAGAATATTGAAGTTAAGTGGGAAAAAAAATCCCTCTTCGCTGAGATAAATGAATAGGAAATTCTTGAATTTTTATTTTTTTCCTGGATGTCACTTAATTCTAGTAGTAACGAATTGCCGCCAGGAAAGAGAGAGAGAGAGAGAGAGAGAGAGAGAGAGAGAGAGAGAGAGAGAGAGAGAGAGAGAGAGAGAGAGAGAGAGAGAGAGAGAGAGAGAGAGAGAATATTTCAGTGAGATTCATGTTATCATTTTCTATCTTTCACCGTCATTTTCATAACACAAATATCCTCCTCGGTTTCAATAAAAAGACGAGAAATAAAGGATGAAAAAAATAATAACCCTATTAACGTAACATACGAGAAAGAGAGATAGACAAAGAGAAAGAGAGAAAAAAAAAATAAGCATAGGATTCTATATCCTTTCTTTATCACCATAATCTAATCCCACCATAACGTAATAAGAATCCCCTTATTTATTTTTCAACCATTTTCAACTATTTTCATCCATTCCCCCATTCTTCTCTTCCCTTTTCCTCTATTACATTTTATTCTTTCGTGTAAGAGGCGTCGACATTTCACTCAAAACGCGCTTGGAATGTTCCTGTGATGTCTCAAACAGGTTCTTTACGCCGAGATGAGACATAAAATAAGAAGTCGCCGTATTTCAGGGTCGTATAAACTCACTTATGGT
>NW_028234403.1:54714549-54717049 GCF_977035675.1 Penaeus japonicus
TTTACTATAATTTTGTTATCATCATTACCACTACCCATATGTTCATTCTTATTCTTATCCTTATCATCATTATAATAGTTATCTTGATTACTATTATGATGTTCTCATTAACATAATCCTTTGATATATTAACTATTATCCTTATTATTATCAACATTCTTCTAGTTATTATTATTCTATAACTTCTTTCATTATCATTATTCTATAACTTCTTTCATTATCATTATTCTATAATTTCTTTCATTATTATTATCATTGTCTTTGATATCATCCTTAATCATAAATCATTATTGATATTACTATAAGCTTGTTTACACCTCAATTAACGTTATTGTTTAATCAATCATATATCATAGCCATCCGTCTAATTACCACTGTTATTATTCATATCTACATAATTACAGCTAATTCCATTACTACCGTTGGCGTGACTATTAACGTTTCATATAACCATTATCATAATATTTGCATTTAATTTAAAGGTGCCAGAGTGCGCTTCATTATTGCAATCCTATGCAATCGAGAATCTTTACGAACTTCATCATCATCACATCATCATTATCATTATCTAATTATTATCATTATGTCATCATTATTATTATTATCATCATCATTATCATTATCTCATTATTATTATCTCATCATCATCATTATCATTATCATTATCTCATCATCATTATCATTATCTCATTATTATCATTATCTCATCATCATTATTATTATTATCATCATTATCTCATTATTGTTATCTCATCATCATCATTATCATCATCATTATCTCATCATCACATCATCATCATCACCATCATCAAGGCATAATATTAGTTCCTTCTCTCGTATGAATAATAAAAATCATTACATTCACCACAACACCAACACAGACTCTTCCACTGGGGGAGGGGGGAAGAGGGGGGAGAGGGGGGTGTATAGAACACACAAACACACAAACAAAAACAAAAAAGGCAGACCAAGAAAACATATCTCGCTAACAGAAAGAAACACACAAACAAACAAACAGAAAGAAACAGACAAACAAACAAACAGACAGAGAGACAGACAGAGAGACAGACACACAGACAGAGAGACAGATAGACAGACATATCTGGCTTTCCGTGTCTCTCAGGGAAGACTTGGAACCACAGGGTAACGATAAGATAACAAACAGAAGGATAACATGTATCTCTCTATACTATGGATGTGAAGCTCTTTTTTGTCAGGATTTTGGGACGGTTTGAGTGGCAGTTGTGACAGCGTGAGTTTGCCTGTATATATATATTATATATATATATATATATATAATTATATATATATGTATATATATATATATTTATATATATATATATATATATATATATATATAAAAGCATGAAAGCCGAGACTAAAAGGTGCTGACGGTGAAGATAAGCTGCATGAATAACTAGTCTGAATAACTACCTATTAACTCACAAACTACTTGGCGGTTTAAAAGAAAAAAGAAGAAGAAGAAGAAAACGAAACCGAAATTACATCGTCATTTTGAATTGAGCATCTTTTCTAAGTGGCTAATTTGAGCAACTATTCTATAGCCTATGATTTGACAAAAGATTAGATAAAAAGGAGATACTAAAGAGGAGGGTTTTAGAGCTCGAATAAGCGGGGACAAATTGACGAGAGTGTTAATACATTTTTTTTGAGGGGGGGGAGGGGTGGGGGTGGGGCGAAGGGTCTATGGGGGTGGAGGGTAGACTAGACCCATTAAAAATAGACTCAGTGTTGGGGGGTTGGGGGTGGGGGTGGGAGGAAGGGGGTAAGGGGCTTTGTCTTTGTGGTGGGGATTTTATATATATATATATATTTTTTTTTTAACGATGAAGCTTCACGGATTATCACTGGCCTTATGCAAAGCCTATAAGAGGAGG
The DNA here is from genome assembly GCF_977035675.1 of Penaeus japonicus. Classification (NCBI taxonomy): domain Eukaryota; kingdom Metazoa; phylum Arthropoda; class Malacostraca; order Decapoda; family Penaeidae; genus Penaeus; species Penaeus japonicus. Next base: position 54,716,448 of record NW_028234403.1, read on the forward strand.
AGGGGGGAGAGGGAGGGGAGGGGAGAGGGAGGGAAGATAAGACGACGAATAGGTCGGGAAAAGGTTGGAGGAGGAAGGGGGGGGGGGGGAGAAAGGGGAAGTGGGAGAGGGAGGGAGGGAGGGAGGGAGGGAGAGAGGGAGAGAGGGAGAGAGGGAGAGAGGGAGGGGAGGGAGGGAGGGAGGGAGGGAGGGAGGGAGGGAGGGAGGGAGGGGAGGGAGGGAGGGAGGGAGGGAGGGGGAGGGGAGGGAAGGGAGGGAGGAGGGAGCAAGGGAGGGAAGGAAAAGGAAGGACCAACACACAAAAAACAACAAAATATTAGACATACAAAAATAGAGAGAGAAAAAAAAGGCGTTAGGAGAAGAAGATGGATATGCACTGGACAAGGACTTGGAAAGGCCACCACACGAGACACATACAAGAGAGGAGAAAATGTAAAAAAAAAAAAAATAAAAAAAAAAAAAAAAAAAAAAAGGAGATAGAGATAGAGGGAGAGATGAAGAGCAGAAGAAACCTACCACTTGCGTGCCCTGAACCGCCTTCCAATTATGAGAGGAGAAACGTGTTAAAAACATGTTGGTGTACAAAACGGCAGGTTTAAACA
>NW_028234403.1:54722049-54724549 GCF_977035675.1 Penaeus japonicus
CAGACATGTTTTCTATATGTATAAACATGTGTTTCTTCTGTGTATATATGTGTGTGTGTTTTTTCAACATGTGATGCATGTGTCTATTCAACATGTTTATTCTATATGTTTTATGTGTGTAATCGCAATCTGCATGTGCGAATTTACAATATGTATTATGTGTGTACCCAACATGAGCATTTCAACATGTGTCTTATTTTTGTATTCAACATGTCTACTCTGTGTGCATGTACGTATTCAACAAACGTATTCTGTACATATCTATCATATGCATTATGACTGTATTCAAAACGCGCATTTTGTATTTACTCAACATATATATTCTCTATATATTCAACATGCGTATTCAGTGCATGTTCAAGGTGTATGCATTCTGCCTCAATCCTATATTGATTCCGTCCATATAAAGGTTTAATGAAAGATATTGTAACAATGGACTATCATATACGGGGATTTGCGAGTCCAATAAAATCGCAAAATGACCAAAATGATCTTTATATAAAAGATTGCGAGTTTGATACCCTACCGGAATTTCTGTTTTTTATTTATTAATTGAAGTTCGGTTTTAATTATTTTTATAATTTGTTATTTATAATTTTTTTTTATAATTATTTTCTTTTAATTTTTCTTATTTTTTTAAGTTTTTTTATTTAATATTGTATTAATTATTTATATATATTTAAATTAGAAGTATAATTTTATATTAAGTTTTATATATTTTTATATTTAAGGTTATTTTTTTTTTTATTTATAATAAGTAATATTTTTATTTTGTATTTTATATTTTTATATTCATGTTATTTTAAATATTAATATTAATTAATTTTTTTTTTTTTTTAAAATTAAGAAATAAGGAAAAGGAGAGACGGTAAGAGAGAGAGGGAGGGAGGGAGAGGAAGGGAGGGAGGGAGGAGGGAAGGGAGAGGAAGGGAGGGAGGGAGGGAGGGTGTAGGGAGGGAGGGCTATGAGAGGGAGGGAGGGGAGGGAAGGGAGAGGGAGGGAGAGGGAAGGGAGAGAGAGAGAGAGAAGCAGAGAGGAAGACGGAGAGAGAGACGGAGAGAAAGAAAGAGACAGAAGGAGAGAGAGAGAGATGACGGAGAGGAGAGAAAAAGAGGAGAGGAGAGGAGAGAAGAGAGAGAGACAGAGAGGGAGAGAAGGCGGGATGAGAGTGGTGAGAGGAGAGAGAGAGCGAGAGAGAGATGCTGGCGAGAGTGCGGGAGAGGAGTAGGGTAGACAGTGTTGAGACAGAGAGATGAGTGAAAGAGTGAGAGAGAAGCAGAGAGAGAGCAGAGAGAATGAGAGAGAGAGAGAGAATAGAGAGGAGGAGGAGAGAGAGGAGGAAGAGGGAGAAGAAGTAGAGCAGAAAGAGAGAGAGAAAGAGAGATGAAAGAGAGGGGAGAGAAGAGAGAACTGCGATTGAACGGATTCAGCGGAGAGCGGAGGGAGGAGAGAGGAGACGAGAGGAGGATGATGGAGAGTGTAGATTGGAGAGGGTGAGAAGACGAGAGAGAGATGAGAGGGAGAGTGAGAGAGAGCGAGGAGGGAATGTGGATGGAGAATCGAAGAGAGAAGAGAGAAAGCAGAGAGAGAGAGGGGGAAGGGGAAGGGAGGGAGGGGAGGAGGGGAAGGGAGAGGGAGAGATGGGAGAGGAGAGAGAGAGAGACGGAGAGAGAGGAGAGGAGAGGACGGAGGAGAGGAGAGAGAGTGACGGGAGATAGAGTGAGAGAGAGAGAGGGAGAGGAGAGAGAGAGGGAGAGAGATCGAGAGAGATGAGAGTTGAGAGAGAGAAAGAGAGAGGAGAGAGAGATGAGTAGAGGGGGAGAGATGAGAAGAGGAGGGTGAGAGAATAGGGAAGAGGTGAAGAGAGAGAGAGAGAGAAGAGGAGGAGGATGGAGAGAGAGGGAGAGAGAGATGAGAGAGGAGAGGAGAGAGAGATGAGGAGAGTAGAGAGGGGAGGAAGCTGAGAGACTGAGAGAGAGGGAGGAGGGGAGAGAGAGAGAGACTGACAGAGAGGAGCGTGAGAGAGAGAGAAGGCGAGGAGAGGACGAGGAGAGAGAGAGAGAGAGAGAGGAGAGAGAGATGGAGATGATGTGGATGAGAGCGAGAGAGATGAGAGGGAGAGGAACGAGAAGGAGAGGAGAGAGAGAGCTAGAGAGAGAGGATGAGAGGGCTATGGGAGAGGGACGAGGGGAGAGACGGAGAACGCGAGAGAGAGAGAGGGAGGAGAGAGATGAGATGAGAGGAGAGGAGACGAGACGGAAGAGAGAGAGAGAGAGAGAGAGAGAGAGAGAGAGAGAGAGAGAGAGAGAGAGAGAGAAAGAGAGAGAGAGGCTAGATAAATAGATTGAGAGAGAGGGATAGATATATTAGTAGATTGAGAAAGGTAGATAGATAAAGAGATAAACTGATAGATAGATAGATAGAAAGGTAGATAGATAAAGAGATAAACTGATAGATAGATAGATAGGTAGATAGATAGAGGAAGAAAGAAACGATGACA
>NW_028234403.1:54729549-54730568 GCF_977035675.1 Penaeus japonicus
GAGAGAGAGAGAGAGAGAGAGAGAGAGAAAGAGATAGAAATAGATAGATAAATCAGTTTCAGAAAGTTTAAGGAATAAAATGTATAGGGAGAGAATGAAGGAGGGAAGATGGAGAAAAGGAAAGAGTGAGAGAGAGAGGGAAAGAGAGATAGATAGATAGATAGATAGATAGATAGATAGATAGATAGAGAGAGAGAGAGAAAGTGAGAGAGAAAGAAAGTGAGAGAGAGGGACAGACAGAGAGACAGAGAGAGATGTATAAATAGTTAAAAAGATAAATACATACTAAATATATACCAAATGACTAAGTAAATGAAGAAAGAAAAACAGAACATTCTGGAAGAGGAACAGTGAAGAAAGCGGCTTCCTCCAAACTTCACACAATTTGAAACATTCGTTGGAATCCCGTAGACTTTATCAAAGGAGTCGAGATCATAAAAAAACAAACAGTGTATGGTGGTGATGACACTTTCCTAATGTGGTATAGTGAAGACTGGTAATCAAAATAATAATGAAGATAGTCATATAACGCAAGATAAAAACTCCAAAACGCTTTTTTTTTGTATATATATAAAAAACTCATAATATAAACATGATCTCGTAATAAACACGTGTTTATTACGATGGGGCGACCCGACCGTTGTTTTTATTATGCAGACACCCTCCTCTCCCCTCCTCCCTCCTCCCCCTCCCCCCCATCCCTCATCCCACTCTTAGAAGAAGACGTTACGTCATAAAAAATACGGCAATATGCCCTCAAGGAGATATTAAGAAAACTCTTCCGGATGAAAACGATACTACAACAATGTCATTAAAACGAAAGATATTTAAGAAAAAAAAAAAAAAAAATGGAAAACACTCTTTCGTTTGAGTAAAAGTGAGTTTTGTTTACTGTGAGGATGCTTGTCCTTTTAAAGCGGAGGGTTTGGTTAGGTAAGAGTGAGGGAGGGAGGGGGAGGGGGATGGTGAAGGGGTGGGGGATGGTGAAGGGGTGGGGGATAGGGAGGGAGGGAGGGAGG
>NW_028234403.1:54730668-54733168 GCF_977035675.1 Penaeus japonicus
AAGGGGAAAGGGGAAGGGGGAAGAGGGGAAGGGGAAGGGGAGAGGGTGGGGGGGGGAGTCTAAAACGTATCCTGACTCATTTAGCAAGTCTTGTTGATAAGGAACTTACTTCGTCCCCAGTCCGCAGTTTCTAATTACTTCGACGAAGAAATTCTTCCAAGAGATTAAGAGACAGAAAAGTGTGAGGGACATGGAGTGATATGTACTGTCTGTGCTGCGTACCTATATACACACAACCTTTCTATCTGTCTCTCTATCTATTTTGTCGGTTTATTTATCTATCTATCTGCCTATCAATTTATCTGTCGACCTATCTACATAGATATATCTCTATTTCTCTATTTATCTATCGATCTATCAATCTATCTATCTATCTATCTATCTATCTATTTATCTGTCTATCTATCCATCGAGAGAGAGAGAGAGAGAGAGAGAGAGAGAGAGAGAGAGAGAGAGAGAGAGAGAGAGAGAGAGAGAGAGAGAGAGAGAGAGAGAGAGAGAGAGAGAGAGAGAGAGAGAGAGAGAGAGAGAGAGAGAGAGAGAGAGAGAGAGAGAGAGAGAGAGAGAGAGAGAGAGAGAGAGAGAGAGTGAGATAGAGATAGACAGATATATATACATAGAGAGGGAAACAGAAATAGAAACAGAGAAGCGAGCAACATAGATAAAGAAAACCCGAGAGAGAGAAAAAGAGAGAGCCAGAGAGCGAAAGAGAAGAGGGAAAAGAGAGAAAGAAAACGAGGAAGAAGGAACCACAGGAAAGCCCTAAAGATTTCACACTCCAATCAGATAACAAAGAGAGTGAGACAAAACGTAGCCCAGAGAAGCATCTTTCTCACAAAAAAGGAGAGAAAGGGTAAGAAGGAGGGGCGAAAAGGGGGGAGGAAAGGAAGAGGGGGGGGTAGGAGAGGGTAGAAGGTGAGGGAAGAGGGGATGGAAGGGGGAGGGGGAAGAGAGGGAGGAAGTGGTGGGGTAGGAGAGGGTAAGAAGGAGGGGCGAAGACGGGGATGGAAGGGGGAGGGGGAAGAGAGGGAGGAAGTGGTGGGGTAGGAGAGGGTAGAAGGAGAGGGAAGAGGGGATGGAAGGGGGAGGGGGAAGAGAGGGAGGAAGGGGGGATGGAAGAGGAGGGAGGGAAGGGGGAGGTTGTTGGAGTGGGGAGGAGAGGGTAGAAGGAGAGGCGAAGAGGGGGGAGGAAGGGGGGATGGAAGGGGGAGGAGAAAGAGAGGGAGGAAGTGGTGGGGTAGGAGAGGGTAAGAAGGAGGGGTGAAGACGGGGGTGGAAGGGGGGGGGGAGGGAAGGGGAAGGTAGTTGAGTGGGGAGGAAGAAGGAGAGGACGAGGGTGGGGGTGGAAGGGGGTAGGGAGAGGGAAAGGGAAGAGGGGATGGAAGAAGAAGAGGGAAGGAGGAGGTGGAGGAAGAAGGATAGGGTGGGGGAGTAAGTAGGAGAGAGGAAGGAGAGAAAGAAAGGGAGACGAAGAGGGAGGAAGAGGAGAAAAAAAAGTAAGTGGAAGGAGTAGGAAAAAGAGGAGAAGGAGGAAGAAAAGGGGGAGGAGAAGTATGAAAAGAAGGGAGAAGGTAGGAGAGGAACAACAAGAGAAAGAGGGAGAAGGAGGGAGAGGAAGAAGTCTAGATGAATGCGGAAGAAAAAAAGAGAATGCGAGAGGAGAGGGGGAGAGGAAGAAGGGGGGGGGGGGGGAGGGAAGAATACAGAACAAACAAAAGGGAGGTGGGAGGAGTGGGGAGTGGGAGAAGGAGAGAGAAAGAAAGAGAAAGAGAGAGAGAGGATGGGGGGGGGGGGGCTGATTTAATCATTTCTAGGCATTATGATCCTACCATGAGGAGGAAAGGAGGGGGAGGGGAGAGGGAGAGGGAGAGGGAGAAGGAGAGGGAGAGGAGAGGGAGAAGGAGAGGGAGAGGAGAGGGAGAAGGAGAGGGAGAGGAGAGGGACAGGTAGGGGTGTATATAAAGAGGAAAGGAGTGGGGAGGGGGGGAAGAGGAGGAGGAAGAGGGGAGAGAGGTGGATGGGAGTTGAATATAAAGAGGGGAGAGGAGGGGAGGGGAGGGGGGGATAAAAATACCCTAGGGGGACTCGCTGTAATGTTTAATTCTCATTACCTCGGCGCGAGTCAAACACAACAGCTCATGGATGCCGGAAGGAGGGGGAGGGAGGGGGGATGAGGGGGAGGGGGGGAAGCAGGGAGAGGGGATAGATTGATGAGCCGTTAGGTCGATGGGTGGATGGGAAGGGGATGGGTGCATGGGAGGGGATGGGTGGATGGGAGGGGATGGGTGGATGGGAGGGGATGGGTGGATGGGAGGGGATGGGTGGATGGGAAGGGGATGGGTGGATGGGAAGGGGATGGGTGGATGGGAGGGGAGGGGGATAGGTGGATGGGAGGGGATGGGCGGATGGGAGGGGATGGGTGGATGGAAGGGGAGGGGATGGGTGGATGGGAAGGGGATGGGTGGATGGGAAGGGGATGGGTGGATGGGAGGGGATGGGT
>NW_028234403.1:54740668-54745668 GCF_977035675.1 Penaeus japonicus
GGAGTGAAGATAACCTATGTTACCTCATCCTTTTGAGATGTAAGTAACCACTTGTCTCAATAAACTCTCTACCCCCCCCTCTCTCTCTCTCTCTCTTTCTCTCTCCCTCCCCCCTCCTTCTCCCTCCCTCTCCCTCTCCCTTCCTCTCTCTCTTTCTCTCTCTCTCTCTCCTTCCCTCCATCTTCTCCTTTCTAATTCACAAGACACGCCTTTCCATCACTCCATTCCTCCAATTGCGCCAGGAAGAGCATATCATGAGGGGAGGGAGGGGGGAGAAGAGGGAGGGAGAGGGAGATGAGAGGGAGGGGGAGGGAGATGAGAGGGAGGGGGAGGGAGATGAGAGGGAGGGGTGGGGGAAAGAAGGAGTTAAAGGAAGTGTGACCACAAGACATGGAGAGAGAGAGAGAGAGAGAGAGAGAGAGAGAGAGAGAGAGAGAGAGAGAGAGAGAGAGAGAGAGAGAGAGAGAGAGAGAGAGAGAGAGAGAGAGAGAGAGAGACATAGATCGAGAGTGATAAAGAAAAAGAGAAAGAGAGAGAAAGAGAGAGAGAGGGAGAAAGTGAGAAAGAGAAAGAGAGAAACAGAGAAAGAAAAAAGGAAGAGAAAGAGAGAGAGAGAAGGCAGGGAGTCGAACCCACCAAAAGTACTAAGAGGAGAAACACATTAGTCAACGAGTCTAACCTACCTCTTCAACCACCCCCTCCCCCTCCCCGTCACCCCCTAACCCTCCTTAATCACCCCCACCCCCACCCCCACCCCCACCCCCACCCCATCCTCTTCACCTTCTTCATCCTCTCGCCGACTAACTTCCCTAAGAGTACTCTCACCGCTGCGTCCATAAGTGTGAGATTCGGCTTAAAACAAGTAGCGATATACGCCCTTACGCTCATTGTCCGCAGAGCCTAATAGAGTGCATTGCAGGGAACGTGTGGCGTTTTCCATAAATGCCGGAAATTTAAAGTCGTCGGGGCCATTTCGCTAGGACGGGGGAGGGAGAGGGAGGGAGGGAGGGAGAGGGGGAGGGAGGGAGGGGGAGGGAGGGAGGAAGGGAGGGATGGGAGGAGGGTGGGAGGGATGGGAGGAAGGGAGGGAGGGAGGGAGGGAGGGAGGGAAGGAGGGAGGGAGGGGAGGCAGAGGGAGGGAGAGGGGGAGGGAGAGGGGGGTGGAAGGGAGGGAGGGAGGGAGGGAGGGAGGGAGGGGAGGCAGAGAGGGAGGGAAGGATTCCTTTCTAATTTCTTTCTTTCTTTCTTTATTTTCTTCTCTCTCTTTCTTTCATTTTTTCCCTCCCCTCCCCCCCCCCCCCCCCCACCACCCTCCCCCCCCCCCCACCCCCACCTCTCACCTCCCTCCCCCTCCTCCATCAGAGAGGGATGGAAGGGAGGTAGGGAGGGAAGGAGGGAGGGAGGGGAGGCAGAGGGAGGGAGGGATGGGAGGAAGGGAGGGAGGGAGGGATGGGAGGAAGGGAGGGAGGGAGGGGAGGCAGAGGGAGGGAGGGGAGGGAGGGGAGGCAGAGGGAGAGAGGGAAGGAGGGAGGGGAGGGAGGGAGGGAGGGATGGATGGGAGGGAGGGAGGGAGGGAGAGAGGGATGGATGGGAGGGAGGGAGGGAGGGAGGGGAGGCAGAGGGAGGTAGAGGGAGGGATGGAAGGAGGGAGGGAGGGGGAGAGGGATGGAAGGGAGGGATGGGGAGGGGAGGGAGGGAGGGAGAGAGGAGGTACAGAGAGAGAGAGAGAGAGGGACGAAGGAAGGAGAGGGGGAGAAGGGATGGGAAGGGGAGGAAGAGTCCGCGAGAAGTGAAGGGAGGAAGAGGGGAATGAGATAAGAGAACCAAGAAAGAGGAAGGGGCAACGACAGAGAATAGAAGGGAGAGGAGGGAGTGTGTTCCTGAACGCCACACATATAAATCATATTAATTGCAATAATAAAGAGTGATAAACTTCCTCATTATGGAGAATGGATGCATAAATAATTTCCATATTTTTTTCCCCACATATATATGTATTTTTATCCTATTCGCCTCCCATTTACCGACTAGTTCATTTTAGTTGAGCAGCGTGGACCAAAATAGCTGTAAGTGCCTGGTCATAACACATGTTTACTGTCGGCTGTATTACCTGCGGCATGGTGTGTGTGTGCCGTAACGAGAGGGCTAACGCACGCACACATGCACGCAGAGAGACATACATACACGCACATGACTCTAGAAGTATATACATAAATTATTTATATAAGCATATTAAACGTAAACACAAACATGAGTTTACACAATTTCACACTCACACATACACACACACACATACACTCAACTACACACACACAAACACACACACACACACACACACAAACAAACAAACTGAAATATTTACGGAACGTGACTATTTTTTGTTGCAAGGAAACAATCTTTGACACAAAAAATATATCATCTTGCAAAAATATGCCGCTATACAAAAAAAAAGAATTAAATACGTGAATAAACAACTAAATTGGGATAGTAAAACGCATTGAAAACACGAATCTAATATTAGATATTAGTATAGAAAAAAAATAACAAAATATATTTTCAACGGAAGAATTACACCACTGAGTTATTTTTGTACATTTTGAGGAGTGAAAGAAAGAGAAAGAAGAAGGGTTGATGAATATGTATGTGTATGAGGAAAAAAGGGCCCCCCCCCCCCCCCCCCCCCACGGTACTCTTTCTCTCTTCTTAGTGATAGGGAAAGAGAGGGAGAGAGAGAGAGAGAGGAGAGGAGCAGAGAGAGAGACGAGAGAGGAGAGAGAGAAATGAGGAGAGAGAGGAAGAGAGTGAGAAGAGGGGAGGAGAGAGAGGCGAGAGAGAGGGCAGATGGGGGGAGCGAGAGAGAGAGCTGAATCGAGATGAGAGGAGAAAGAGTGGAGAGGCTGCGGAAGAGAGAGAGCGAGAGAGAGAGAGAAACTAGATAGATAGTACAGGACAGACTAGATAAATAGATAGATAGATAGCGAAGAGAGAGAGGAAAAGATGGAGAGAAAGAGGAGAATTCGATGTAAAGAGAGTAGATAGAGAGAGAGAGAGCTGGAGGGAGATGGTAGAGGAGAGGAGGGAAGGTACTAAAAAATGAAGAAGAAGAAAATGAAGAAGAAAGCAAAAATAAAAAAAAAAAAGTAAAAAGAAGAAAGAAAGGAGCAAGAAGTAGTAGAAACATGAGAAGAGGAAGAAGATGAGGAAGAAGAAAGAAAAAAAGAAAAGTCGAACAGGGGGGGAAACGGTATACTTACAACCGCATGAGGTTATTCAACTATTACACAAGTAAGCGTTCAGTGAATTAAAGCCCAAATGTAGTTTGACTTAAAGACGGATTTTAATCTCCTCTTTTTACTCTGATTTTTCACTTCAATTCATTTGAGCGAGAATGAATAAGAGAATGAAGTGAATATGTATATATATATATATATATATATATATATATATATATTATATATTATCAATTATATTCTATATTCATATATATTATATATATATATATATAGAGAGAGAGAGAGAGAGAGAGAGAGAGAGAGAGACAGATAGATAGAGATAGATAGAGAGCGAGAGAGAGATACAGATATACAGAGAGACACAAAGACAGAAAAAAAAAAAAAAAAAAACAGATACACAGATATATAGTCAAATAGATGGACACATAGATAGATAGAACGAGAGAGACAGAATCGGCGAGGACTCGTTCAATTTCAATCAACTGACGTGAATATTCCCAGGGATGGGCAGGGAAGGGCAGGGGAGGGCAGGAAAGGACAGGGAAGGGCAGGGGAAGGGCAGGGAAGGGTAGGGAAGGGCAGGGAAGGGCAGGGAAGGGCAGGGAAGGGCAGGGAAGGGTAGGGAAGGGCAGGGAAGGACAGGGAAGGGCAGGTGAGGGCAGGGGAAGGACAGGGAAGGGCAAGGGAAGGGCAGGGGAAGGGATGTGAAACCCTTTGATATACAGACGCATAATTGGGTCACAGATCAGCGTTATAATGATGTTATCGCTTAGTTCGTAATAGCCTGTAAAGGGGAAGGCCTCTTTTTTTGGGATGGGGGTAGGGGAGGGATAGGGGGAAGGTTGGGGAAGGTGGGGGAAGGTGGGGGATGGTGGGGGATGGTTGGGGAGGGGTGTCTAAGTGAGGTGGAGAGAGAAAGGGAATTTAAAAGTTGGGGGAGTGGGGGGGGAGGCTATGATAGGTCTATCAGACAGACAGACAGAATAAGATTAATTTAAAAAATACACAAAAATACATCATCTTCCTATATCAATATCTAAAATTAAATTGTTTACGACTAACTTACATTGGGTCACTGATAAAACGCAGAAATATACGGGTCACCGGAGACACAAGATCAAAGCATCACAGATCCTTCCTAGATTCTAGATTCTAGATTCTAGTTAACCTACACTCAGAATCTGTGAATACGAGGAATAAATTAAATGTTTTTTTAGGGGCATGATAGTCACTCGCTTGGCGTGAAGGGCATACATCTATCAAATGTTTTTTTTTGGGAGGCATGATAGACACTCGCTTGGTATGAAGGGCATACATCTATCAAATGTTTTTTTGGGGGCATGATAGTCACTCGCTTGGTATGAATTGGTGTGAAGGGCATACATCTATCAAATGTTTTTTTTGGGGGCATGATAGTCACTCGCTTGGTATGAATTGGTGTGAAGGGCATACATCTATCAAATGTTTTTTTTGGGGGCATGATAGTCACTCGCTTTGTATGAATTGGTGTGAAGGGCATACATCTATCAAATGTTTTTTTTGGGGGGCATGATAGTCACTCGCTTGGTGTGAAGGGCATACATCTATTAAATTACCTTTTATTGATTGAAATTTTAGGATGCCGTGAATTTATCACATTGCATAAATATTTACTTTTATCCAAGAATCTTTTTATCCACCGGGATCGCTATCAAAATTGAATTAATTGGTGTCTGGATAATTGAAACATAAACATTCATCTGTCAGTTATTATGATATAATTCTGAA
>NW_028234403.1:54765668-54770668 GCF_977035675.1 Penaeus japonicus
TGAAAATACCCACTCGGCTGGGCCAGAGCAGAGAAAGTATTTTCCTCACTAGTATGGATATCTCAGAGCAGGTGGCCACAATATGTAACAGGGAGGGAATCTATCGAGTTATTTAAATACAAACTAGCTGAATTTAAGTAAATATATGTATGTGAAAATATACATATATACATATGCATACATATATGTATATATATACATATATATGAGTATATGTGTATATATATATATATATATATATGTATATATATATATATATATATATATATATATATATATATATATACATGCATATATATATATACATACATTATATATATATATATATATATATATATATATTATATATATATAATGTGTAATGTGTGTGTGTGTGTGTGTGTGTGTGTGTGTGTGTGTGTGTGTGTGTGTGTGTGTGTGTGTGTGTGTGTGCGTGCGCGTGTGTGTGTGTGTGTGTATGGCGCTACCGCTAACACTAGGATGTCCTCTCCTAGCAAGAATAACCATGAACACTAGAAGTGACATTGCACAGTGGAAAACGCTCCACCTAGCACGAACAAAGCATAATCCAAAACAGGGTGAGTAAAATATCTTCATGTGATAAGTACAAACATAAATAAATACAACCTAAATAAACAAATCAAGAACATAAGATACCTAAGAATATTTAAGAATGTTTTTTTTTTTTTTTTTTAACTATTTAATGCAAGTCAGTCCTACAGTAAGTGTCGAATGTGCAATGTGGATAAAGCAATTTAAGGTGAGATCAATCTCTTAGGCAAAGGCTATTTATTGCAAGTAATAGTTCTTCCTACAGCAAGATCTTAAAAAAAGGGGAAAGTCTTCTTATTTCTACTATAAGGCAGGGTGATCGTGTGACCGAGTAGTGTGAAAGCAGGGTGATGAATTTTGAAACGAAAGGAATGCAGGGGGATGGATTTGTTCAGCATGGAGGAAGTAAAGAGGATTTTGAAACAAGTGTGAGATAGGGTGAGGCTGGGTAATGAGTTTTGTAATAAGGGAGAGGTTGGGAAATGAGTTTTGTAATAAGGGTAAGACAAGATGTTGAATCTTGCAATAAGGGTGAGGCTGGGTGATAAGTTTTGCAACAAGGGACAGACTGTGTAATGAGTTCTGTAATAAGGGTAAGACAGGATGTTGAATCTTTCAATAAGGGTGAAGCTGGGTAATGAATTTTGCAATAAGGGTGAGACTGGGAAATGAGTTTTGCAATAAGGGTAAGACAAGATGTTGAATCTTGCAATAAGAGTGAGGCTGGGTAATGGATTTTGCAATAAGGGTGAGGTTGGGCAATGAGCTGTGCAATAAGTGGTAAGCAAGGGTGATAGAAAGATGCACTACAGTATTACAGCAATATAGCATTAGAGAGATAGGGAGTAAGAGAAAGAGTAGGAGAAATAGTAAGAGTAAGAATAAGAATAGAAATAAGAGTAAGTGTAAGAGTAAAAGAAAGAGATAGACAAAGAGAAATAGTAAGAGTGAGAGTAAGATCAAATAAAGAGAGAGAAAAAAAGGAGAAAGAGTAAGAAAGAGAGAAAGAGACAGAAATAAGAAAGAGCAAGAGTAAGAGAAAGAAAAAGAGAAAGAAAAAGAGGAAGAGAAAGAGTAAGAGAAAGAGAAAGTGAAAGACAAAGAGAAAGAGAGAAAAAGAGTAAGAGAGAGAGAAAGAGAAAGAGAAAAGAGAAAGAGAGAGAAAGCGAAAGAGGTAAGAGTAAGAGTAATAATAATAAGAAGAATAGGAGCTAGAGTAGGAATAAAGATAGGAGTGACAGTAAAAGTGAGATTAAGAATAAGAATAGGAATAAGAATAAAAAAAACAAAAAGAAGAAGAGAAGAGAGGAGAGGGGAGGGGGAGAGGAAAGAGGAGAGAGGAAAGAGGAGAAGGGAGAGGAGAGGAGAGGGGAGGGAGAAAGGAGAGGGGAGGGAGAGAGGAGAGGAGAGGGGAAAGAGGAGAGGAGAAGAGAGGAGAGAGGGGGAAATGAATGAAAGGAAACTATATAAGGAAGAAGACTCAAAAAGGTGGTGTGTGTGTGGGAGATGAGGGATGATGGGATGGGAGGGGGAGGGGGAGAGGGGGGTTGTTAAGAAGTATAGGGTCATAGTAGGGGGTGGAGGTGGGGGGGATGGGGTGAGGAGATAAGGCATTTACAGGGTCAGGCAAGAGGATGATTGGGGGTCAAACGCCAGTCCAGATTACGATGAAAGGTCATCACATGCTTGACACCTTCCCAGCCATCTACTCCGCGGGGATTTCCTGCAACAGTGCAACAACTCTACCGGAAGTAGTGTAACAAGAGCAGCAGCAATAACAAGAGCAGCAACAAGAACAACAGCAACAGCAACAGCAACTCGAGACTGACGAGTATAAAAGAGGGAGGATAAAATAAAGAGGTTAAAAGATAGATAGACAGATAGATAGAAAGGCAAGGAAAGAGATAGATAGATGTTTAGATAGATGGATAGATAGATAAATAGGTAGGTAGATAGATAGAGAAAAGAGAGAGAGAGAGAGAGAGAGAGAGAGAGAGAGAGAGAGAGAGAGAGAGAGAGAGAGAGAGAGAGAGAGAGAGAGAGAGAGAGAGAGAGAGAGAGAGAGAGAAAAGAAAGAAAGAGAAAAGAGTGGGAGAGAGAGAGAAAGAGAAGAGAAGAGAGAAAAAAAATAGAGAGAAAAAAATAGAGAAATAAGAAGAAAAAAGAAGAAAGATAAAAAAAAAAAAAAAACAGAGAGAAAGAATGAGAGCCATTACCGAAAATAAGGAAAGAGAGCGAAGGAGAACGAGAAACTTATAACACGTCCAGAATGCACCAGGAAAATTGTCCTTTTCAAATTTCGCGAACGGGGACATCAAGCTGTGAAAGGACGAAATTAATTACGGCCGGGTCCACCTTCATCCTCTCCTCCTCCTCTTTCTCTTCGTCTCTTTATTCTCTCTTCACCTTCCTCCTCCTCCTCCTGTTTCTCTTCCTCTTCGTCTTCTTATTCTCTCTCCACCTTCCTCCTGTTTCTCTTCCTCTTTCTCTTCGTCTTCTTATTCTCTCTCCACCTTCCTCCTGTTTCTCTTCCTCTTCTAACTTCTTTTATTTCTTCCCAATTCTTCTTCTTCTCCCTACTTCTCTTCCTCCTCTTATCCCCTTCTCCCCTTTTCATCCTCCTCTTCTCGTTCCTCTCTATCTCCCCCCCCCATGTTTGTTTGTTTATTATTATCTTTTCATTCAATCTCTCCTTCTCCCTTTTTCTATCTAATTTTCTCCCTCCCACATCCTCCTCTTCTTCCTCTTCTCCCTTATCCCTCCTCTTCTTCCTCTTCCTCTTCTCCCACCTCCTGTTCCTCATCTCTCTTCTCCCCTCTCCCTTCTTCCCTCTCCTGTTCCTAATCTTTCTTCTCCCCTCCTCCCCCCCCCCCAAGATAATACAACAACCCAAGAAACAAAAGAAACAGACAAACGAATTTAACTTCAATAATAATAAAAAAAAAAAAAAATAAATAAAATAATAATAAAAAGAAAAAAGAAAAAAAAAGGCGGTCTCTCAACAACTTCTAAATGCATCCTATAGTGTCCCAACCGCCCGTACGCCCACCACGCTGAGGGGGAAATAGTGCAAAGTTTAGATAAGTGGACGCCAGGTGGTCCGAGTTATGGCGGCCATTGCCAGTCGACTCGAGCGATATACCTGTCATGGCGGGTAAGGGGTCGTGTGTGTAAATTCCGTTTAAAATTTAGGGAGAATGTGTATAAATGTATAGATGCATTTAAAAACACCAAGAACGGTAAGGATAATGGCAATAAAGGGATATATATTGATCACACGTGGATTGGAATATGCGATATGCGATTATATAAGGGGTCGTGTGTGTAAATTCCGATTAAAATTTAGGGAGAATGTGTATAAATGTATAGATGCATTTAAAAACCGGCAAGAACGGAAAGAATAATAGCAATAAAGGGATATATATTGATCACACGTGGATTGGAATATGCGATATGCGATTATATGATTAAATTTGGTTCGTATAAGTCTGAGATATATAAACTCCCCTGTTTCAAACGTGATTACCGTTACGCCAAGCTCTGTTGAACTAATCTAAGTATTTAGCCTACGCATATGCACATTTAAGCTTTACTCGCGTTGTAAAGCAGCGTTATCGTAACAGAAGATAATATCCCAGAGATAAAACAAGGTTACAACGCTACAGATATATCCGTTTATAAAAGGAATTCAAATGCTCATTAGGTAAATGCCTTTAGTGTGGGATACAGCATCCACATATATATATATATCAAAACATTTCCCTATTAGTGATAAAAAGATTAAGGTACATTCGCTACGTAGACAAAAATAAAATACAATAGAGAACAAAAAAAGGAAAGAAGAAGAAAAAGAAAAAGTAGTAGTAGTAGTAACAAGAAGAAAAAGAAGAAGAAAAAGAAGAAGAAGAAGAAAAAAGAACATCCGACACAAAAAAGAAATCACGATATGGCGGTATCTGGCAACAATTCCACCGATTAAACAAAACTCGCGCTGAAATCAGGTTAGAGAAACGAGCCGGCCATCACGGAGGGCGCTTCAAAGTTGAGGCTCGGATAAGAGCATTTCCAAATGGCAGAGCAAAGAACTAGTAAGTGAAAAAAAATATATATATTGAGTGAATGAAACGTGACTTGTATATATGAGAAGAAGACAGAGATTGGATGCATATAGATACACACAAACACCTACAAACGCACGCACGCATACACACACACACACACACACACACACACACACACACACACACACACATAAACACTGTAATTACAATACCAGTAACAAAGGACCTTTTTTAGCTGCTTTCAGTTAAGAAAAAACAAAAAAAACTGACTTAGTCCGTAATTACCGAAAGAAATTATTCATACTAAACTTACATTATATATTGTTGTGATAATTAACGAGAACAATTAACGAAAATGACTTAATTAACAATGGAGAGAAAAAGTGA
>NW_028234403.1:54775668-54778168 GCF_977035675.1 Penaeus japonicus
CACGCATAAACAAAAATATATATAAACATACCCCTAAAAAAACATACCAACAAACACACTTTAACACACGCAAACAAAGACACTAAAACACACCCATAACCAACCACCCTAAAACAAACGCACACTCACATACACACAAACAAGTATACTCAAACGCATCCACAAATACCCACTCAAAACAAACAAACACATAAATCCACATACAAACAAACACACACCCACAAACAAACAAACAATCAATCACACCCACCCACCGACAGACAGACACCCACATCTAAACAAACAAACAAACACCCACATAAACCCACAGATAAAACAAACAAACACCCACATAAACCCACAGATAAAACAAACAAACACCCACATCCACTTACGAACAAATAAACAAACACACACATCCACCCACAAACAAAAAACACCCACATCCACATCCAACCACAAAGAAACAAACACATCCACCCACGTACAAACAAAGAAACACACACCCACATCCACTAACAAACAAACAAACACCCCCCACATCCACCAACAAACAAACAAACACATATCCACCCACGAACAAACAAACAAACACCCACCCACAAACAAACAAACACCCACATCCACCAACCAACCAACAAACAAACAAAGACACATCCACACTCGAGCAGCTCCTCTGGTCTCTCTGCCCCCATTAAGTGTCCACGAGGGAAATGCCGACCCGCTCAGATGCTCTTAATCTGCCTAGGCCCCCCTCTCCCCTCCCCCCCTTCCCCCCTTCCCCCTCCATCTCTCTTGTCTACTGGCCTCTCTGCCCCCCTCCCCCCTTCCCCCCTTCCCCCTCCATCTCTCTTGTCTACTGGCCTCTCTGCCCCCTCCCCCCTTCCCCCCTTCCCCCTCCATCTCTCTTGTCTACTGGCCTCTCTGCCCCCCTCCCCCCTTCCCCCCTTCCCCCTCCATCTCTCTTGTCTACTGGCCTCTCTGCCCCCCTCCCCCCTTCCCCCTTCCCCTCCCCCTCCATCTCTCTTGTCTACTGGCCTCTCTGCCCCCCTCCCCTCTCCCCCTCCATCTCTCTTGTCTACTGGCCTCTCTGCCCCCTCCCCCGTTCACCCCTTCCCCCTTCCCCCTCCGTCTCTCTTGTCTACTGGCCTCTCTGCCCCCCTCCCCCCTTCCCCCCTTCCCCCTCCATCTCTCTTGTCTACTGGCCTCTCTGCCCCCCTCCCCCCTTCCCCCCTTCCCCCCTTCCCTCTCCATCTCTCTTGTCTACTGGCCTCTCTGCCCCCTTCCCCCCTTCCCCCCTTCCCCCTCCATCTCTCTTGTCTACTGGCCTCTCTGTCCCCCTCCCCCCTTCCCCCCTTCCCCCTCCATCTCTCTTGTCTACTGACCTTCTGCCCCCCCTCCCCCCCCTCCCCCTGCCCCTTCCCCTCCATCTCTCTTGTCTACTGGCCTCTCTGCCCCCTTCCCCCCTTCCCCCCTTCCCCCTCCATCTCTCTTGTCTACTGGCCTCTCTGTCCCCCTCCCCCCTTCCCCCCTTCCCCCTCCATCTCTCTTGTTCCTCCATCCTTCGCTCCAGCCCCCCACCCCCCCCCCTCTTCTCCTCTTCCGCCCTCTCTATTCTTCTCTCTCTCTCTGTCCCTTTCTCCCCCTCCCTCTGTCTTCTTAATTTCTACTTCTTTTTGTCTCCCCTACTTCATCTTATCCATTTTATTTATTTTATTTTCCTCCTCTTTATCCTCTCCCCTTTCCTCCCCCACCTCCTCTTCCTTTTCCTACCCTCCTCCTCTTCCCCCCCCCTTCTCCCTTAACCCCTCCTCCCCCTTACGCTCTCCTTTCCCCTTTACCCCCTCCTCCTCCTTCTCCCCTTCTCCCTTAAACCCTCCTCCTCCTCCTCCTTCCCCCCTTCTCCCTTAAACCCTCCTCCTCCTTCCCTCCTTCTCCCCCTTACCCCCTCCTCCTCCTTACGCCCCCCTTCTCCCTTAACCCCTCCTTCTCCCCCTTACCCCCTCCTCCTACTCCTCCCTCCTTCCCCCTCCCCTCCTCCTCCTCTTCCTCCCCCCTTCTCCCTCTTCCCCATTCCCTTCTCCCTAATGTCCTTATCATCCTATTCGCCCTCTCCCATGATAACTTACGCAATAGTTAATAGCATCACAAGTACTATTAGCGACACGACTCGATATAATTGTGAGGTGGATGCAGTGATGAGTCTAGTTTGTGATGAGTCTGGGGAGTGATGAGTCTAGTGAGTGGTGAGTTAAGTGAGTGGTAAGGTAAGTGAGTGATGAGTCTAGGGAGTGAATGGGACCAGGAAGTGATGAGTCTAGTGAGTGGTGAGTCAAGTGAGTGATGAGTCTAGTGAGTGATGGGAGACCAGGAAGTGATGAGTTAAGTGAGGGATGAGTCTGGTGAGTGATGTGGCCAGTGAGTGATGAGGGTAGTGGATGATGAGGCCTGTGAATGATGAAGGTATTGAGTGATGAAGCCTGTGAGTGATGAGCTAAGTGAGTGACGAGTTAAGCCTATG
>NW_028234403.1:54790668-54808168 GCF_977035675.1 Penaeus japonicus
TCCTCCTCCCCTTTCCCCTCACCCCTATCCTTTTACCCCCTCCCTATCCGTTGACAATCTTCCCATTACTCCTTCTCCTATCCAGTAACCATCCCCCCTCCCTATCCACTGACCCCCTTCCCCTACTCAATGAGACCCCCGTCTTCTACCCTATTCATGACCCCCCACCCTATCCACTGACCCCCCCCCTACCCTATCCTCTGACCCCCCTCCTTATCCACTGACTTCCTCCCTATCCACTGACCCCCCTCCTTATCCACTGACTTTCTCCCTATCCACTGACCCCCTCCCTATCCACTGACCCCCTCCCTATCCACTGATCCCCCTCCTTATCCACTGACTTCCTCCCTATCCACTTACCCCCCTCCTTATCCACTGACCCCCTCCCTATCCAATGACACCCCCCTTTCCCTATCCACAGACCCCCCTCCCTATCCAATGACACCCCCCCTTTCCCTATCCACAGACCCCCCTTCCCTATCCAATGACATCCCCCTTCCCTATCCAATACCCCACTACCCCCACCCCCCACCCCCAAATGGGGACCCTGTATTCACCCTCAGGCTTCCACAATCTTCATTACGAGAAAATTAATGTTCTAATGAATATGAGCACGGCAGATCCAGGCACAGCGAGGGAGGTGTTATTAGAGAGACGAGGGGAGGGGGAGGGGGAGGGGAGGGGGGGTCATGGTAGAGGGAGGGTGATGTAGGGTGGATTGGGAAGGGGAGGGGAGGGGAGGGAATAGGGTAAGGGTGAGGGAGTCCTACGTTTATTCCTCAGGGGTAGGGGAGAAGGGGGGAGAAGGGGGGAGGGAGGGGGGTGGAGGTATACACGGTGATATAAACGGGTTTGCAGAGGTTGGGAAACTGACACATAGACGTGAACACGAGCTCTTGTTTACGCACACACACGCACACATACGTACACACACACACACACACACAAACACACACACAAACGCAATCACACATACGAACATACCAGCACACGTATAATAGTATACGTACATCTATATCTATATACATATATCAATATTTGTATCTATATCTTTAGCTATATTTGTATCTCTATCTATCAATCTATCTGTCTATCTATATCTGCCTATCTATCTGTCTATCTATCTCTATCTATCTATCTATCTCTATCTATCAATCAATCTATCTATATCTATATCTATCTATCTATCTATCTATCTATCTATCAAATCTATGAATCTATCTATAAATATATTTCTATATTCATCTCTCTATCAACCTATATGAAAAAAGAAAGAGTGAAAACCTCACACATCAAAGTTTTAGGACCATCAGCTAAAGGTAATCCAACAAAGATAATTAAATTAATTAATCTATTAGTCCTATCAGCTCAATCTCAACGTGTTTATAACATGTTGCCGCATCTGTTGATATAGAAGAGCGGTGTGGGGGTGAGGTGGGGAGGTGGGGAGGTGGGGAGGTGGGGAGGTGGGGAGGTGGGGAGGTGGGGAGGTGGGGAGGTGGGGAGGTGGGAGGTCGGAGGTGGGGAGGTGGGGAGGTGGAAGGTGGAAGGTGGGGAAGTGGGAGGTGGGGAGGTCGGAGGTGGGGAGGTGGGGAGGTGGGAGGTGGGGAGGTGGGAGGGTGGGGAGGTGGGGAGGTCGGAGGTGGGGAGGTGGGGAGGTGGGGAGGTGGGGAGGTGGGGAGGTGGGGGATTATGGTTCCTCCCCCCTCCCCCCTCCCTTCCCCCTTCTCTTCCTCCTCCTCCTCCTCCTTACCGTGGCTTCATTTAACTTTATTATTTCTTGGCCCTCGGCTGAAACGTAACCCCCCCCACCCACCCCTCTCCCCCCTTCCCCTACCATGCCTACCCCATACCCTTCCTGTCATCTTAGGTGATCTGGTCAACAAGATCATTTCATTTTCGAGTTGTTTTTTTTTCGAAAATCATTGTTTTATCATTATCATCATCATCATTATCATTGTCACTATCTGTATTATCATTATTATTGTAATTGTTGTTATTGCCATTATCATGACAATTATCATTATCCTTGTTTATTTATAGCCATATTATCATCATTATTATGATAATTATCATAACATCATCATCATTCTTAATATAAACATTATTATTGCCAACATGTTTTTGTTGTTATCCCCATCATATGTACTATAATCATTATTAAAATCATTTGCATTAATACTATAAATAATAACATCGTTATCATCATAATCACCACCACCATCACCATTATCACCATCACCACCACCATCACCACCACCACCACAACCACCATCATCACAAACACTAAAGAAAAAAACAACAACAACGTAAATCAATCCAAAAAACAACCAAACAAACACACAAGCAAGAAGGCCTGACGCCAAAATATCCTGCAGTTTTCTCCTTTCGAAAAACGTCGCGCAGAAGATAATGGCATTTGATAACGTCTGTCTCTTCAATACGCGCTCCCAACGTATTGCATGAAACTATCGGTACTGTGTCACTATTGGTATCTGTTGCTGGAATGAAATCAGTGTCGAGACGATGAAAACAAACGATTTTTTTTTTTTGGGGCTTTATATACGATGCTTGTTTTTCTTTCTTTCTATCTTGAAATATGTACACACACATGCACATATGTGCATGTGTGTGTGTGTATTATATATATATATATATATATATATATATATATATTTATATTTATTATATATATAAATATATATATATATATATATATTTATATATATATATATATATAAATATATATATATATACATATATACATACATATCTATCTATCTATCTATCTATCCATCTATTTATCTATCTATCTATCTATCTATCTATCTATCTATCTATCTATTTATCTATCTATCTATCTATCTATATATATATATATATATATATATATATATATATATATATATATATATATATATATATACATATATATAGACAGATAGATAGACAGATAGATGGATAAATATATACATAAGAGTGTGCGTCTATATGTGTGAGTGTGTATGCATATGTACATAAATATTTACTGAATACTAATAAAAACATTATGAATCTCACAAACACTAGAGGTTTAAAACCTAAAAAGGGATTAGACTCATCTAAAAGTCTAAGGGCGAAAACTCCGCTTTCAGTTTAGCTCTGGGATAAATCTATCTCCATAGTAATGTACAGCGGGAGAATTATGGCTTGTGTTGATTTCGCTGGCTTACCTCCTGAAATAACAACAACAAAATATCTTTCACACACGCGCACCGTCATGCGCAATTGTGTATACGCATGAACACACATGCGCAGACGTGCACACACACACACACACACACACACATACACACACACACATACACACACACACACACACACACACACACACACACACACACACACACACATATATATATATATATATATATATATATATATATATATATACACACACACATAAATATGACATTTCAAAATACACAGCGGAGAGATAAAGATGAAGAGAGAGAGAGAGAGAAAAAATAAAAAAAGTAAAAAGTTGAATAAAACGAGTGGGAAGCATACACCGGATCCCACACAGATTACTCACATTCCCGCCAACACTCGTCCCTACGTCTCGGCATCCCATGCGTACACAACATCCACTCACACATTCCTGACATTGCCGCACTTCCGATTACTTTGCCGCCCCCCCCCCACCCTTCTAAATTCTATAGAAGCTTGTTGATATTGCAGTTAATATTACTGTTGCTATGGCTATTTTTGCTGCAGATGTTGCTGCTATTGTTCTTGTTGTTATTAGGTAATATTGATATTATTGTCCTTACTATTATTGTTGCTATTAACTTTTTGCAAAGTCACAAGTGTTTTTTTTTTTTTTTTTTTCATGTTGTTGGGGGGTGTTGTCTTAACTGTTGCTTTTGTTATCAGTATTGCCATTGCTATTAATTCTGATCTTGTGCTATTGGTGGCACTTTTTTTGTTTTTGTTTATGTTAGTGTTGATGTTGCAATTGTTGCTGGCACCAACACTAGCTATTACTGCAGCTGCATCTTTGACTGCATCTTGTTACTCGCAACCCTTCGACGTGGGCAAGCAGCTGGGGGAGAAAACAGTATTGGAAAACGTTTAAAAAGAAATATCTATAAAATCATTTTTGTTCGTTCGTTTTCCGTGTAATTTCGTTCCAAGTCGTAGAACTAAACTATAACGTGGGCGGGACGAACGTGTGGGCGTGAGGGGAAGAGAGAGAGGGGATTAAGCGAATATGTATATATATATATATATATATATATATATATATATATATATATATTCACACATATACATATATATATTAATTTAATCCACTTTCATATCAACCTCTTTCTCTCTTCCTTACATACAGACAGACACACACACACACACACATATATGTATATATATATGTATGTATATATATATATATATATATATATATACATACACAACACACCACACACACACACACACACACCACACACACCCACACACACACACACACATATATATATATATATATATGTATATATACATGCTTATATATATATATATATATCTATATATATATATATATATATATATATATATATATATATATATATATATATATATATAGACAAAGACAGATGGCTCAGACAGCGACGCATGCGCAGAACCGGGGCGACAGAATGCATCGAGGCGTGTTGGAATCATCGAGTCATATTCCTTGGCTTCCGTCACGTGTGCAAGGCTTCATTTGCATACGTGTTATCACTTAGATCTAAATGCAAATGGCCGCCTCGTCATCCGGCCGGCCGTCGCCATGAGAGCGAGAGAGAGAACCGGAGAGCGAGAGAGAGAACCGCCGGACAGTGAGTGGCAATTCGACCGATTGCAGTTTCCGAAACAATAGTCTCGGCTCTTGAGGATATTCGCTTCCCCTCTCTCTCTCTCTCTCTCTCTGTCTGTCTGTCTGTCTGTCTGTTTGTATGTCTGTCTGTATGCCTGTCTGTCTGTTTGTATGCCTGTCTGCATGTCTTTCTGTATGTCTGTCTGTCTGAATGCTTGTCTGCATGTCTCTCTGTATGTCTGTCTGTCTGAATGCCTGTCTGCATGTCTCTCTGTATGTCAGTTTGTTTGTATGCCTGTCTGCATGTCTCTCTGTATGTCAGTTTGTTTGTATGCCTGTCTGCATGTCTCTCTGTATGTCTGCCTGCTTGTATGCCTGCCTACATGTCTGTATGTACGCCTGTCTGTAGGCCTGTCTGTCTCTCTGTCTGTATGCCTGTCTGTCTCTCTATCCGCCTGTCTCTCAGACTCTGTCACTCATCCTCTTTCTCTCTCTCTCTCTTTGCTATCACTTAATGAGGAATTCCGCGACCGGAACCTCTTTCCAGACATGAGAATGGGGCTGATCAACCAGAAAATAGGAGAGACAGAAAGTGAGAGAGAGAAAGAGAGAGAGAGAGAGAGAGAGAGAGAGAGAGAGAGAGAGAGAGAGAGAGAGAGAGAGAGAGAGAGAGAGAGAGAGAGAGAGAGAGAGAGAGAGACAGAAAGTGAGAGAGAGAGTTAGAGAGAGAGAGAGAGAGAGAGAGAGAGACAGAGAGAGAGAGAGAAAGAGAGAGAGAGAAAAAAAGAGAGAGAGAGAGAGACAGAGAGAGAGAGAGAAAGAGAGAGAGAGAAAAAGAGAGAGAGAGAGAGAGAGAGAGAGAGAGAGAGAGAGAGAGAGAGAGAGAGAGAGAGACGAGATGAGAGAGAGAGAAGAGAGAGAGAGAGAGAAAGAGAGAAAGAGAGAAAAAGAGAGAAAAAGAAAGAAAGAGAGGAAGAGAGAAAAAGAAAGAGAGAGAGAGAGAGAGAGAGAGAGAGAGAGAGAGAGAGAGAGAGAGAGAGAGAGAGAGAGAGAGAGACAGAGACAGAGAGAGACAGAGAGAGAGAGAAAAATAGAGAAAGAGAGAGAGAGAAAGAGAGAGAGAGACAGAGAGAGAGAAAGAGAGAGAGAGAAAGAGAGAGAAAGAAAGAAAGAAAGAGAGAGAGAAAGAGAGAGAGAGAGAGAAAGAGAAAGAAAGAAAGAAAAAGAAAGAAAGAGAGAGAGAGGGATAACAAGAAAATAATGATTTCTTCCGAGTCGCATCCGGTTTGTGTACACGTTCCGCCCCATTAACAAAATAACGGTCGCGTTATGGCGGTCCTACTAATTCAGGGTATTGTTATTTTTCTTCCTCGTCTGAACGACTTATAATGGTCAGCTTTTGATCGCGTTCTGTGTATTCTAAATTATGTGGCGAAGTAGCGTCTCATAACGATAGGATAATGTCTTTTCGATCTATTAATAGAGAGAATTACAGGGATACTCACAAACGTCACGTCTCTGTTATTCATGAATTTAATACAGCTCTTAATTTGCTGTGTATATCCTTTGGTAATAAAATGTATCTTACAATGGCCTTTCCACTACAGAAGAATATTTTGTGTAGTTAAAGGAAAATATACATCAGCTTATCATGAATGGAACGGGATACAATAACATACTAAATAACATACTAAAAGAGATTACATTGAAAATGCAGTTGCGACAGAATGCCTCCAAAACATGAGTCAACACACAAAGAAACACGTCATTGTATCATATTCAGAAAGTATATATTTAGATGTTATTACAATTATCATGATTATTATCATTATCATTATTGCTATTATGATTATCATTGTTGATATCATTATTATCCTTATCATTGGTATTATCATTGTTACCATCATTATTATTATCAATATCATTGATATTGATAACTAGAAATGTTATCAGTATCATTATCATTATCATCATCATCATCATAACCACCACCACCTTCGCCATCATCCTTATAATCATCATCATGATTTTCATTATAACTATTCTTATTGTAATTACCCTTATCATTATCCTTATCCTTATCCATTCAAGTATACAAAAGCCAACGGACCGGCAAGGAAAGGAAAATATTTTTCGTCTTCGTCTCAGATCCCGTCTTCGTGTTTGTAGCCGTTCTGAAGCTAGAGTCTAAATGTATATTGTCATATCTTCTCCTCCTTCCCCTTTCTCTCCTCTCTTCCTCCCTTCTCCCCTTCTTCAAAAGTCTCTCTCCCTCTCCCCCCCCCTTCTTTCCATCCCGCCTTCCCCTCATCACGCCTACTCTCTGCCATATTCATTCCGTCTTACGACCTCTCGAACACGTCCAAGATATCACTAACAATAAGTCACCCCTTAAAAAAAAAAAAACAAAAAAAAAACGGAAGAAGGTTTTTTAGAAAATGTGAAGGAACGTAGAGGAGAGGGGGGGGGAGGGGGGGTAGTAAAAGAATGTGAGATGGGACGATATGATAAAAAATTATTGGGGAGGAGGAGAAGAGGAGGGGCGTGGTTAAGGATGGGGGTGAAGTGTGGGAGGGGGAGGAGGGGGAGGGGGAGAGAAGAGTGAAAGAACGAGAAAGAAAGAGTTGAAGGAATTGATCTTTCGCTGATGGGATCTACCTCACTCAAGTCCCTCCCACCTCCCTAACCCCCCCACCACCCCACCCCCATACCCCTTCCCATATACCCTAAGCCACTCCCTTACACCCCCCCCCCTCCCCAACACACACATTCCCAAATACCCTGACCTCCCCCCCACCCCACCCCCATACCCCTTCCCATATACCCTAAGCCCCCCCCCCTCCCCAACACACACATTCCCAAATACCCTGACCTCCCCCTCCCCCCACAGCCCACCCACTCCCCCCCCCGACCCCCCGACGCCCCCCCCCCCCCCCGACCCCGCCCCCCCCCCCCCCCCCCACCCCGACCCCGACGCCCATCTCCTCTCCTACATCACGCCCGCGATAGAGCTGTGTGTGCTTTACTCGTCTAAAATCATTGAGAAAAATGATGATGGGTGTCCTTCGCCTTTCTCTCTCTCTCTCTCTCTCTCTCTCTCTCTCTCTCTCTCTCTCTCTCTCTCTCTCTCTCTCTCTCTCTCTCTCTCTCTTTCTCTCTCTCGTCTTTCTGTATTTTTTCTTTCTCCTTTCTTTTGTTTATTTTTTTTCCTTGTTTATGCTTTAGTTTTATTTTTTCTCTCTCTCTGTCTTGTTTTTTTTTTTTTTTATGTCTTCATTTTTATCGTTTTTTTTCATGTTTTCATTTTTTTCTTCTTTTTTTGTCTTTTCCTTCTTCCCTCTTTCCTTTCCCTTTTTTGTTCTATTCTTCCTCTTATTTTGCTAATTAAAAAAAAAAAAAAATGTAAGTAATAACTCCAACTAAATATCAATAATTTAAAAATATTTATCAATCAATATCAATAATCGTTTACAAAAACAAACAAACAAACAAACAAACAAAAAGATTGACACAACAACTTAATAAAATGATATTCCATAAAAAAGAAAAGAAAATGAAACATCTTCTGCATCATTGCATGCTGTTGCACATATCCTGAAGGTGAAGCTGATATCGGGTAAAAAAGGTCACAGATAAATGTATGCAACGGTCGGAGGTCAAAAGGCTCGGTATGTCAGTTATTTATTTTTTTCTTAATTTTTTCTATTTATTTTTTTCAAATTATTTTCGTTTTGCGAGTTTGTTTGGTTTGTTTAATATACTTTTTTTGTTCTATCTCTCTTTCTCTGTTTTCCTTTCTGTTTTCTCTCTCGCTCTCTCTTCCTTTTTTTCTCTATTTCTTCCTTTCTGATTCTCTCTCATTCCCCCCTTTCTCTTTCTCCTCCCTCTCCACCTTCTCTTTTTCGTCTTCATTTTCCCATTTCTCTCTCCTTCTTGCTGTCTTTCTCTCTCTCTCTCATTCTCACTTACTGTCTTTCTCTTTCTCTCTCTCTCTCTCACTTGCTGTCTTTCTTTCTCTCTCTATCTTTTTTCCCTTTCTTGCTGTCTCTCTCTCTCTCTCTCTCTCTTCTCTCTCTTTCTCCTTCTCTTGCTCTCTCTTTTTTTTTTCTCTCTCTCTCCCTCTCTTACTGTCTTTCTCTCTCTCTCTCTCTCCTCCCTCCCTCTTCTCTCTCTTTCTCCTTCTCTTGCTCTCTCTCTCTTTCTCTCCCCCTCCTCTCTCTCTCCATATCTTGCTGTCTCTCTTTCTCCCTCTCTCTCTCTCTCCCTCTCTTCCTCTCTTTCCTCCCACCCCTCTTCTCTCTCTCTCTCTCTCTCTCTCTCTCTCTCCATCTCTCCCTCTCTCTCTCTCTCTCTCTCTCTCCCTCTCTTACTCTCTTCCTCTCTCTCTCCCTCCCTCTCCCCGCACACCCAACTATTTCCAGGTCGCCAACCGCCGCCCTGTGAGCTACGGCCAAGAAGTCGCTGCGGCGTGAAGTCACCGCAAGAGGAGGCCATTGTGGCGCGGTTGGGAAATCCTCGAGGTTTATCCCGTTGTCTCTTTCTCTCCTTGTATCCTCTGCCTTTGTCTCTTTCTCTCTTTTTTTTTTTATCATCTGCCTATGTCTCTTTTCTCTCTCTCTCTCTTTTTTTTTTTAGCCTCTGTCAATGTCTCTTTCTCTCTCACTTTTTTTTATCGTCTGTCAATGTCTCTCTCTCTCTCTCTCTCTCTCTCTCTTTTTTTATCCTCTGTCAATGTCTCTCTCTCTCTCTCTTTATCCTCTGTCAATGTCTCTTTCTCTCTCTCTTATTTTTTTAAAAATCATCTGTCAATGTCTCTTTCTTTCGCTTATTATTGGGTTGTATTTTTGTAGGGGAAGAAATATGTCTTTCAATTATCTTATATCTATGAATTATCGTTCTTTCTTCCTATTTACTGTTTCGCTTATTCTCTCTTTTTCTACCTTTATCTTCCCTCCTCTTTCTTTTACCCTTATCCATCTTCATCTCTTCATCTTTCCTTGTTATCCGTGAGAGCTGTCACCTCCTCCCTCTAACCCCCCCAACCCGCCCCCTTCTCCCCTCTACCTATTTATCATAATTTCGGTCTTTTAAACCATCGTTGGCAACCCTGCCTGACTTCTGCCCTTCTTGGCATCACAACAACCGGGCTATCGTTAATGTTGTTCTGTTTAGAAGGATATTTAACGTCTGTTCTCTCTATCTTACAAATAAAAATACGTACATACTCACACGCACAGACACACACACACACACACACACACACACACACACACACACACACACCCCCCCCCCCCCACACACACACAAACACCCCCCACCCCCACACACACACACGCACACGTCGCTACATGACCAAGTGCGTAAATCCCCTGTGGGTATGGCGGAGATACTGTTTACCTTCTATGAATAGGCAGGTCTATTTTGTGTTGGTCAGCCTTGCCTCGTTTGCACTGTGAGGAGTAAAGATGTGGCGTTCGAGAAAGATAAGAGAGAGAGAGAGAGAGAGAGAGAGAGAGAGAGAGAGAGAGAGAGAGAGAGAGAGAGAGAGAGAGAGAGAGAAAGAGAAAGAGAAAGAGAAAGAGAAAGAGAAAGAGAAAGAGAAAGAGAGAGACAGAGAGAGAGAAAGAAAGAGAGAGAAAGAGAGAAAGACAGAGAGATAGAGAGAGAGAAAGAAAGAGAGAGAAAGACAGAAAGAGAGAGAGAAAGAGAAAGAGACAAAGAAAAAGAGAAAGAAAGAAAGACAGAAAGAAAGAAAGAAAGAGAGACAGGAATAGAGAGTAAAGAAAGAAAGAGAGAGAGAAAGATAGATAGAGAAAGATAGATAAATAGATAGAGAGAGAGATAGAGAGAAAAAAATAAATAGATACAAATAACATATGGACACGCATCAACAGAATAACGTAGATAGAAAAAAAGAAAGAAAGAAAAGAAAAGAAAAGAAAAAAAAAAACATGAGGTAGAAAACTACACTATCAAACAGAGAAATAAGAACACAAACAGCTAACCAGATAGACATAGATAGATAGAAAGGGATAGGAAGTAGGCGGGCGAGCGAGCGAGCGATGGAAGCTCTGGTCGAGAGGAAGTTTCTAGAATCCCTCAAGATTGTCGTAGGTCGGCAATTAAGGGGCTCGAAAGACGTATCCAAAGTTCTGCAATATCTTGAAGAAAGTCTTCTGACACCAGCCCGCCCCCTGCGTCCCCCCGCCCCCACGCCCCCACGCCCCTTCTCCCTCTTAACATATTTTATTATCAAGGAGCTGAACGAGCCTACGCTAGCAGCTTTTTAGAGCGAGGGGGAGAATTAAAAAAAAAAAAAAAAAAAAAAAAAAAAAAAAAAAAAGAGAGAGAGAGAGAGAGAGAGAAGAGAGATAGGGGAGAGGATGAGGCAAGAGAGGAGAGGGAGGTGAGGAGGAGCGAGTGAGGGAGAGAGAGAGGAAGAGAGAGAGAGAGAGAAAGAGAGAGAGAGAGAGAGAGAGAGAAGAGAGAGAGAGAGAGAGAGAGAGAGAGAGAGAGAGAGAGAGAGAGAGAGAGAGAGAGAGAGAGAGAGAGAGAGAAACATTATTTCGGAAAATGCCGAAACCGTGCTACCGCTCAGTAAAAGCACGTCTTTAAAATTTCGAGCGAAGAGCCCAGAGAGAGAGGAGGAGAGGCAAACATTGGAAGCCGAGCTTTGGAGGGTGAGAGGAGAGGGAGAGGGAGTGGGAGTGGGAGAGGGAGGAAGAGGGAGAGGGAGAGGGAGAGGGAGAGGGAGTGAGAGAGGGAGAGAGAGTGGGAGAGAGAGAGAGGAAGTGGGAGATGGAGAGGGAGTGGGAGAGGGAGAGGGAGACTGAGAGGGAAAGGGAGAGGGAGTGGGAGAGGAAGAAGGAGAGAGAGAGGGAAAATGAGACCCACTTACCAAACATTACTCTCTCTCTTCGTACCTCTCTCTTTTTCTTTCTCTCACTCACTCATTCTTTCTCTCCTATCCTCTCTCTAAACCCATCCATCTCTCTCTATACCCCCCCCTCTCCCTTTTAACTCCCCCTTCCTCTCTCTCTCTCTCATTCATCTCGCTCAAACTTACCAATTCATTCGGTCATTATAAGAAAGATGCTGAGAAGCCCCTCTCGGTTCAATCTAAAATTTATTAACAGGGAAAACGGAAGCTCGGATTTCAAGCGATATTTTACAAATCTACTTTTTTTCTAAAACTTATTTTTTTTTCTTAAACTTCCCGGATCTTATCTCCGGAAATGATCTTATTGATAAATGGTTTGTGAAAGATCTATGTGTGTAGGTATTTGCGTAATATATGAATAGGCTTATCCCTATTGGTTGATTTTAACTAGAAATATATTTGTTTTCATGTATTTCTCTCTCTCTCTATCTCTGTCTTTCTTTCTTTCTCTCTCTATCTCTCTCTCTCTCTCTCTCTCTCTCTCTCTCCCTCTCCCTCACTCACGGACTCTCTCTCTCTCTCTCTCTCTTCCTCATTCATTCTCTCACTCCCTCTCTATCTCTCTTGCTTTATGAATATATGCATTTTTTGTAAACTATATTCACTTTTCATTCATTCATTTTTCTCCTTTTTTCATATCTTGCTTTTCTGTTTCTCATCTCTGTTTGCTATGTCATTACATCCTTTCTATGTATTCTCATTCTTCTTTCAGAATGTTAAACGTACTTTTCTGTGCTGTTCAAGTTTTTATCTCTGCTTAAATGGTTCTCCTGTATGAGCCTGAATGTGCATGTGAATTTGCAGACGCGTGTGCGAGTTTTATTTCGTATGCAAATGAACGACTAATCAAACTACGGGGATTTCCCTTCTATTTCCTTTGAATGACAGGATCATAATGGCTTCTCTTCCCCCTACCCCACTTCTGACTCCACTTTTCCCTTCCCCCCTTATTGATTCCTCTTCCCTATACCCAATTTTGACTCCACTTTTCCCTTCCCTCCTTTATTGATTCCTCTTCCCCCTTCCCCATACCCTCTTTTGACTCCTCTGTTCCCTTCCCCCCTTATTGATTCCTCTTCCCCCTTCCCCATACCCTCTTTTGACTCCTCTTCCCTCCAACTTTGGCTCCGCCCCCTGCTCGTTACCGACTCCGCCCAGTTTGGTGCCTATATTGGCTCTTTCTTAACCTTTTCTTGACCTCACTTCCTGCTTGTCGTAGACTCTACCCCTTTCCCGTTCTTGACCCGTTCTCAACTTCTCTCCCAGTTCAATCTTTAACCCTGACTCCAACTCGCTACTCCTCTCCTAATTCACAGTGTCCAACCAGTACCCATTCTGACTCCTCCCACTCGCTCGTTTTCGACCGAGTCTCGAAGGATTAAGGGCGCTATCCCCTTTACCATCGTTAACTCGTAAGTGCCTAACCTCTAACTACTACTACTAGCGCCTACAACTGACTTCTTCCACCATTGCATAAGTTGCACTCACTGGTTGTAAGGATTGCGAGGGAATCTGATTTGTATTTACTCTGTCTATTACGCTAAGTTGGTGTCTGAGACTCGTGTTGACTTCGCATTTAAAATTCCATGTTAGCCCTGAGCCCCCCCCCCCCCCTTTGTGATGAATTTTTAATCCAAACGTTTTTTTTTCGAATTCAAACGTTTTTTTTCCGAATTCAAACGTTTTCTTTTCGAATTCAAACGTTTTTTTTCGAATTCAAACGTTTTCCGGATTCAAGCATTTAAAAATCCATTCTACCTTTGGTTTCTTAGAATATCAGCTTACCTATGTTAATTCTTTTTATTTACATTATACTGATAATGCATTTCTCACATTTCTTCTTCATTTCCGTCTCATGTTTTAATTTTATATTCTCTCTCTTTCTTCTCTATCTTCCTATTTCTATCTCTCTCTCCTCTTTATTGCCCTTCATTGTCCTTTCCATTTTTCTCCGTCCGGCCTTCTATCCCTTTTTCTATATTTTTCTCTTCTTCTCTCTTTCTTTTCCTCCTTCCTTCTCTCCTTCATTTTCTCTCACTCTCTCCTTCTTTCTTCTTCCCTCTCTCCGTCCTCTTTTTCCCCTCCTTTCTTCTCTCTCTTCCTCCTTCCCTCTTTCCTTCTCTCTCCTTTCCTCCATTCTTACCTCTCTCTCTTTCTCCCTCCTTTCTCTCTCTATATATATTTCTTTTCCTCTCCCCCCTTCTCCCTTCCTCCCTCCTCCCCTCTCCCTCCATCTCTCTTCTCCCCTCTTTCTCCCTCCCTTCCTCTTTCCCTCTTCCTCCCTCCTTCCGTCTCCCTCTCTCTTCCTCCCTCCTTCCCTCTCTCCCTTCCTCCCTCCCTCACTCTTCCTTCCCTCTTTCTCTCATCCAACTCCCCTCTTTCTCCTTCCCTTCCTCTTTCCCTCTTCCTCCCTCCTTCCCTCTCTCCCTTCCTCCCTCCCTCACTCTTCCTTCCCTCTTTCTCTCATCCAACTCCCCTCTTTCTCCCTCCCCCTCCCCTCCCCACCATCTCTCTTTCCTCTCATCCTTCCTCCCTCTCTCTTCCATCCTCCTAATCCTTTCCCTTTGCTACCTGACACTTTAGGCTGAAATATTCTGTGATATTTCCTGATTTGAAAATCTTTTTTCTCTGCCGCTCGAAATTGTATAACTTTTTTTTTTTTTTTTTTTTTAGTATTTTAGCTTTACTCTCATCATGTCTTTACTGATCTTTGGATATCTATTCTTTCGAGTTTCAGTGAAATTTTGGGTGATTTCCAAATTAGTGAAAGCACGTGCATTTTCATTCTGTGCTTTCCCTTGGCTGTGTGATTTAATTTCATTGTGAATATTTCAGTTTGATGTTCTTTGTATTACGTGTGAATTATGGGTCTATATTGCTACATATGTTGTAGTGTTTATAATAGTAAGAGAATGTATGATTATAAACAGTAATTATGATATTATTATCAGTTGTGATAATGGTATTAATTATAATAGTAATGATGATGGTAGTGGTGGTGATGATGATGATGATAATTATAACAATAATTATCATCATCATTATCACTATCATCATCATCTTCATTATTATTATCATCATTATTATTATCATTATTATTACTGTTATAACAATAACTACAATAACAGAAACAATTAAAACAACAATAATTATGAACATCATTCTTGCATTCATTATCGAGCAAGAATTTCTTCATCAACATCAACATTGCAATCATATCAGCTGCAATTTCATTTCTGAAGTGAAATCACGCACACTAACAGGAACAGATATATATGCATGCTAATGTGCACTGGACAATATTGCATTAATTTTCGCAAATGTAAAGGACGGATTATATACACATGTATGCATGTATGTATTTGACTGCTTACATGTATCTGTCGTGTTATCTGTCTGTTCATCTATCTATCTATTCATCTATCTATTTATATCTATATACGTATCTACATCTATGACTATCTATTTATAATTATGTACATATCTGTATTCATAACTCTCTCTCTCTCTCTTTCTCTTTCTCTGTCTCTCTCTCTTTCTGTCTCTCTCTCTCTCTCTCTCTCTCTCTCTCTCTCTCTCTCTCTCTCTCTCTCTCTATATATATATATATATATATATATATATATATATATATATATATATATACATATATACATATACATACACATACATACACACACACATAAATACAAATCTACTCTCAAGAACTCATCATTTAAGTTCAGCATGATGCATGTTCGGATAAACTATGCAACATAAATCATAACAACTTGCATAACCAACACGTTTCCTGACAACGTAATGATAATCAAATCTTTGCAAATGACAACATTGACATTATCAACATTATGTAAAATGTATCACAGACACTGAAGTCACGGGTATTATTTTTTATTTGCTGTAAAAATAGTCTTTTTTATATTTTCTTTATGACTAGACTTTGCGCATCACTCTGAACAATTTCATTATTTTTTTTCCAAGTGGTGGGTAAATTAGTGAAAAAGCATAAATTTTTCGTAATGTAATCAACATGGACCTCGTGCACACACACAAACACAGACACAGACACACACACACACACACACACATACACACACACACGCACATTCAAACACACACGTACTCAAACACAAATACACACAGACACACACACACACACACACACACACACACACACACACACATACACATACACACACACACACACGTACACACACACACACACATCCATAAAAAAAACACACGCACACGCAAACCCTCCACCCATACCCTCTCCCCTACCCCTACCCCCACCCCCACCCATCCACAAATTTCTCACTTTTTTTATGCAAATGCAGGACTACGCAATTCTGTCGGTGATGCAACAGGAATAATCATAACAGAGAAGAAAAAAATCCATGCAACCAAATTATTGCAAAATTAATAAAATCTTGAATCCTGCAACATGATCCCGTTAAATCTCAGATGACGAATTGATCACGAAAAATAGTCGTAGATTCGTGTTGCATAACCAGGTGGGGATTATGATTTTTTATGATTTTTTTTATGCAATGCTCATGCGATAAAATAAATAAAATAAAATAAAATACAAAAACGTGATATGATCTTGTTATCTTTTTTCCTTATTATATTTATCTTTCTCTCTCGTATTCTATTTTATGTCTCTTTTTTTTTTTTAGATTTCTCTATGTCTGTTTGTTTCTGTCTATCTGTCTCTCTCTCTCTCTCTTTCGCTTTCTCAATCTCTTTCTCTCTCACTCCTTTTCTCTCTTTCTCATTCTTTCTTTCTCTCTCTCTCTCTCTCATCCTTTCTCTCTCTTTCACACTCCTTTTCTCTCTTTCTCACTCCTTCTCTCTATCTTGCTCACTCCTTTTCTCTCTTTCTCACTACTTCTCTCTATCTTGCTCACTCCTTTTCTCTCTTTCTCACTACTTCTCTCTATCTTTCTCACTTATTTTCTCTCCCTTACACCCCTTCTCTCTCACCTCTCTCCCAATCCCTTTTTCTTGTCATTTTTTTCATCTCTCTCTCTCCTCTCTCCCAATCCCTTCCTCTTTTCCTTTTTTTCATCTCTCTCTCCTCTATCCATTTACACACTAATTAACTTTACGGAAAGGCAATTGGCCCTTCAGAGATACGTCGAGCAATGGCTTTTTCTTTCCTCCTCCTCCTCCTCTTTCTTTCTTTTCTTATTTCTCTTTCTTCCTCCTCTTTCTTTCCCTATTTCTCTTTCTCCTTTTCTTCCTCCTCTTTCTTTCTCTCTATTGTTTTTCCCTATTTGTCTTTCTTCTTTTCATCATCCTATTTCTTTCTCTCTCTTTCTTCTTTTCCTCCTCCTCTTTCTTTCTCTCTCTCTCTCTTTTTTCCTATTGCTCTTTCTTCTTTTCCTCCTATTCTTTCTTTCTCTTTATTTTTTTCCTATTTCTCTTTCTTCTTTTCTTCCTCCTCTTTCTTTCTCCCTATCTTTTTTTTCCTATTTCTCTTTCTTCTTTTCCTCCTCCTCTGTCTCTACTGTTCTTGTCCCTTTTTCTGCAATTCCTCTTTCTCTTTCTCTATCTCCTCTTTTTCATTCTTCTCTTCTCGTTTTCATTCTCTTTTTTCTCTCTTTCGTTCAATTCCTCTTCCTCTGGTTTCACTCTTTCTTCTTTCTCTTTCTCTTCCTCACTCTCCTTTTTTTCCTCTTTCTTCCCCTTCTACCCCTCCTCTTTCTCTTGTATCCTTTTCC
>NW_028234403.1:54823168-54825668 GCF_977035675.1 Penaeus japonicus
CATCCTTTTTGTCTTTCCTATTGTATCTTTCCTTTGCTTTTGTATCTTTTCTTTCCATTTTTATCTATTCTTTCTTTCTTTTCTTTTTTTTAAATCTTTTCTTCCTCCGAACCGACTGACTCTTTAGCCTGAGATGCATCGGCTGTTCATCTCGCAGAGGGATTGCACAAGCGACAGTAGTCCTTGTGGCGCTGGGGTATAAGGACTGAATTACCGTGCTCTTGTGTGAAGGCCTCTAGAGTCTACTTCCGGTGTTTGAGGGATTAACGAGGCGGAAGGAGGGGGAGGGGGAGGGGGAGGGCAGGGGAGGAGGGGGAGGAGGAGGAGAGGAGGGGGAGGAGGAGGAGGAGGAGGAGGAGGAGGAGGAGGAGGAGGAGAAGAGGAGGAGGAGGAGGAGGAGGAGAAGGAGGAGGAGGAGGAGGAGAAGGAGGAGGAGGAGGAGGAGGAGGAGGAGGAGGAGGAAGGGGAGGAGGAGGAGGAAGAGGAGGAGGAGGTGGATGAAGTAGGAATTGGTGGATGTGGAAGGAGGAGGAGGAGGAGGAGGAGGAGGAGGAGGAGGTGGTGGAAGACGTAGGAATAGGTGGATGTGGAAGGAGGAAGGAGGAGGAAGAGGAAGGAAGAGGGAGAGGAGGAGGTGTTAGGGAAAGGAGGTGGATGGAGTGGGGAAAGGGGGAGGGGAGGATGAGGGACGAGAGGGAGGAGGAAGAGGAGGAAGAGGTGGAAGAAGGAGGAAGTGGGAGAGAGAAGAGGAGGAAGAGAAAGAAGAAGAGGTAAGAAAGAGAAGAAAAAGAAGATGAAAAAGAAAAAGAAGACAAAAAAAAAAAAAAAAAAAAAAAAACAGAAAGAAGAAATATAATAATAATAAGAAAGAGAACAGAGAGAAGAGAAAGAGAAGGTAGAAGAGAATCATGATACAGAAGAATGAGAGAGAGAGAGAGAGAAGGGAAAGGCATGCACAGAAAAAAATATATATAACGTAGGCAGTGTAGCGATGAATAATGCGAAAATTGGATAAGACTTCAATGGAGCAAATGCGAGGGGAGAGAAGAGGAGGATAATGAAAAAGGTATAGAGAGAACAGACTAAAAATCGGTGTGAAGGGAGCATCAGAAGGTTTATAAATTCACCGGAATCAACATAACTCAATATGAAAATAATTTTAGGGAGTTATGGAGCCAGCTTTCAACTTAGGTAGCATAGATATATAGTTATGGAAGGGAGAGAGAAAGGGGGAAGGGCAGGGAGAGAGAGAGAGAGAGAGAGAGAGAGAGAGAGAGAGAGAGAGAGAGAGAGAGAGAGAGAGAGAGAGAGAGAGAGAGAGAGAGAGAGAGAGAGAGAGAGAGAGAGAGAGAAAGAGAAAGAGAAAGAGAAAGAGAAAGAGAAAGAGAAAGAGAAATAGAAATAGAAATAGAAAGAGAAAGAGAAAGAGAAAGAGAAAGAGAAATAGAAAGAGAAAGAGAAAGAGAGAGAAAGATAGAGATAGATAGAGACCGAGATAGATAGAAAGAGAGAAAACGAGATAGATAGAGAAAGAAGATCGCATCTACCATTCCCATCATTTCCTCACATTCTTAAATTCCTTTAATTCCTTTAATTCCTGTATTATAACAGCGAATCAAACTCACGCCCATCACCTCTCCCACTACGATAACCGATCACACATTACCCTAATGGGCGTATATATGACCAATAACTACACACTACGAACATTCCTATGAATATTACCTTCCTTGATGCATTGTAAAGGTTCATTAAGTATTCAAGCAGACGCACGGTAACTCCTAATATCAAACGCTAACATGCATGAATTTATTGCAGATGTTGCATACCACTTCGGGTTTTGCTTGAAGGTTATGAAGATTAAGAAATAAGGAGAGGGGAATAAATATTAGAAAGATGTTAAATACCTAGAATAAGGATATCTAAATGTTGAAGATAAGATGAAGGTGTTTAGATACAAATAAGAGATTTTGAAACATATTCGGTGACCTACTGAAAATACGATGTACAGGTAAATATATAATAAATCTTTAAATACTTTTATTTTAGAAGGCGGATACAAGAAATTATTTATCTATGCACAATATATAAACTGAACAGAAACGCGAAATAATCCATCTAAATGCAATATCCAAACTGAACAGAAGCACGAAATTGTTTATCCAAACATCTATACTGCCAAAGGAATTCAGTGAATACCGAATGTTGCATAGTGAAGAGCACGCTAATACCCTAAGTCTCATGAGTGTTGCATCCGTTGACTGACCATCCAGCAAGCATTTGAAAGCACTGAATAATCAATAAACTAAAATGACGTCCGTTTGGTAATTCTCTCTGTGTTTGGATGGTTTGTGTATTTACGTATTTCCTGTGTGTGTGTGTCTTTCAAACAGATATGTAAAGTGTAAGTGTATTTGTGATGCAGAATCTTTGTAAGTACTATCGATTTTTTTCTGATTATTTGTATTTCTAAATTCGTCCATGTCTATCTGTATTTTTT
>NW_028234403.1:54833168-54835668 GCF_977035675.1 Penaeus japonicus
TCTGTTAGATTAAACTAGTGGTCTATTAGATTAAGCCGGTGGTCTGTTAGATTAAACTAGTGGTCTATTAGATTAAGCCGGTGGTCTGTTAGATTAAACTGGTGGTCTATTAGATTAAGTCGGTAGGTCTGTTAGATTAAGTCGGTGGTCTGTTAGATTAAACTGTTGGTCTGTTAGATTAAACTGTTGGTCTGTTAGATTAAACTGTTGGTCTGTTAGATTAAACTGTTGGTCTGTTAGATTAAACTGTTGGTCTGTTAGATGAAGGCGGTGGTCTGTCAGATTAAACTGTTGGTCTGTTAAATTTAATCCGTTGGTCTATTAACTTAATCCAATAGTCCGTTAGCTTGAGCCGAGGGTCTGTTTTCCTCACCATCCCCGTTGGCTCTTTTTCCCTTTCCCCTTCCCCCTTTTAACCCTCTCACTCCTTTTCCCCACATTTTGGATCAATTTTGGCACTAACGACATAAGTGCCGCCACCTAATGGGCAATTACCAACGCAATTGGTAGTCGCCAGACAAGACACTCTCTCCCTCTCTCTTTTTCTCTCTTTCTCGCATTCACTATTTCTCTAACTCTCTCTGTCTCTGTCTCTATCTCTGTCTGTCTGTCTCTCTCTCTCTCTCTCTCTCTCTCTCTCTCTCTCTCTCTCTCTCTCTATATATATATATATATATATATGTGTGTGTGTGTGTGTGTGTGTGTGTGTGTGTGTGTGTGTGTGTGTGTGTGTGTGTGTGTGTGTTTTCTCCCCCCCTCTTCCTCTTTCTCCCTTTCTTCCTCCCTCTCTCCCTTCCTCCCTCTCTCCCCCCTTTCCCCCCTCTCTCTCTCGTTAAAATAAGAAATACATAGTAATTGATGAAGAAAAAGAAGAGGAAACATATATAGAAAGGAGGAAGGGGAGAGGATCTGAGGAAATACATGATGAAAGGACAGACGAAAGAGAAAAAAAGGGGAGGAAAGAGAAGAGAGAGAAGGATAAAGTGAATAGGGAAAGGGGCTTTCATCCTGTTATCAGCCCACTGCGATCAAAACTCTGGGTAATTGTACGATTGTGGGTTGTGTACTGGTCTCTCTCTCTCTCTCTCTCTCTCTTTCTCTCTCTCTCTCTCTCTCTCTCTCTCTCTCTCTCTCTCTCTCTCTCTCTCTCTCTCTCTCACTGTCTGTGTTTTCTGTTTGAGTTTCCTTGGTTGGGACAGAGTTCTTTTTATTTTTTTCATTATCTGTCTGTTTGTTACTCTCATTTTTTTCTCTTTCTCTCTCTCCCTGTTCACAAACACACACACACACACACACACACAAATATATATATATATGTATATATATATATATATATATATATATATATATATATATATATATATATATAGAGAGAGAGAGAGAGAGAGAGAGAGAGAGAGAGAGAAAGAGAGAGAGAAAGAGAGAGAGAGAGAGAGAGAGAGAGAGAAAGAGAGAGAGAAAGAGAGAGAGAGACAAAGAGAGAGAGAAAGAAAGACAGAGGGAGAGAAAAAAGAAAGAAATCACCATTCACCCACACCCTATCTCTCTAACCCCTAAACACCCTCCCCCCTAACCCGTCATCCCCATCACCCCCCCAAAAAAAAAACACAAAAAAAAAAAAACAAAACAGAAGAAGCCCCCCAAAAGAAAGTCCGGAAAGCCGCTCGATCCGTTAAACGGGACACGACAAAGCTCATCGGCCGCCTCTTTGCCCCGTTTATATAAGGCAGAAATCTAAATTGAATCACTCGGCGGAAATTCTGACAGGCGCGAGGGAGGGATTGAGGTGTCCGTCTCGCTGTCGACGGAGAAGCGTGCTGGGAAGGTTGGCAGGTTGGCAGGTTGGCAGGTTGGCAAAGGTGGGGAGAAAGAGGATTGGAGGGGGGGAAGGTTGGCAAAGGTGGGGAGAAAGAGGGATAGGAGGGGGGGAAGGTTGGTAGGTTGGCAAAAGGGTGGAAAGGGTGGGAAGAAAGAGGGATAGGAGGGGGAAGAGGTTGGAAGGTTGGCAAAGGTGGGAAGGTTGGCAGGTTGGCAGGTTGGCAAAGGTGGGGAGAAAGAGGATTGGAGGGAGAAATATTGGCAAAGGTGGGGAGAAAGAGGATAGGAGGGGAACAGGTTGGAAGGTTGGCAAAAGTGGGAAGAAAGAGGGATAGGAGGGGGAAGAGGTTGGCAGGTTGGCAGGTTGGCAAAGTTGGAAAGAAAGAGGGATAGGAGGGGGAAAGATTGGCAAAGGTGGGAAGAAAGAGGGATAGGAGGGGAACAGGTCCTCAGGTTGGTAGGTTGGCAAGGGGAAAGAGTGGGAAGAGTAGGAAGAAAGAAGAGAGAAGGGGGAAAGATAGGAAGGTTGGCAGGTTGGCAAAGGTGGGGAGAAAGAGGATAGGAGGGGAACGGGTTGGTAGGTTGGCAAAAGGGTGGAAAGGGTGGGAAGAAAGAAAGGGGAAAAGGTTGGTAAAGGTGGGAAGAAAGAGGATAGAAGGGGAAAAGGTTGGCAGGTTGGCAA
>NW_028234403.1:54853168-54855668 GCF_977035675.1 Penaeus japonicus
AAGCATGAAAGACTAATAAAAGCATCTCCCTAAAAAAAAGTTAGAATTATATATAAAAATAAAAAAAGCTATCGACTAACATATTACATTATTCCACATCGACGTAACGCCATCATGAAAATCTACGGATCACACCCACCCCCCTTCACTTCAAAGGTGAATCTCTTAAAAAGGAGCCGAGTCTAGAATCCTAAGATGCCTCGAGACGGTCGGCGTGTAGCACTTTCTTCACCATGTTATTCCGTTGATGGAAGATACCGTCGATATTCCCATAAAAAAAAGAAGAAAAAAAATAAGAAAAAGAAAAAAAAAGGTAAGAATATAGTCTCTTTCTATTTCGTTTAACTCCCCTTTATTGCGTAGAGGAAAAAAAATATGCAACAGGAATATATTTCGCAATGACACGCCGGGAAAAAAGACAAAAGAAAAAGCTTTATTATACCATGTTGCAATAGAAGACATGTTACAGACATGTTCTCCACAGCTTCCTCACGATTTTGTATCTTCAGGTCTTCCTTAAAGGGGGAGGAGGAAGGTCATATAGCCTTAAGGGGGTTATGGGAGCTGGAGGGGGAGGGGCGGGGGGGCGGGGGTGCGGGGGTGGCTGTCTTCTACAAGGTTCTCGGGGGGAAGAGTAGGGGTGGGGGGGGGGGTTGCGGAAAAGGAGGGGGGAGGGGGTAGGGGGAAGGGTCTTCTTCTTCAAGGTCTGAGACGGTAGTGCGGAGTTCTTGGAGTAAACAGCGTGGTGAATAGCTACGTTTGCAGATTGGAAAGTTAGACTACGTAAAAAAAAAAGAAAAAGAAAAAAAAAAAAACGGTATATGGTGCATGAAACTTGCACGTAAAGGTGTGCAGGAACGAGAGCGGAGACTTTAGTACGTAAGGACGATACGGTACGTGAAAGGCTTACGAAGCTGAGCTTGCACGTATGCACTCGGGAGCGACACAGTACGTAAGCCTGATAAAGCTGAGATCTCGGGACAATACACTACAAGATAGCAAGGACATTCTGCAATATTATAAGGAGAGAGTTTACCATATTTACTACAGGTTTTGCGGACACGACAATGTATTGGATACGGATACAGTAGAGTAAGAGAATCGGATGAAAAAAAAAAGCGATAACAAAACACTGCATAATACAACGATACATCTGACATAGAGAGAACAATATGGAATCCACTGACATGAGGAAGAAAATATTGCGTTTGGCAGATCCACTACTGTCCATAGGAAGATACCAAAGATAGATGTATTTTTGAAACACAGCAAAGGCAGCCCAATCGAACCGTTGTTTGTGCAATACACAGAGACGTGTGGATTTGCTCTTCTTTTTTTTCTACTCGCAGAGAAAACAACAAGGTGACCACAAAGGAACAACCGTTACAGAAAAGAAAGGAAAAAATCATACAAG
Organism: Penaeus japonicus; assembly: GCF_977035675.1. NCBI lineage: Eukaryota > Metazoa > Arthropoda > Malacostraca > Decapoda > Penaeidae > Penaeus > Penaeus japonicus. The sequence goes on from NW_028234403.1 coordinate 54,854,583, forward strand.
CCAAATGGGGTGTGCTGTCGACTTGGCTTCTGCAATACACAGTAAAAGCAAGGGAAACAGTGCAGAAATTTCGTCCAACCAACTTCATCAGCAACAACATGTATATATATACATATATATACATATACATTTGGTGGAAATAGATTATCTACAGCACAAGAGTACCCAAAAAAAACAAGAAAGCATCAGAGTGAATCAAAGAATTAGGATTAGGCAAAGCTTACAGTAAAAGCACAAGATAACAAGGAGCTACAGAGAGTGCAGAAGGAGTGTTTCTCCTAAAGGGGGGAAAAAAGGGGGACAGTCCAAAAAGAATAAAAAGAGTGCTCTCAACCAGTGTACGATAACACTTCCAACCAGTGTACGATAGCGGTCAACCAAGAGTACGATAGCGGTCAGTGGGGTACGGTACGTTACCTCGTCGGTCGGAAGCATCTAACGCTGTCTGAAGTACGGTGACTCCTGGGACGACGATGGCTGGTAAGGTACGACTCCGCACCAAGGGAGGTCGTGAAACCACTACCCCACCCTCCTTCACCGAGCTGTAAATAGAGGACGTGGGTTAGACATTTAGAAATAGGTATCGTGGCGTTACTTTGACGTGGGTTAGAAGTTTAGAAATAGGTATCGTGGCGTTACTTTGACGTGGGTTAGAAGTTTAGAAATAGGTATCGTGGCGTTACTTTGACGTGGGTTAGAAATTTAGAAATAGGTATCGTGGCGTTACTTTGACGTGGGTTAGAAGTTTAGAAATAGGTATCGTGGCGTTACTTTGACGTGGGTTAGAAATTTAGAAATAGGTATCGTGGCGTTACTTTGACGTGGGTTAGAAATTTAGAAATAGGTATCGTGGCGTTACTTTGACGTGGGTTAGAAATTTAGAAATAGGTATCGTGGCGTTACTTTGACGTGGGTTAGAAATTTAGAAATAGGTATCGTGGTGTTAATTTGACGTGGGTTAGAAATTTAGAAATAGGTATCGTGGTGTTACTTTGACGTGGGTTAGACATTTAGAAATAGGTATCGTGGCGTTACTTTGACGTGGGTTAGACATTTAGAAATAGGTATCGTGGTGTTACTTTGACG
>NW_028234403.1:54883111-54885611 GCF_977035675.1 Penaeus japonicus
TCTCCCCTACTAATCCCCCATCCTCCCCCACTTTTCAACCTCCCCTACCCTCCCTCCCCCACCCTCTACCCCTTCCTCCTCTCCCCAAAACCCCCCATCCTCCCCCACTTTTCAACCTCCCCTACCCGCCCTCCCCCACCCTCTACCCATTCCTCCTCTCCCCAAAAAACCCCCACCCTCCCCAACTTTTCAACCCCCCATACCCGCCCTCCCCCCCACCCTATCCCTTCCTCCTCTCCCCCCTCCCTCTACCCCAACTGAAAAGCAACCCCGCCTACGAAATATGAACTAAAAGTAGCTACCTCTGGCACCGTCTTTCGAATCGATAATTATGGGTCGCCTTTTATCCTCCATCCCTTCCCCTCCCTCCCCTCTCCTCCCCTCCCCTTCTCTTCCCTTCCCCATTCTTATCCCCCTCCTTCCCCTTTTCCCATTTTTCCCCTTTCCCCATTCTTATCTCCCTCCTTCCCCTTTCCCCATTCTTATTCCCCTCCTTCCCCTTTCCCCATTCTTATCCCCCTCCTTCCCCTTTCCCCATTCTTATCCCCCTCCTTCCCCTTTCCCCATTCTTATTCCCCTCCTTCCCCTTTCCCCATTCTTATCCCCCTCCTTCCCCTTTCCCCATTCTTATTCCCCTCCTTCCCCTTTCCCCATTCTTATCCCCCTCCTTCCCCTTTCCCCATTCTTATCCCTCTCTTTCCCCTTTCCCCATTATCATCCCCCCTACTCCCTCCCTCCCCTTCACCATTGCTTTACTCCCCCCCACCCCCCCTCCGTCTTTGATGTGCAATCTATAACGCTCGTTCCAGCATCAACAAACAAACAAGCAAACAAAGCAGTAAGTATAACAGAATAGAGGAAAACGTTTAAACAGAAGAAAGTGAAGAACAACAAGATGCAACGGAACACAACGGAACACAACAGAACACAAAGAAATTACAAATCAATGCTAAAAGAATACAACGAAACACATGAAACTACAACAAAATACAACAAAGTAACGCGAAATACAACAAAATACAAGAGAAAACGCAAAAAAAAGAAAAAAATACAGCCAAAATAAATAAAATAAAATTAGAACACAGTTTACACAGCCCCTTCCCCCCTTTCCCTCCCCCTCTCCTACCCCCCTCTCTCCCTCCTACCCACCCACACCCCTCTCTCCCCTCCCCCCTATCTCCTACCCCCCCCCTCTCCCTCCCAACCACCCACCCACACCCCTAAACGCCGACCAACGACCCTTGAAGTCTGCCAAGTTCACTTCCCGAATGAGAAATGGGGGAATAAAGAAAAGAAAAGAAAAGAAAAGAGAGGGAGAGGGAAAGAGAGGAGGAAAGAGGGAGGGGAAGGGAAGGGGAAAGGAAAAACAAAAACAAACAAAGTCAAGACGCGGAGAAGGAAAAAAGGAAAATGTTCAGGTTGATCACCTCGCTATTACACGGAAGGCGAAGTTAAAACGGAAGGCGAGGGATATTGGTAGAGGAAGAGGAAGAGGAAGAGGGAGGGAGGGATTGAGGGAGGGAGGGAGGGAGGGATTGAGGGAGGGAGGGAAGGAAGGAGGGAGGAAGAGGAAGAGGAAGAGGGAGGGAGGGAGGGAAGGAAGGAGGGAGGGAAGGTGAAACGGGAAAGGGAGAGGGAGGGAGCGGGTGGGGCGAGAGTTGGAGGAAAGAACGGAGGATTGGAGGGAGGGGGATGGAAGGAAGGGAGGGATAGATAGATGGATAGATAGAAGGATAGATAAATAGATAGAGAGATAGAGAGAGAGACAGAGACAGAGACAGAGACAGAGACAAGAGACAAAGAAACAGACAGACAGACAGAAAGACAGAGAAATAGAAAGAAGAGGAAATTTGGAAACAGAAAGCGAAAGAAAAAAAAAATAATAGAAACAGAACCAGAAAAAAATAAATACAGACAGACAGACAGAGCGCGACCCTCTCCTGCGGGACATAAACTCTACGGGATTCAACGCCAATGTTAGCTCCGTTGTTGTCGTTTTTTTTTTTTTTTTTTTTTTTTTTTTTTGCTCCGCCTTTGTTACTGTTACTATTCTCGTCTCGGTGACTAATTCATGCTTTAACCTTCAACTTTATCCAGTACGGAGGGTTTTTTATTTTTATTTGTTTATTCGTTTCGTTGTATCTGTGACTTTAGATGTGAACTGACGGGGATTAAATATGAATCTTTATGTATCGCCCTTTTCCGTTTTATTTCACTTCTGCATCTTTGATCTAGGGTGCGTGTGTGATTGATCCTCAATCGATATTTCAATTTGCAATGCAAATAAATGATGCAACTGAACAAATAATCAAAACTTTCACATCACATCAACTGAGCTAGATAATTCAATAATATTCCCTTTTCACCGACGAAGATCTAATTAACAAGACTTTACGACATTGCTTTTGTGAGAATAAGAACACCAGGTGAGACATTCACCTCCTCAAGAACATCAAGTGAACAAACATGTATTAATGTTCTCTGTTCTCCGAAAGGGAAT
>NW_028234403.1:54893111-54903111 GCF_977035675.1 Penaeus japonicus
CCATCTCCGTTATCCTCTTCCTCTCCTCCATCTCCGTTATCCTCTTCCTTTCCCTCCCTCCTTCCATCCTTCTTCCTTCCATAAATTTCCCCTCCTTCTCTCTCTCTTCCTCTCCTTCTTCATCTCCGTTATCCTCTCCCTTTCCCTCCCTCCTTCCATCCTTCTTCCTTCCATAAATTTCCCCTCCTTCTCTCTCTCTTCCTCTCCTTCTTCATCTCCGTTATCCTCTTCCTCTCCTTCTCTATCTCCGTTATCCTCTTCCTTTCCCTCCCTTCTTCCATAAATCTTCCCTCCTTCTCTCTCTTCCTCTCCTTCTCCCTCCCTCCTCCTCCCTCTTCATCTCCGTTATCCTCTTCCTTTCCCTCCTTCCCTCTCTCTTCCTTTCCTTCTCCATCTCCGTTATCCTCTTCCTTTCCCTCCCTCCCTCCCTCCCTCCGGGTGTCTCGCTCCTCTTCCTCAGACTCTCAATAAATATCCCCCACCAGAGGCATATGAAAACCCTTTTCACATTCCCACGCCATAAATCTTTCTTGTCCCTTTTTTACATTCTCTGGGATTCCTTTATCATTTTCTCCGTCGTTTCCTTTCGTTTTCCTTTCTGCTTCTTGAGTCTGTTTTGGGTCGTCGTCTTATTTTTTTTTTCTTTTGTTTGTTTTTGTTACGTTTGTTTTTGGTTGTCTCGTCGATTTTGTTTGTTTGGTTGGTTGGTTCTTTTCTTTTTTTTCTCTCTTTCTTTCTTTTTTTTTTCGTTTTGTATTTGTCTTTCTCATACTGATTAAAACGACACAAACAGTAATAATGATAAGAACAATTATGATTGTAATGATAATGATAACAAAACGATGAGGAGGAGGATTATAAGAAAAATAATAACAATAATAATGATAAAAAAAAAAATAATAATAAAAGAGTAAATAAAATCTTTGGTTAGGATTTTAAGATTTTTTTTTCCTATCAACATTGAAAAAAATAATCCACTTTTTCTTATCAAATACCATTATCTTATACATTTTCTATCGATCTGAATTCAGATTATTATCCTTATCTGTATATTTGTTTAGCAGCTATCATGATTGTAGAATTTGTCTCTTGATATTAACATTTCCTTCGAAAAAATTCAACTTTTCTGTTTCGATTTCGAGACATACTGAATCGCCATTCGTAATTTTGCGCTAAACTTAAACAAATAAACAAATTAAATAAAGACAAAAAGCAAATAGTTGGATGATAGATAAATGGTGAAACTGATAAATCAAAACAAGCTCTCATGTTCCCTTCTCTCTCTACTTTTTTTTTCTTTTTATCTCAATTGTCCCTTCCCCCCTTCTCTCTCTCTAAATCTTTCTCTCCATTAACTTGTCTACTTCAGTAAAAGGCTTTTGACATTCTCTCCTTCATTTTCTCTCTCTCTCTCTCTCTCTCTCTCTCTCTATATATATATATATATATATATATATATATATATATATATATATATATACACACACACACACACACACACACACACACACACATATATATATATATATATATATATATATATATATATATATATATATTTACATACATATATATCTATTCTATCTAGTTCTCTAATTCCCCCTCCTCCTCCTCCTTTTTCCCCTTCTCTACCTCCCCCTCCCCCTCCCTCTCCCTCCATCACCTCCTCTTCTACCCCCTCCTCCTCCTCCTCTTCCTCTTCTTCCTCTTCCATAATAGCCCCAAGATCGGAGGCTTAATAGCTTAAACCCAATATCCTAGTGGCTGAGATAACCAGCTCTCTCCCTCCAGCCTTTGGAGTTCACCTGCATCTCGTAGGTGGAGGTCATTTGCATATTGACTACCTACTTTTCTATATCTCTGTTTTGGACGGTATTACCTCAGTGTCGGGATTGGGGGAGGGGAAGGGGGGGGGGTCTTTGTAGGTCCGTTTGTATGTATTGTTTCCTCTGTTCTGTCTGTATTCTGTTTACTTGTTGTGTGGATCTAGGTAGTTTTGTTTATAGTGTATGTATATAAATTTGTTTACCTTCCTGACTGTTTATTGTTTTTTTTTCACTGTCTTTTTATATCTAATCATTGAGATAGATAGATTGAGAGAGAGAGAGAGAGAGAGAGAGAGAGAGAGAGAGAGAGAGAGAGAGAGAGAGAGAGAGAGATGATAGTTAGAGAGAGAGAAAGAGATAGAAAATAGTAAGAGAGAGAGAGAATAGTTTGAGAGAGAGAAAGAGATAGAAAATAGTAAAAGAGAGAGAGAGAAAATAATTTGGGAGAGAGAAAGAGATAAAAAATAGTAAGAGAGAGAGAGAGAGAGAGAGATTATTAACTTTTCATCTACCTCTGTAACAACAATCATAATTCCGTGTACACACATGTACCTATTTAATCAACTGCACATAGACAACAGACTCTCCTTCCGTTCAAACATCAAGTACAATACGAGGAGAGGTTATCAAAAGCATCAACCTATATTACGATCTCTAAACACATGCCTTAACCTTGAAACACAAACATTTGGCCTAAGCTGAACGTGTGGGGAGAAAGGGCTGGGGATAAAAGCAAAGGGGAAACTATTTGGGTCTTTGTAAACAGGCCCTGGTATTCCTCGCTGCACTCCTTTGCTCTCACCCCCCCCCTCACCCCTCCCCCCCCTCCTCACCCCTTATCCCTACCCTCCGTTCGGTTCTTAAAACTTAAACTAACTCCAATCTAATACTTTCTTTCTTCTTTTTTTTTTTTCTTCTCCATCTCGACCTCCCTCCCCTCTCCCTCCTTCCTTCTCGTCCTTCTCCCCCTCCTCTCTACTCCATCAGACCCACCCTAACCCCTTCTTCTTCCCTCTTCCTCCTCCCCCTCCTCCTCCTCTCGTCCTCCGCTCCTTTCCACCCACCCATCCTACCCCCCACTCCCCTCCACTGTCTCACCCCTATCCCCCCCCCCCGCGCCTCACCACCACCCCCCTACCTCTCCTCCCCCCACCCCCCCTACCTCTCCTCCCCCCACCCCCTCTCCACCCACACCTGTTTCCAGGTAATGTTCTATTTTGGGATATGTGTGTTTGCGCGCGCGTGTGTGTGTGTGTTCGGAAGTGCTCCCGGTAACTGACCTTCCGGTTGAGGTTATCGTAACGCTGGTGGTTTGTGTGTTTGCTTATTTTTGCTTGTTTGTTTGCGTGTTAGGTTTTGTTTGCATAGCCTTTTTTCTGTGGGTGATTTGTTTTAGTTTGTTTGTTTATATGCCTATATGTCTAATGCCTTTATGTTCCTTTGTTTGTTTCTTTGTTTGCATAAGAACTTTTGATGATTTTCCTCTCGTACATGTATATGGATATTACCCGTGTATAGTATTTACACTTATTATTTTGCGTGTACATTCATTCACGAGCGTGGACTTGTGTAAGAAAAACAAATATATGCAAAGTACCTACTCTTCCCCATTCTCCAACTTTCCAAACACATAAAGCAAATTTAAAAACCACACACACACACACGAAACGAAATGAAACAGACGAACATAAAATAAAAGAATTAGAACTGATAAACAAAGCAACAACGAAGACAAAAACAAAATTGCAAAACGACCAAGAACATGTTTTCTTGTAGATGTTCGCGAGTGTATGCATATCACCCGCGCTCGTGTTCATACATATTCCAGAGCTCATGTTTTCCTTTGCTTATATTTACTTGTTAGGAATGGAGCGAGGAAGGGGAATAAGAGAGAGCATGATAAATATAAAGGATGTTGACACGTTAGGGGGAGGGATTGAGTGAGAGTGAGAGTGAGTGAGTGAGAGAGAGAGAGAGAGAGAGAGAGAGAGAGAGAGAGAGAGAGAGAGAGAGAGAGAAAGAGAGAGAGAGAGAGAGAGAGAAAGAGAGATTTTCCCCAGAAAATGCAAGTGCGTGCAAAACTCTACGGATTAACAACCCGCATTTCATTTATATAAACGTTAGAAAAAAACCACGCAATTTCACAATTTTCTAATCACAAAGGATACCAACGATAGGATTTACTGGGATGAGGATATAAATCTTTCGAGATCTATAGACACATTCTGCAACGTCTTGAAATTATTGCTTGGGATGATTAGCAACTGGCTTTGCAATCAAGGAAAACTTTCCATCATTTTGAAATTGTTTATCATTCGTACCCGACAAGCATTGCTAAGTTGGAGGAACATGAGTCAGCTTTACTTTCGCCGTCTTAGAAGGAGGAGGGAGTAAATCTAGAATAAAATATATCTAGAAAACTATAAAAGAAGAAAACAACTTATGAAATGAGAGAAAATTGGGCAAAATAGTTGATAATGATTAGGATGAAATATCATTAACAGCAAGAAAGAAATAAGTGAAATAAAATAATCATACTAGTAACAATAATAATGATGATAATGAAAATAAATAATTATAAGAAAACGAATAACTATAATGATAATAATAAAAGCATATTAATCATGGAAATGATAATAATGAACTACTACCCATAGTAAAGATGTTATAAAAAAATAATGGTACTAGTTCTACTACAATAGATAATCAAGATGATAATGATAACACTAGAGATAAACAGAGAGAAAGAGAGAGAGAGAGAGATAAATAGAGAGAGAAGATTAAAGAAGCTCAGCCCCCCCCCAAAAAAAAAAGTTTACAAAAAAAAAGAAGAGAGGCTTAAATGAAAGCCCACAATAAAAAAATGAAAAAGTATGTTTAATAAACAAAACAGAAAAATCCAGAGAAGAAAAACAAGAAGAGATCATGCAGATGACGACCTGAAAAAAGGATGAGGGAGTTGATTAATCAGTCCTGTCATCATCTTTTGCAATAGGGGAGGAGAGGAGAGGGGGGGGGGAGATGGCTAAGGGGTAAGGGAGGGGGGGGGAAGAGATGAGCGGGGGAGGGGGGAAAAGGAGGGGGGGGGAGGGCAAGAGAGGAGAGTGGGGAAAGAGGGGAGGAGAGGAGAGGGGGGGAGATGGCTAAGGGGTAAGGGAGGGGTGGGGGGGAAGAGATGAGCGGGTGAGGGAGGAAAAGGAGGGGGAGGGCAAGTGAGGAGAGTGGGGAAAGAGGGGAGTAGAAAGAGAGAGGGGGAGATGGCTAAGGGGTAAGGGAGGGGGGGGGAAGAGATGAGCGGGTGAGGGGGGAAAAGGAGGGGGAGGGCAAGAGAGGAGAGTGGGGAAAGAGGGGATTAGAAAGAGAGTGGGGGAGAATGGAGGAGGAGGAGGAAGAGAGAGGAGGAGATGAGAGAGTGTAAGAGAGATAGTACGAAAAAGAGGAAAAAGAAAGGAAATGTAAAAGTAAAAGAGAAAAGGAAGAATTAGAAGAAAAGAGAAGAAAGTAGGAGAATTAGCTAAATCGAAAGATTGAAATAGAGACTGTGGAAGAGAGGAACAAGTGAATGGAAACTTGAAAAAGAAAGTAAAAAAGGATATAAAAGAGAAGCAAAAGAAGTAAATAGAAAAGAGACGTAAAAGAAAAAGAAAAAAAAAAGGATGAATAAAGAGGAAAGCTCAAAACAACAGAAGAAAAACAAAAAAAAAACTAAAAACAAGAGAAAATAAAAGAAAATAAGTAGATATGAAGAAAAAAAAAAAAAAAAACTGAGAAAGAAAAATTAAACAAAAGGATATAAAGAACAGATAATCCCGAAGACAAGAAGAAAAAATGCAATTCAATCAATCGCAGGAACACAGCAAGCGAACGCGGAGTAGAGACGATACCCATGATTGGTATCGAGGGAAGAGTTAACCTTTTTGGCTCGAGAGACTACTCCAGACTTGTTTCAACTCCGTCTCGACTCTCTCGGCAAATTGGGAATGGATTTCCACTCCCCTTATCCTCTCTCTAACCCCTTACCCCTTACCGCTTTCACCCTAACCCTTTAAAGAAAGAAAGAAAGAAAGAAAAAAACTCGGTTTCCCTTTAGTTTTTTAGTTTTTTTTTTTTTTTTTTTAGTTTTTTTTTTGCAGACGTCAACAAACCCTGCTTGATGATCTAGAGAATCCCAAGTTGATTACATCCTTTTCACTATATATCTCCTTTTTTTCTTGGGGGGATCAGAAATGGGTACTTTGCCATTACAACCCTCATAAAACCTCAGTTGTAATGAATCGTTTAGTCCCTATAACAATACTCTTACTAATCCCATTAAATGTCTGGCAAACTAGCAAAGACTACATTGCTTCTTGCGTGCTCTATTTCGCGGTAAAAGGTCGGCTTTTCTTTTCCACCAAAAAGGTTCTTGTAAACAAATGCAGCTGACTTTCCGCTGTCCAATTGCTGATGTATTTGTTGTTGTTTTTGCTTTGTTTTCTTGGAGTTTTTTTTTTCGATTCGTTGTCTATTTTGTTTGTTTGGTGTTCGTTCTTCCACGTTTTACTCCTTTTTCTCTTTTCTTTCTCCTCTCCTCTCCTTTCTTTCCTTCCTTCCCTTCCTTTCCCGCAAGTGTTCTCTTTTTCTTCCATTATTAGTAACTCTTCTTCCTTTCCTTCTTTCCCTTTCTTTCCTTGCAAATCCCCTTTTTTTCCCTGCAACTTTCCTTCTCCTTTCTTTTCTTTTCAACTTTCCTTCTTTCTCTTTCTTTCCTTATAACATTCCTATTTCCTTCTTTCTTTGCAACTTTCCTTTTTTTCCCTTTCTTTCCTTGCAACTTTCTTTCTTAACCTTCTTTACTTTGCGACTTGTCTTTCCTTGCAACTTTCCTTTTCCTTTATTTTCTTTGCAACTTTCCTTCTTTTTCTTTCCTTATAACTTTCCTATTTCCTTCTTTCTTTTCAACTTTCCTTCTTTCTTTCTTTCCTTATAACTTTCCTATTTCCTTCCTTACTTTGCGACTTGTCTTTCTTCGCAACTTTCCTTCTTTCCCTCCCTGTCTTTGCAACTCTCCTTCTCTTTCCTCCATTATCCTTTTCCTTCCCTTTTCCTCCCTTTCAAAATATCTCAAGTAGCCGAGTAAGGAAGACAGACACCTCCTTCTCTCCTCCTTCCTCGCTCTTCACATCTCTTTCCCTTCTCCTTCTTCTCCCTCTTCTCGAATTCTTCCTTTTATCCCTTTCCTCTTCCCCCTTTCCCTTCCCTTCTCCTTCAGAGCATCCCGGTATCCAAATGGCTAAGTATGGAGCTCGGACACCCATAACTCCGGTTCCTTTACGACTGGACACCGAAGTTAGAATCAACACTAGCTACGTTATCGTACGTTACTACCCGGACTCCCTCTCACGGTATGATATCGTACGGGAAAGGGATAAAGTTCTCGTACGTAAGACCCAATGATTGCCTTGGCTCTGTGTTAATGTCATTTATAAGCCGTTTATGCAGACTCAGAATGAGGTTAAGGCAATCTGCAACCTGGTTATTATGCCCCTCAATGGGCTATCATAATTTATGTGGTTAGACGCTTTTCGGTTTTGATTAAACGTGGATTCCTCGTGTCTACATTTTTATATGTGTTGGTCTTGCTATGTTTTTTGCATATCTAATAACTAGGTAAATAATTTGCTAGATAATATATATAACAGAATTACATGTCATTTACGACATTTACTACAATTTGAATGGAGTAAAAAGATTGTGTCCCTGTTTTTCCGTTTCTTTTCTTTTACAGTGTAACCTTTTTTATTTATTTTATTTTTTTATTTATTATCATTATTTTTTTTTTAGAGAGAGAAAACTCTCATGAATGTTATCAGAAGAGGAAAGAAAGCGACGTTAACAAAATGTTTTAGATAAAAAAAAAGTCGGAGAAGGCAAATAAACATATAAGATAAAAGAAAAAAAGAAAGGGAAATAAACAAGAAAAAGAAAGTAAAGAAAAGAAAAATAATGGGTGGTGGTGAATGAGGAATGAGGAATTGGGTGAGGGTGGGGTGGGGGTAAGGATGGAGAGGGGAAACGAGGGATAGAATGGGGGAGGAAAACGGGTGATAAGATGAGGGAGGGAAAAGGGAAGGTTGGGAATTGGGAAAGTAAGTCTAGTGATCAGTGGGATTAAGGTAGAAACGAGAATGAGAGATAAGATGGCGAGATAAGATAAAATGGGGGAAGTAAGGAGGGAGAAGTATGATGGGGAGGTAAAAAAAATTAATAATGGTAGTGACGATGGGTTTGGGTGGAGAAGGGAAACGGGAGGGAGTGGGGGGGGGGGGATAAGGGGGCGGGAGGATTGTGAGATGAGGAGACGTTATGGCGGGTGAGGGTAGAGAGAGAGAGAGAGTAATATGCCGATACATAGTTGGATAAAAAGACATATCGAAAGCTATATAAATAACTAGATAGACAGACGTACATATAGAAAGACACAGCCAGAAACAGACTGGGGAGAAAATAATAATATGAGAGTAACGTCACGCTATAACCAATATTTAGAATAGAGCAACGAGCGCCATTAAACCAGCCTGACTGCTTGTATGCCCGAAAGGTTTTCCAAAATTAAATTTTCTGCTAAACGGACGGATAGAAAAGAAAAATAAAAAAAAAAAAAAAAAAAAACAAAAATAAAAAAAAAACAAAAAAAAGAAAATAAATATAAAATAAAAAAAAAAAAAAAAAAAAGAAAAAAAAAAAAAAAAAAAAAAAAAAAAAAAAACAAAAAATAAAAAAAATAAAAAAAATAGAAAAGCGAGAAGCAAGAGAAGCCGCTTCTTGATGGCATCCTTGAGAGCACTTGCCTGCCTTCTTGTCAATCTAGCTGTCTTGCTTTTATGCGATGATTCTGTGTTCACTTCGTTTATTCGAATTTTCTCGTGTATGAATGCTTGGTTTTAGGGTGAGGGTGGGGTGGGGTGGATCTGAATAATTGAAAGTGGAGGTAGGGGGGGGGGGGGGAGGAAGAGGGAAGGAAGGAAGGGGGGGGGAGTAATGGGGGAGGGGGGGTGGGAGGAGGGGGAGAAAAGGGGGAATGAGAGAGTGGGAGGAAAGGAGAAAGAGGGAGGAAGGAAGGAGGGGGGAGGGAGTGGGAGGAAGGGAGAGAGAAAGGGGGAATGAGAGTGGGATGAAAGGAGAGAGAAAGAGGGAGGAAGGAAGGAAGGAGGGGGGAGGGAGTGGGAGGAAGGGAGAGAGAAAGGGGGAATGAGAGAGTGGGAAGAAAGGGGAGAAGAAGAGGGAGGAAGGAAGGAGAGGGGAGGGAGAGGGAGGAAGGAAGGGAGAGGAAGGGACGGAGGGATGAAGAGGGAAATAGAAAGGGGGTTATTAGACATAGAGAGATTAGAGAGAGAGAGAGAGAGCAGGGGCTAAGGCTAAAAAAACAAACATTAATATTGATTCAAAACTGTACCATTCTAAGGAGAGTTTGTCGAGTGATAAATAATCAGATTAACGGAAATTATAATAAAGAAAAGGAGAATACGGAAGATGTAAAATGAATAATAATAATAATAATAGGGAAATTGGAGAAAGAAGAGGGAAAGAAAGGGAAGGAGAAGGAGAAGATGGAAATTATAGGAAGAAGAGGGAAAGAAGGGGAATGAGAAGAAAAGGAAAGAGAGGGAAATTAGAGGAAGATGAGGGGAAAAGGGGGAAGGAGAAGAACAAGAGGAAAATCAGAGGAATAAGAGGGAAAGAGGAGGAAGGAGAAGAAGAGGGAAGAGAGGGAAATTAGAGTAAGAAGGAAGAGAAGGAGGGAAAGACGAAGACGAGGACATGGATAAATAAGAAGAGGAATTACAACAACAAAATATAGAAACAGGAACTAAAAAAGGAATAACGATGAAATAAAATATAGAAGAGAAAATTTACGCTGAAAATGACGTTCAAGGTTCTTTTCAAGCTACAGACCCCCTCCCCCCTCCTCTCTCTCTCTATTCTCCCCTCCCAACCCCCCTTCCTCATCATAATTCACGTTTGCCTTCCTGATATACCCCCAAAATCCCCTTCCCTCCTTACCATCATCCCGTCCCCTCTTCTCTCTCTCTCTCTTCTCCTTAACTTTTCTTACTCCTTTCTTAACCTCTCTTAGCTCCCTCTTCATTCCCTCCTTTTCCGTGTTCTGAGGTTTTTCTCCTTTTCTCCCCTCT
>NW_028234403.1:54920611-54928111 GCF_977035675.1 Penaeus japonicus
CAATCAAACAATCCGAACACAACAACAACAAACACAACACACACAATTTCTCTCACCTTTCAATAAAAAAACAAAAACAAAAACACTCACAAGAATAAACAAGTACACAAACAAACAAGCAAAACCACCTACACCACAACCTTTCTCGCTAGTAAGTAACCACTCCACCTTAAGGATATTACAACCATCTTAAAGGAATCACTCCATCCTTGGCCAGTGGCAAAGGAGAGTAGCCAATCACTCAATCACTCGGTCAGATTGGATAGGCCTAAGACTAGATTCATCAGTGATTCTGCAGGTTATCTGCTTTTTTTTTTTTTTTTTTTTTTTTTTTTTATTGGGGGGGGTGGAGATTGGAGGGAGGGAGGGAGGGAGATGGGAAGGGGGGGAGGGAGAGGGGTTGAGGAAGGGAGGAAGGGTGATGGGAAGGGGGAAGGGAAGGAGAGGGGTTGAGGGAGGGAGGGAGAAGAGAGAGAAGAGAGAGAGAGAGAGATTGAGATAGATAGAGAGCGAAAGAGAAAGAGAAAAAAGAAAAAGAAAAAGAGAAGAGATACAAAAACAAAGTAATAAAAATCACTCAATATCTACAATTACAGAAGCCGACATAATGACACAGTGCAACCTCAAATATATTGCAGAATGTGTATATCCTCCCTCACGTACCATGTTCACAGTTAACAGGAATTCCTTGCGTAGGAAATAGCATACTCGTATATCAAAAGAAGTATGTCTATTGTGGGTTTACAAGCAACTGCTTTTAATGGAACTGAACGCCATTCTAGGCTGTCTATCAGAACGCAGAGCTTTCATTAACTCTGTTTATTGCTGATGTTTATTGACGTTCGGGTTGCAGTTGAATAGGCTAATGATCAACATGCTAAACAACAGCAGCCGAGCAGGGATTCCAATTCGTAAAAAAAAAAAAAAACGTAATGAAATAGAGATACATATATATTAATGAGTCATGATTTTCGTTATTTATTTATTTATTTACATAATGTTCAGAGTGGAAAGTTGTTTTTTTATGATATAATAACACGTGTAATATAAAAATCTAACACAAAGCTATCACAAATACAACAATACCACAAGTAAGGATTATCACCCAAAAACAAGATTACGTACCGTCATACGACTCAAACTAGCATGACAAACAGAAACTTTGAAGTTACAAAGCCTGCAGCTTCATCTGCAATTGCATCTATTGACATTACCATTACCGGCAGGCAGACACAACACGGCATAACTATTATCATATTACCTATTCTAGAAACTTAAGCTCCTTCCGCCTTTTCGGTCGATATGAGTCCGTTTATCGAATTATATGGATATAGAGTCCTTTAATTAATACTGCAACCACAAGTATTTGCACAGTTTCGAAATGATGAAAAGGCGGTACTAATTGCAAATAAAAGAAAAAAGATCATAAATAAAAGAAAAAAAAGAAAAAAAAAGAAAAAAAATCATAAACAAAAGAAAAAAGATCATAGATAAAAGAAAAAGACAATAAATACAAGAAAAATATCATAAATAAAATTTAAAAAAAAGAAAAAAAAGAAAAAATCAAAGAAAAAAGACCATGCACTTATCAACATTCCATCTAAAATCCAGAAGGCCCATACACATTCCTCCTTCAACCACCATGATGTTTCCTCCGCCATCTCTCCTCTTCAATGGAAATGTCATACAGATAATAATTCGAATGTAGAATCGTGTCTCTACAGAACTGGTAGTAATCACACACGCCAGCACGGTGTTAATTGAAAGCGCGCGTGATATTGTCAGTTGCAACGGACGCATCTCTCGCGTGTCGATTTGTACAGGTTCTGCAATATCCCCCCTCCCCCCTCTCCTCCTCCTCTTCCCCCCCTTTAACGCCCCCTACCCCCCATCCCCCCCACCCATCCCTCCGAGAGCAGAGCCACGGTCAGATATGCAACTTTAATGCAACGTAATCAATAGAGAAACGAAATTAATTTGGAAAATTGTCCCTTCCGTTGATTCTTTCATTCTTTTTTTTTTCCTTTCTTTCTTTTTCTCTTTCTCGTTTTTTTTTTTTTCTCTCTCTTTATTTATTCCTACTTTCTTTTTTTTCTCTCCTTCCTTTTCTCTTTCCTTTATTCTCCCTTGTTTTCCTTCTTTTTTGTTCACTGAATTGATAAGGATTCAAATAAGATGAAAATCAATACGTACTTCTTTCGTAAAAAGAAAAGAAAAAAAAAAAAAAAAAAAATCCCGTAATGAAAAGCTCGCCAGAATGACTTTAATCCAGAAAATGAGACTGAATAACTTGTAATAGCAATAGCTTGCAATTGCTGTAACCTGTAATTGTAATAACTTCTAAATGAAGTAACCTGTAAGTGTAATCATTTGTAATTGCAATGATTTGTAATTACATTAACCTGTAATTGTAATTGTAGTAACTTGTAATCGTAGTAACTTGTAATAGCAGTAACCTGCAAGTGTAATAGCCTATAATTGTGATGTAATTTTGAAGACGAGATAATCAAAACACGTCAATTAAATTATTTGTATTGAGAAGCTATTTCATCACATTCATACCCTTATATACATCTGTCATATTCAACCCTATTAACAACCGTGATTGATTAAGATATAATGGTGATAATAATGATGATATTAATAAAGAAATGCTAATAAAAACAATAACAAGGCAAATAACAATAACAATAAATAGTATATCAATACTCATATTACTACTAATCATGATAATGATAACTATAATAATGATGATAACAATAATAATGATGATGATGATGATGATAATAATACCAATAATAATGATAACAATAACAATAACAATAAAACAAAAAAATAAAAAATAAAAAAGTCAATAAAAAGTAACAATGGAAAACACACGAATGTATCACTCAACCAAACATCAAAATCAATAATCAAGTTGTAATAATCACGGAAAATATATATTGCAGGGATTGAATGAAGACCCATGAAGATCGATTGCTTTAGATCTTCATTAAGGAAGATTATAAATGGAGTTGTAGTTTTGATATTAACTAATCGTCTCGTCATTCTAATGAAGGTATTTATGTCAATCTTCATTAAGGCTTTTGAGTTTGTATTTGTTTGTTGTTTCTTCGTGATCTTTGGATTCTGGGATTATTCTTTTATCGATTTATGTTTTCGTTTTTGTGTTTCGCTTTTTTATTATTATCATTATTATCATCTTCTTCATAATCATCATCATCATCATTATCATCATCATAATCTTTACAATCTTCTTCATTTTCTTTTTCTTTATCATAATCATCTTCATCTCCTTCTTCTTCAACATCATCTTTTTTTCTTCTTCTTCTTCATTCTGCATTTTCTCACATTACCTCTTTCTCGTCTCTTCCTCTTCTTTCGTCCATTTACTCCAATCCTTCCCTGTTCCTCTTTCGCTCTTAATATCCTTCAGGGAATCAAACAGCTCTGTTAAGAGGCGAATCTCCCCCTCCCTTTCCATCACCCCCCCCACTCTTCCCTCTTAACCCTCTTCCCCTCCCTCCTCCTCTTCCCCTACCTCCCTCTCCCTCCCTCTTCCCCTACCTCCCTCTCCCTCCCTCTTCCCCTACCTCCCTCCCCCCCCCCCTCTTCACCCCTCCTACCCCTTCCTACCTCCTACCCCCTTTTGTTCCAACTAGACAACCATGATAATCCTTTAGATTAATTGATGTTCCTAATTAGTTCTCGCACCCCGTCCCCCCTCCTTTCCTGTCTCTCTACCCCTCCCCTACCCCCTCCCCCATCCCATAACTCACGTCCCCCCCCCTCCCTCCCTCCCTTCTTCCTTCCACCCCCTCCTCCTCCTCCTCCTTCTGTACCTTCCTCCTTCCCCCTCTCTCCCCTCCGTGTCCTTTCCCCTTCCCCGTCCGCTCCCTGTTCCCTCCCTCCCTTCCTGCTCCCCCTCTCCTCCCCCTTCCCTCCCTCCCTTCCTGCCCCCTCCCCCCCATCTCCTTCTCCTTCCCTTAGCATCTCAGCTTCCAAAGGGATACTAAATCAAGCGCCAAAGACGAACGGCTATGAAGCGATCCCTTTGGCGTCACACGAGAGGGGGGAGGGGGGGGGGGTGGAGGGGCAGTGGCCGTGATCAGAGCAACGGCGTATCTGGGATAGGACTCTCAGTTGCTACAATTATTCCATTTTTATTGTTGTTTTTAAAACTATTATCATCTGTCGTTGTCACCCATCATAGTCAGTACGTTGTGTATATGTGTTTTCCTTTATGCACATACATATACATATATATATACACACACATACATATACACACACATACACACATTATATATATATATATATATATATATATATATATATATATATATATATATATACATACATATATATATTTATGAAAATACGAATCATTCCTAGGGAAGATGGGGCATACATTTAGGTATGCAAACATAATTAGTGTGCGCCTGTGATATGCTACTATGTTACGTATGTCCGTATGTGCATAAATCTTACCCATTTCTTTTCGATCCATTGCAATATATCTAGTAAGAAATACTATTTACTTACGGATCAAAGGTGAACACAGCTAAGTGGAAACACATACCTGTAAAAGAGAGAAATTCAATTTAGTCAGAATACGACTTTAAAAAGACTAATCTCAGGAATTTCGAAATGTAAAACGCTGTATTTCTCCTGTTACATACAAGTCAAATATTGTGTCAGACTCTACTTGCTTTCTCTTTTGTCTAAACTAAAATGATTGTAGTGATGTCTGCTAAATATATTCATAATGACACTGTTAACAATGATAATTCTAATGATGGTGAAGGTTATCATACTAATAATACTATACTAATGATAATGATACTGATGTGATGATAATGAAACTACTAATTACTTTCACTATCATTGTTACCGTTATTGACATTAATTTTAGTACTATTACCATTACTACTATTACTACTAGTACCACTACTATTACTACTAGTACTACTGATAATGATAATAATGCTAATAATAATGATAACACCAAAAGTAATGCTAATTATGATGATAATAATAATAGTAGTAATAACAATGACAAAACCAATAATGATAATAGTAATACTGATGATAATGATAATAATGATAATGAAAATAATATTAAAGATAATGATGATAATAAAAATAATAATGATACTGATAACGATGGTATGAATAATGATAATAATAATCATGATAATGATAATAACAATGATAATACTAATAACACCAAAAAAAAGAAAATAATAACAATAATAATAATAAAATAACAGAAACAATAGAAATAACAAGGAAAATCAACACACGAAATCACAGCAAATAAAAAAAACAAAAAAGCAAAATTCCTAACCGGATTAGCTACCTCCTTCCTGACCAAAACCAAGACCTCAAAATCACCCACGATAAATAACCACAGAAATTGCCGCATTGCAGTTATAAGATCTTAAAACTTCTTTCCTTTTGAGCTTGCAACATCAACACACACACAGAGGTAGATCATCAGCTTTATTGGTGTGTTACTTTTATCGTATGGATGTGTTTTTGCTTTTGTTTTTATTATTATTGTTATCATTATTATTATTACTACTATTATTATCATTATTATTATTATTGTTATCATTATTGTCGTGTTTTTTTATGCTGTCATTAATATCATTTAATCTCTCTCGTGTATTATTATTATCAGGATTAGGATTATCATCACGATCATTATCATTATCTTTCTTACAATCTTATCATTACAATGATAATCATCATTATTATCCAGATGGAAAGAGAGAGAGAGAGAATGAGGGAGAAAGAGAGAGAAAGAGAGAAAGAGAGAAAGAGAGAGAGAGAGAGAGAGAGAGAGAGAGAGAGAGAAAGAGAAAGAGAAAGAGAGAGAGAATGAGAGAAAGAAAGAGAAAGAGAGAGATGAGAGAAAGGAAGATGGAAAAAGAAAGAGAGAGAGAGATGGAAAGAGAAAGAGAGAGAGAGATGGAAAAAGAGAAAAAGAAAGAGAGAGAGAGAGAGTAAAGGAGAAACATCCCCAACACGCAAGAACTGCCAACCATACCCTTCTCCTGACGTCCTCTCCCTGACTCACCTTCTGACAACCACCAAACAGACAAATTACAAAGCCAGAGCAAGCAACTGGCGATACAGGGCTGTCAGATTTTTTTTTCTTTTTTTACCTTTGCCATTTTTTACTTCTTTATTCTTTATTGTTATGTGATAAAGGGGAAGGAGTGGACGAGTGTAATTAGGCCGGTGTGCAAATATGCTTGCGTGCATCTTCTGCGTTCGTTTGTTTGTTTGTTTTTGTATGAGTGTGTGGGGGTGAGGGGGAGGTGTGTGTGTGGGGGTGAGGTAAATGTGTGTGGGGGGGTGTGTGTGAGGTGTGTGTGTGTGTGTGTGTGTGTGTGTGTGTGTGTGTGTGTGTGTGTGTGTGTGTGTGTGTGTGTGTGTGTGTGTGTGTGCGTGTGCGTGTGTATGTGTGTGTGTGTGTGTGCGCGCGTGTGTATGTGCGTGTGCGTGTCTGCGTCTCTGTCAGTGCAGTACGTGCGCATGTATGTGTGTATATCTATCCGTATGTATGTGTATATCTATATATGTCCATTAGTCTTGAAATTATTACGAACATCTATATTTACCCTCATCTGCACCAAAGCATACATGTTCTATCCACGTACGCATATAAAAACCCGAATGTGTAGAGCATGCGTTCGTGTGTTCGTGCTTGCGTGCGTACTTGCGAGCGTGCCTCAAGATACCCAGTGACGCAACCATTCCCGTGTCTAACAGATGCAGCGCCAGACCTCAGCACTCAGCAGAGAGACCCGATTTGCATATGAAGAAAAAGCACAGTGTAACTACATAATTCCTGGGAGCCGGATATGCAAATGTAATTATTAGAGGTCTGATAACCAGCAGTAATTCAAACATAGCTTCATGAATGTGAGTTTAAATCAGCTGAACTGAGTGATCTTACGAGCCCTAATATTTCAAATACTAATTATATATCACGTAAACAAACAACGTAATCATTTGCCTTGATATATGCTGTTATTTTACCTGGCTGGCGAATTGAAATCATTTCCGAACATTAAAATAGAAAGA
Organism: Penaeus japonicus; assembly: GCF_977035675.1. Lineage (NCBI taxonomy): Eukaryota > Metazoa > Arthropoda > Malacostraca > Decapoda > Penaeidae > Penaeus > Penaeus japonicus. The sequence continues at coordinate 54,927,713 of NW_028234403.1, forward strand.
AATATGTTAAAGTCCCTGTGTTATTTTCAACAATTCATTAAAAAAAAGAGATAAAAAAAAGTTTAAACCAAATGAAATTAGAAGATTGTCGCCAAAGGAAGGGGGATGGGGGAGAGAGGGGAGGGATAAGGGGGAGAGGGAGAAGGAATAGGGAGGGGAGAGGGAGGAAGGGGGAAGGAGGGGGGAAGGAAGGGGGAAGGAGGGGGGGAGGAAAGAGAGGAGAGGAAGGAGGAGAGACGGAGAAGGAATGGAGAAAGGGGAGAGGGAGAAGGAGTGGGAAGGAGAGAGGGAGAAGGAGTGGGAAGGAGAGAGGGGGGAGAGGTAAGGGAAGAGGGGAGAGGGAGAAAGAATGGGAAGGGGAAAGGGAGGAAAGGGGAAAAGGGAGCAGGGGTCGGAAAA
>NW_028234403.1:54935611-54938111 GCF_977035675.1 Penaeus japonicus
GTGTAGAAACAAAAACAAAAAACAGAAAAAAAGTATATATATATACATATATATATATATATATATATATATATATATATATATATATATATATATATAAGAAAAGAAAAGAAGAAATATACCAAAGACATCCAACCAGACATACCTCCCCCCCAAAAAAAAAAATAATAATAATAATAATCAGAAACCACCAATGACGAAGACGAAGACAAAGACACACACACGAAAAAGAGATGAAGACGCGAGGAACTATCCGTAACAAGAAGGCTTCAATGTCCAACTACTTCTCAAACTGCCAGGTTAAATTTGCACTAAATTTCCCCAAAGAGTGAAAAAGTTACTTGAGGAAAATGAAGTCAGAGTTTGCTTCATATACACCCAGGAGGAGGAAAGAAGAAGAAGGAGGAGGAGGAGGAGGAGGAGGAGGAGAAAGTTATAAAACATTCACTTGTAATTACCACCACTGTCATTAACACATGGTGAATGAGTCTCTTCATTATACTCAACATGTTTTAATTAATCGTTAATTATCTATTTTTTGGGGTGATATGTTGTCGTTTTATTGTCTGTATATTATATTCTTGTTATATTTTAGAGTGATTGCATTGGTAATCTTATTATGGTCAGATTTTTTGTTAATTAGGGTATAGGTATGTAGGTAGATAGGTAGGTAAGTAGATAGATAGATTGATGGATAGATAGACAGATACATATAGATAGATAGATAGATAGGTACATATATAGAGATACAACAAGAGAGAGAGAGAGAGAGAGAGAGAGAGAGAGAGAGAGAGAGAGAGAGAGACAGGCAGACAGACACACAGACAGAGACAGAGACAGAAACAGAGACAGCGAGAGAGAGAGAGAGAGAGAGAGAATAACTAAGAGGAAGAGGAAAAGAGAAGAGGAGGCATAGAAATTAAAAAAAAATAATAATAATAAAAAAAATCAGGAAATCAAAAATAAACAAATGCAAATAATCAGACAGAAAAGGAGAGAACTTTTCCTAAAACCAATAACACGAAATCTACATTAAAACTGCAATCACTTATCGTTCTTTGAATCAGTCAACGAACCTCCTGTTTATCCTTTTAATTAAAGGTAAATAAGTATCAATCGCATTACAGAAGATCATAATTGAGAATTGGTAATGAGAATTTATGATTTCCGACAACAAGGGAAAAAAAAAGATTAAACAAACAAACAAACAAACGAGGGGAATAACAAAGAAGAAGGAGGGTGGGTTGGGGAGGGAGATGGAGGGGGAGGGAGAGGGGGGGGGTTCTTATAGCCCGAGGGGAGGAGAGGAAGAGGAGGGGGAGGAGGAGAGGAGGAGGGGGAGGAGGAGGGGAAGAGGAGGGGGAGGAGGAGGGGAAGAGGAGGGGGAGGAGGAGAGGAGGAATATGGATGTGAGGGAAGGTGAGGGGGTTGGGGGGGGGGATTCGCTATATGTTAAAGAAAAAAAAGGGGGGGGGGGAAGGAGGAGTCCTTAAACTAACAATTAGATAAATTCTAAATGAAATTCAATCAGGGAAGTTTATTATACCTAGAAAAAAACAAATAAACAAATAAATGAGGCGGATAACAAATACAGATTTATTGCGATCAGCTGTTTTGTGGAATTTGCTCGTCTATGAATTATTTATTTATACGTTGGTTGATAATTATTTGTTAGTTATATGCTGATTTATGGGTCTATTTTTAGATTAATCTATAATCTATCTTTTAATAGATTTATTTCATTTTCTCCATCACAATTCAGTGTCTATTTTCATCATATAATTCTCGTTTTATCTATCTATCTAACTATCTATCTATCTATTTATTTATCTATCTATCTATCTATCTATCTATCTATTTATCTATCTATCTATCAATCTATCTATTTATCTATCTATCTATCTATTTATCTATCTATCTATCTATCTATCTATCAATCTATCTATTTATCTATCTATTTATCTATCTATCTATCTAGAGATAAATAGACACACAGAGACAAAAGAAAAAAGACAAACACCCAAAAACACATAAAAAAACAGAATAAAAACACAAACAAAACCAAGCAACAACAACCGGGAGAAAAAAACAACAACAACAACCGAAAAAAAACGAAAAAAAACAACCAAAAAAAAAAAAAAAAAACGAAAAAAAAAAATCTGAGACGAGGGATTAATTACTCAAATGAATCCCTCTCTCGGGATTACTTTACTCATGAGGGACGAGGCTCGTGCTAATCCCCTCGGCGTTGGAGTCAGTCAGGTATTGCCGAAGGAGGAAGGAAAGAGGGAAAGGATTTCAACGCATTTCGAGGGGAAATTTAGATTTTTTTTTTTTTTTTTTTTTTTTTTTTTTTTTTTTTTTTGCTGGGGGTTGGGAGTTGGGTTGGGGTGGGGTGGGGTGGTGTGGGGGGGGGGGGGGGGGGGGGGGGGGGGTGAGGGGTTGGTTGGTGGGGTTGTCGGTTTGGTCGGCTGGCTGTTTTTCTCTGTGGGTATTTGGG
>NW_028234403.1:54938211-54948211 GCF_977035675.1 Penaeus japonicus
AGAGAGAGAGAGAGAGAGAGAGAGAGAGAGAGAGAGAGAGAGAGAGAGAGAGAGAGGGAGAGAGAGAGAAGGGTGCGGGGGCGGATAAGAATTAAATACGTATATACTAATATTGACACTCATAACTGCACGTCAGCACACAAAGTGACACATATATACCCACATACACATATAACTACAAACACAAACGCGCAAACATATACACATACACTTACAAACTTACACAAACAAACAAGCATACACACCTACACTTACAAACATGGAAAACAAACATACAAACACACGCATACATACGCACAAACTAATAAACAAACACATATAAACAAACAAAATCACAAACATTTACATACATAAAATCATGCACACACAGACACGGATGTTTAAGCACCCGAAGAGAGAATAAAAGCATAACTATTTGTATTAGCAAATAGACCCTTCTCCGATTCAAATTTTTTTTCTTTTCACTACTTCGATTTTAAGAGTAAACACACACACAAAGAGAAACACTTGCTTCCCTTCCCCCCCCCCCTCTTTTTTTTTTCTTTTCCCTCTTGCTCTTCCTCTTTCACTCTCCCTCGCTCTCTTTAGTTCTATTTCCCTCCGCTTTCTTTCCCAATTCATCAAAGGATTCTTTTCCCCTCAGTTTGTCATGGATTCTGGCTAATTATTCATCCGTGTGTGGGCTGTCTTGTCCCTATTCACCAAATGAAAGCTTTTTTTTCCTCTCTGTTCAGGATTTATGATTTTGATGTACATTTGAGATACATATCTATATCTATGGTTTATGTGAGTTTATGTGAGTTTGTGTGTGAGTGTGTTTGTTTGTTTGTGTGTGTGTGTGTGTGTGTGTGTGTGTGTGTGTGTGTGTGTGTGTGTGTGTGTGTGTGTGTGTGTGTGTGTGTGTGTGTGTGTGTGTGTGTGTGTGCAATATATAACATAAAGAAACACTGTATAAAAGCATATAATTTGACAAAAGAAGATCATGTTTAATCAACGTTTAATTATACATCTTGCCTTTTGAAGTCATTCATTCTCCCTTATATATATTCAACATTTTTAACAAAGAAATTATTCCACGCTAAAGAACACAGTCTACTCACAATCCTTGTATCTCGCCAGTTAGGAAGATTAGCCATTAGTACGTACCTGTAAGAAAGAAAAGAAAAGAAAAATGTTAAAACGAATATACATATTACATTTAAAGTTATCTTTCCCCACTCACAAAAAACGAAAAAAAAGAAAAAAAATATACATATATTTCCTTTATGCTAATTCATACAAATATTCATAACGTTTTTCTTTCATTAGAAATATGCATGATACAGATGTTAACTATTGTTGCTTTTTTAATCATTATGATAATATCTGAAATTTGAATATTACGTGGTACTAAAATACCGTTGAATGAAACTGGAAGTGTTGAAGAAAACAAGCAGTTTATTTAATCATTCACTTTGTATAGTTACACAGTTATTTCTCTGATAGTACGTAAGGTGACGTCATGTACTGTACCATTTTAGCAGTTATAGTTATAGTAGTAGTTATCACAATAGTTACATAGTTATATGGCTTGATAGTATTAAAGTGGCTTGATAGTATTAAAGGTTATCATAGTAGTTACATAGTTATATGGCTTGATAGTATTAAAAATGACGTTATGTATTGCATCATTTTTTCAACACGTGATTCTAGGCATGTGCAGCATCATTAAGAAACTTTAATTCACCTTTTCAAAATCTAATAATATTATCTTATTTTTCAACATATATAAGTAGCATGTCCATTTTTTTTATATCTATGCAAATATATAAAAAATATTTTAAAAAGAAAAAGCTTACCGAAGTACTTTCTCTCTCTTTTACATTTAGGGACAATTACATAAAATCTACAAGTTTATGATTCTTGGAATGGACGAAAAGAAGTCCTTTAAGAGAGAAAAAAGATGAAAATGAGAGTTAAGACACACTCTGTGATGTTAATAATGTTATCAGACAACGGATCGCGAACCTCTCCTTATATATATATATATATATATATATATATATATATATATATATATATATATATATATATATATATATATATATACATATATATATATATATATATATATATATATATATATATATATATATATACATATGTGTATATACATCTATGTATATGTATATATATGTGTGTGTGTGTGTGTGTGTAAAAGTATGTAGGTCTATATATGCATATATATTTAGATATATATATTACATATACATATATATATATATATATGTATGTATATATTTATGTATATATATATATATATATATATATATATATATATATATATATATATACATATACATATATATATACATACATGCAGATAGATACACACAGAGCAAGACAGAAATATAGACAGAGAGATACAAGGATACATACATACGCACATAAATAAAGAGATAGAAAGATATAAAGACAGATAACGAGCCACATAGAAGTGGACATGTTAGTCTGCAAAATTTGGAAGTAAAAAAAAAAAAAAAAAAAAAAAAAAAATAGAAAATAAAAAATAAAAAAAAAACAGTTGAAAAGATCGAATCCCGACAGAGATCTGGACAGAAGATAGAAAACGCCATAAGAGTCAATCCGGAGAAGCTAATGTTGTGGTGAAGACGGGAGTGCATGTCCGTAGATTTTAGGAGGGCATAAATTCTCTGCTTGACAGAGGTTGTTAGAGTAATGCATACTCAGTGTCTGCTCTTCACTCAAGGTTCATGAGTAAGTGGAGAACTCGCCACTGCCCAGACATATACACGAGAGGGTGTAAACGTTTACTGGCATATACACAGTGATCTAAAAACATACACGAACACACATGGACACACAAGCACTCAGAAGCACGCATACACACACAGACACATATAAATACAAACACACACACATGCATGCAAGCATACACGCACATTTTACACAACATGCACGCAAATTCAATCAAAATACGCAGTCTTACTTAAACACACACACAAGCAAATAAGCACATACATACACTCACACAAATACATACACACACATACAAACAAAAATACGCATACATATACACAAACACACACACACACACACACACACACAAACAAACACACACACATACAAACAAAAACAAACAAACACACACATACAAACAAACAAACACACACATAAAACAAACACACACACAAACAAACAAACACATTAAAACACACACACACACACACAAACAAACACACACACAAACAAACACACACATACAAACACACAAACAATCAAACAAACACACACAAAAAAACAAACAAACAAAACTAAAAACACACTTCATCAAATTAAAAAAAAAAAAAAAAAAAAAAAAAAAATCCTACAGGACCCATCCTTCCCAGACGTGATCCTAAACACTTCAGAAACCTCCTCACGTCTCAGCCACAGTTCCTCCTTCCCTCCTTCCTGTGGCTCCGAGGAAGGGGAGAGGCGGCGACGATAAAACCTGGAGATAAAAGACAAACGAAGAGAAATCTTTGCCACAACTTAGACTGCAGTTTGCAACAACCCTCTCGCTCGAGTCGTTCTTCTTCTCTTGTGGTGGTATTTGTGTGATGTTTGTTTGTGTATCTATATCATTTGTCATTATCGTTATCAATATTGGTATTTCTTGTAGTAGTATTGTAGTAGTTGTAGTAGTATTGTAGTAGTTGTAGTAGTAATAGTAGTAGTAGTAGTAGTAGCAGCAGTAGTAATAGTAGTAGTCGTAGTAGTAATAGTAGTAGTAGTAGTATTTGTTGTAGTAATGGTAGTAGTTGTTGTTGCAGTAGAAGTAGTAATAGTACTAGAAGAAAAAATAGTAGTAGTAAGTAATTGTCGTCGTTGCAGTAGAAGTAGTAATAGTACTAGAAGAAGAAATATTGTTGCTGTCACAGTAGAAGTAGTAATAGTACTAGAAGAAAAAATAGTAGTAGTAGTGTTGTTGTAGTAACAGTATCTTCCTTTCAACTAATACCGGTGACGTCATAAGCAGCTCAATCAAAATATATCACCCTTTTCACAAGATTCCTAATTAGGGCAATGTAATCATCATAAACGAAATTCATTAGCAACCTACTGCACGCAGCCTTACCTTTGCAATAGTTTTAATTACTGAGACTGCACCGATCACAAGTCAATAAGCTATATCAACAAGTTCTGCAATACTTCCTGTTGTTAATTAGTATCTGGGTTCGAGGAATCTCTCTCTCTCTCTCTCTCTCTCTCTCTCTCTCTCTCTCTCTCTCTCTCTCTCACACACACACACACACTCACACACACTTTCTCTCTCTCTTTCTCTCGCTTTCTTTCTCTTTCTCTCACTCTCGTTCTCGCTCTCTCTCTCTCTCATTCTCTCATCCTCTCCTTTCCTCCTCCCCTCCCTGCCCTCCTTCCTTCCATCCATTCATCCCTCCCTCTCTTTTTCTTCTTCTAATCTCATTTTCCCTCATTCATTTCATCCCCTATTCGTCGAATTTGCGCTGGCCCTTTCGAGGCTACAGGAATTAAAAAGAAAATGGAGAAATGTCTTCAGACTTCTAACGTCAAAACTCCTCAGACTAAGTCAGTCATAGCGTTAGAACTTCTTGGATTAATCCTTGAAAGAAGAAAGAAAATCTTGAAGTCATGGCCCAATTAGGCACTGAAGTTTTCTCCCTAACACACATTCGTATATACATATACGCTCACATTGCTAACATCTATACATACATTTAGCGCGATCAGCAAGACATACAGAATCAAACACACATTTTAACAGAAATACACATAATCAAACACGCACATACACAGACGCACACACACACACACACACACACACACACACACACACACACACACACACACACACACACACACACACACACACACAGACACACACACACACACACACACTCATACACACACTTTTAATGACCTCATTTCAATTGACGATCTGTCCCTAGCCTTGTCCATCCGGAAAGTCAATTCTCCATCTTTTGTGATGGCTGGGAAATTTTTCATTCCTCCGTTTTGCCTTCATCATTTTTTTTTTTTTTTTTACTTTTTGTTGGAATTGTATTCCATTGTAGTGACTCGTTTCTTTTCCCCCTTTGTTCTTCTCCTCTCTCTTTCGCCTTTTCTCTCTCTCTCTCTCTCTCTCTCTCTCTCTTTCTTTCTCTCTCTCTCTCTCTCTCTCTCTCTCTCTCTCTCTCTCTTTCTTTCTCCTCTCTCTCTCTCTCTCTCTTTCTCTCTCTCCCCTTCTCTCTCTCTCTCTCTCTCTCTCTCTCTCTCTCTCTCTCTCTCTCTCTCTCTCTCTCTCTCTCTCTCTCTCTCTCTCTCTCTCTCCCCTTTTGTTTTGGGGGAGGAGGGGTATTTCTCATTAACTGGGGACAAAATTTTTCTTGTAGGAATACAATGGTACGTGTTGAGTCTTGCCCTCTTAATAATCAAAGACACAATTCTAAATTCATGATGAGTGTTGTCTTATTCAAAGGCATAAAAGAGGTGAATGATTAAATATAAAGAGTTCTGACTGCGAAACAATCAAAGATTCAAATAAGAATGAATAAATAAGTAACATATCCCGAAGCGACGGTACTCCTAAACTAACAATGCCGAAAATAACAACAAAAATCAAGAACGTATAATCAAAAACAAACAGTGACCGCGAAGTCGAAGGTTAGAATACACATACACTGAATGAATATAGAAACAACGAAATATGACTCATTCACAAAAACAAGAGAACTCGCAAAAAGGAAAAAAAAAAAAAAAAAATGGTGAACAATAAACACCAAAATAAGCAAAACAAGAGAATTTGAAAAAAAAAAACAAGCACAAATTAACAGCAAACACAACAATAACACCAGATTACTTAAACAACAACCCTTAACATAGCCACAAAAAAATAACACCAGGAAGAATACATCAAAATATGATAAATAAAACCAAAGGAATGAACCGTAATGATACTTATCTCCCCGACAACACATGAAATACGACAACAACCGCTAACCAATCTCCCTTCACCAAAGAACCAATCACAGCAGACATGTGAACCTACCACCATCTACCAGTTACTTCTCACCAGTCACACCAAGAAATACAAACTCCACACCCAACTGAATCCATGCCAACAAGACCCTCTCCCTTGTCGTTATAACGAGGAATCAGCTGTTCCATTCCCCTTCTCTCCCCTCCCCCCCTCCCCCACTCCCCCCCTCCTTCAATTTTTATTCAGGCTAATGAGACCTCAATCTTCCCGTGGTGTTAAAGGTGTGTGTGTCTCTGAATAACACTTCTTGTTCAGATTGTGGAGGTTATTGTGAGCTGTATGGTATTGGCTTGTGGTCTGTTTTGGTGATGTTTTCGGTGGTGGTGGTGTTGTTGTTATTATTGTTAGTGGTATTGTTATTTGATGTGATTTTCATTATTGTTCTTATGCTATGTAGTAGTATGTTATAATATATGTGGTAAGGATCAGAGTATATGAAGTAATAAGTCTTTGTTCTTCTTCTTTCTGAGGTAGTAGTTATAGTTGCTGTAGAAGTTAGCAACACTGTTATCATTGTCCTTGTCATCATTATTGTTAGTAGCAGTAGTAACAATAGTAACAGCAGCAGTAATAGCAAAGGCAGTAATTTCAATTGTAACAAAAAAATTACCATCACTCCTTTGATTTTCAATCGCCTTTTTGCACATCATATTCTCTTTTCTTTCTCTTCATCTCTACAAAAAGGAGAAAAGACATGCCCTTAAAAAGGCACTTATATCCACTCTGAAGCAGTCTTAGAAGCGCAATAACAAACACCCTTGGCCAACCAACTCACGCGCCTCTTGGCTACAACACTTGGTCTTGTTCTCCCAGCCATTTGTCAGGCAATTTTGTCACGATCCCTCAGATATAGTGAAAACGTCGGTGCAGTCCGTAGAGTTTGAGCTCTGACTCTGCTACTGATGGCTTTTTTTATGTTTCGTTTTTCGGTTGATTTCTCTTTGCTTGTTCGTTTTTCCCTTATGTTTGGTCGTTGCTGTTGTTTCATTTATTATTTTAATTTCCAACAGCCCTATTTTCGTCATTTCTTCTGATGATCATAAGTTCTTGTGTTTTTAGATTTCTTTTTAGATTTCTTCTGTTTCTTTCTGCTTTACTTGAACTTCATTTTTGTTTCTTTTTCCTGCATTCTTTAAGTTCTGCTTTTATTTTTTTCTTAAATATCAATTATAACAATAGTAACTGATGTTTTTAACAGTAGATGTAACGGTAACAATATTTTCCTCATTATCTATACTATCATAATTAGGACTATCATTGTTATCATTATCATCATTACTCGTTTTGTCATTATCATCACTCAAATTATCATCAAATTAACATTGTATCATATATTCCATTAAAAAAAAAAAAAAAAAAAAAAAAAACAGTATTACGAAGTAACTGAACAACAACAGCAAAAAAAAAAAAAAAAAAAAAAAAAAAAAAAGACAACAAACAAAAAAAAAAGAAAAAGACAAAACCATAAAATATAAACAGAAATGAAAGAGACACAAAAGGGGAAACAACACAAACCCACAAATAAACAGTGCTGATTCTCATGCTAACAACAGGAGACAAACAACGAACCTACAAAACCACACGAGAAGATAATGAACCACGTGACCAGCTAATTAACACCTGTGGGAACCTAGATGACGTTTTCATCTGAATAATATGATAATGAAGATTGTGGCAAATAGGCTGATTATATTCATTAACGATGATTAGATCTTGTTGTTGTTGTTTTTTTTCTTTCTTATGAGGAAAAGATGGTGTGTTGATATCTTGTAGTTAATGATAGTGTTGGAATAATTGTATTATTAAATTGTTGTTGTTGTTATGAAGAATAATAACACTGGTTGTGTGTTTTTTTTTATACTATGCAATTATGCAATGAGATGAAAATGGATTATGCAAAACAAGCAAAATAGATGATGAGATCGATAACTATATCACTAACAATTGCAATAAAGAAGATAATGCTAAAAAAAAGACAGTGGTTTCCTTTGTTGCAATACATAAGAATGAAAGCTGTTGCCAAACATATCCGGTGCACTAAACTCAATCTCACATTTTCCTCTAACTTGACACCATGAAAGTAGATAAAAAATAGACAAAGTGTATTAAAAAAAAAGTCAACGTACCAATAATGCCTAAATAAAAAACATAAACAGAAATGAATGATATATAAAAGCATATACATTTCAATTCAATATGTAAACAAACAATCTGTCGGATAAAATACAAATAAACAAATAACAAACAAATTTGCATTTGCAACTCATGCAACAGTTGTTCCTTTTGTTAAAGATATAAATTTCTCTGGATGGAGGACGAGAGGAGCTTAGGTTTGTTCTCTCTCTCTCTCTCTCTCTCTCTCTATCTATCTATCTATCTCTATCTCTCGCTCTATCTCTCTCTCTCTCTCTCTCTATATATATATATATATATATATATATATATATATATATATCTTTCTCTCTGTGTGGGTCTCTCTTTCTCTCTGGGTATGTCTATGTGTGCACGCATACGTGTGTGTGTGTGTGTGTGTGTGTGTGTGTGTGTGTGTGTTTGTTTCGGAAGCAAAACTTGAATTATTGAGCAAACATTGCCGCATTTTGGCCGTATAGGTGTGTTACACAGATAAAGCAGTTGGAGAAAGGGTTAAAAAAGAGAAGGAAGGTGGTAGGCGGGGATAGGAAAAAGGGGAAGAGAGAAATTGGGAGAGAGAGAATGAAGGATAAAGAGAGCACAAGAGAGAGCGAGACAGAGATAGATAGATAGATAGATATAGAGAGAAGAAGAAAGAGAGAGAGATCACATGACATTGACTTGTATTTTATTATCCGTATCATTATCTTCGTTATCATCATAACTATCGTCATCATAATCATTTTCATCAATATCGTCATCATCATTGATATTGTTACCACCATTATCATTATCATCATTATCCTGAAAGTTAGAGTTTTAAGTTTTATATTCTGATACACCTTGTTGTTCTGCCTTTGTGATGAATTATACAAAACCGTGTAATTTATAAACTTGAAAAACTCTCTTTTTAGCGTTTTAAAAGGTAATTAATTTCAGTAACTGTAGCATATTAGTTTGTTTCCACGAATCCTAGCATAGAAGTGTACAGTACTGTACTGTATTGTATTCTACTTTTTTATATTTTATATTTGTATATATTTTTATATTTTTATATTCTATTTTTTTATATTTTTATATTCTACTTTTTTATATTTTTATATCTTTATAATCTACTTTTTATTTATTTTTTTTATATTCTTATATTTTTATAATAAATAATATATATTTTTTATATTTTTTATAATTTTTACTCTTCCGAAGAAGATATAGATGTTGGTTGATAAATAGCTAGAGAGATAGACAGATGAATTGAAAAATAGATGGGTAGTAGATAGATGGATCAATAAATAGAAGATGGATTGATTGATGGATGGATGGAAAGACTGAGAAGGAGAGGGGGAGGGAAAGAGAGAGAGAGAGGGGAGGAGGAGAGAAAGAGCGAGAGAGAGAGAGAGAGAGGAGAGAAAGAGCGAGAGAGAGAGAGGTGAGAAAGAGCGAGAGAGAGAGAGAAGGAGAGAGGGAGGGGAAGAGAGAGAGAGGAGGGGAGGAGAGAAAGAACGAGAGAGAGAGAGAGGAGAGAAAGACCGAGAGAGAGAGAGAGAGAGAGAGAGGAGAGGAGAAAAAGAGAGAGAGAGAATTAGTCGATATTCTAATAGCATCCTTACGACCTCCGCCCGTTCTTCGAGAGATTCCTTTCTTTCGCAAACTCACTTCACTCTCATCCTCCTCAATACCCCCCCTCCCCCCCCCTTCTCCTCGTCTGCACATTATCATGTCCTTCCCCCTCACCTCTTCCACTAACTCAACCATCCATCCCCATAACCTCATACCCCATACTCCTTCTACTATTCATCCACTTCCTCT
>NW_028234403.1:54953211-54960711 GCF_977035675.1 Penaeus japonicus
TTTCCCCTTCCCTTTCCCCTTCCCTTCTCCTACATTCCTTCCCCTTCCCCTTCCCTTTCCCCTTCCACTTCGCCTTCCCTTCCCCTGCCAAATTATCCCTCCTGTTTCCCAGTTCGTTGCCCTTCGCTTCCCATTCACAACCGCTCTTCCGGTCGGAGTTGCTGAAACTATATCCTGCGACCTAGATTCGGTGATCTCTCTCTCTCTCTCTCTCTCTCTCTCTTTCTCTCTCTCTCTCTCTCTCTCTCTTTCTCTCTTTCTTTCTCTCTTTCTTTCTCTCTCTCTCTCTCTCTCTTTCTCTCTCTTTCTCTCTTTTTTTTTTCTCTCTCTCTCTTTCTCTCTCTCTCTCTCTCTCTTCCTTATCTCTCTCTCCCTCCACCCCCCTCCCTCCTACCCCATCCTACCCCCATCCTACCCCCATCCTACCCCCATCCTATACTCCTTCCTAACCCCTCCCTACCCCCTTCCTAACCCCCTTCCTACAACCCCCCTCCTAACCCCTTTCCATCCCTCTTATTCTCTCCTCTCCCTATGGCCACTCGCTCGCTTCGCTCCCTGCCTCACAACCCACGCAACTTATTTCCTCCCTATGGATTAGATTTCCACGACACCACAAATACCATTAGCCATACAGGCGGGCGGGCGGGGGGGGGGGCTCTGTGATGGAAACTTTGGGAATATCAGTGTTGGAAGCTATTAGGGTCGATAGTGAGGGCGGGAGAAGATGCTAGTCGGGGGGGGGGGGGGGGAAGGGGATGAAGGAGAGGGGGAGGGGGGTGAAGGAGAGAGGGGGAGGGATGGATGGAGGGAGGGAGGGAGGGGGTGAAGGGGAGGGGGAGGCAGGGAGGGAGGAAGGGAGGGAGAGAGAGAGGCAGGGAGGGAGGGAGGGAGAGAGAGAGAGGAGAACAGACAGACAGAGAAGGAGAGAGAGAGAGAGAGAGAGAGACAGACAGACAGACTATAAGAGAGAAAGAGAGAGGGAGAGAGAGAGAGAAAGAGGGAGTGAGAGAGAGAGAGAGAGAGACAGAGACAACAAGACAGAGAGAGAGAGAGAGGAAGAGAGATAGAGACAACAAGACAGACAGAGAGAGAGAGAGAAAGAGGGAGAGAGAAACAGACTGACAAACAGAGAAAAGAAAGAATCAAACGTGGTATTTAGAAATTGATTTATTTGACTATTGATTTCATGGAATTTCGAACAGGAGTAAAATACGACAGGGAATCTCATAGATATCGACAAGCCTTGTGAAAAAGGGACATTGGTTCACATGACGGTTCCTTTCAACGAGAGAGAGAGAGAGAGAGAGATAGAGAGAGAGAAAGAGAGAAATGGGAAAAGAAATGGGCGTGGGAAAAGGGGCCAGAGTATATGTGTCGGGGGGTGGGGGCACAGGGGGGGATTAAATCAAATAGATAGACAATTAGGTATTTGGATTTATATCTAAATCAATCCCCAGACTCATTACCAGCAAAGTAAATTTTGATAAAGTAAATAGATAAATGACAATATAGATAAATATATGGGTGGATGAATAATTGAAAAAGATAAGTACCCCTTCCTCCACCTTCCCCTCCCCACTCCTTCTCCAACCTCCTCTCCCCCTATCCCTTCCTCTAATATATGCTCTACCTCCCCTTCCTCTCCTTCCTCCAACGTCCCCTTCCCCTATTCCCGTCCTCCCTCTTCTCCTTCCTCCACCCCCTCACCCATTCCTCCACTTTCCCCTCCCCTATCCCTCCCCCGTTCTTACACTTTCCCCTCTCCCCTCCTCTCCCCCATTCTTCCACTTTTCCCTCTCCCCTCCCCTCCCCCGTCCTCTCCTATCCCTCCCCCATTCCTTCCCTATCTCTCCCCTATTCCTCCCCTCCCCCTACCCCTTCCCATTCCTCCCCTACCCCTCCCCCTCCCCCATTCCTCCACTTTCCCCTCCCCCTCCCCAATGCCTCCCCTACCCCTCTCCCCATTCCTCGACTTTCCCCTCTCCCCTTTCCTTCCCCGTCCTCCCCTACCCCTCCCCCATTCCTCCACTTTTCCCTCTCCCCTCCCCTCCCCTTCCCCGTCCTCCCCCGTTCCTCCATTCCTCCTCTACCGCTGCTCCATTCCTCCACCTTCCTCCATTCCTTCACCTCCATGACAAACAGAAGCTGTCACAGACGACCTGACGGGGCTTGACACTCCCTCTCGCTGTTTCAAAAGTAAAGAATTCCCTTCAGATTGACAGGTGTTACGAGTCCTCACCCGGAAATGTTTTTGTTGTTGTTGTTTTTTATGTTGTTGTTGTTTTTTTGTTACTTTCCGGCTTTTTTGTTTGTTTGTTTGTATGTTTGTTTGTTATTCTTTGTGGATGATTTGGAGATTATTTTTCTTTATGGAAGATTTTTTTTTTAAGTTCTTTTATTTATGTTAGACTTTAAAATGGGTATGAAGTAAAATCTTACAAATAAACATGTATTTGTGTGTTTGTGTTTGTATGTGTTTGGCTGTTTGTTTTCTGTTTTGTTTTCTCTCCTTCTCTCTCTCTCTTTCTCTCTCTCTCTCTCTCTTTATCAATCTCTCTCACTTTCTCTTTCTTTTTCTTTCTCTCTGTCTTTACTTTTGCCTTTCTCACTCTCTCCCTATTTATCTATCCACTTATCTAATATTTTTCTACAACCAAATGCATGAAGTAATTATAAATATCCATGTTCAATAAATTCCAAATCAATTATTTTACGTAATGACCGTCATTATTATTTTCTATTATTTTTCAGAGGGGGGGGGGGGGCTGAGGTCAATGCCCTTCGGCAATTCTGAAAAAAAAATATATAACAATAATCACACAATTATTTTTTCTACATTCATTAACTTTTTCCCCTTCTTAATTAGTCCGAAATGTTGACACAGTCTTGAAAATAATGATGGTAATTATCATCATGACTGTTGTCATCCTTCTTATCATCACTAATTGTTAATATCGTTACTCAATTACCTCCTCTTTGCCATATTTATCATCATTCTCATTATCATCCTCACTGTCATTCGCAAAGAAGGAATAAAAATAGTTGTCAAAGTTTCTATATATCTTCATATAACTTTCTATCATTTTAATTATTATTTATATATCTTCCTATAACTCTCTATCATCTTAATTATTTTCATTATCATTAATAAATTAAAGGAAAATAAGGGATTTACTCATTCTAAATTTCTAGATCCTTAGAGAGTGAATTAGAATTAGAGAGATTATCGGTATATTTAGAAAAAAGGAAAAGAGAGTTAATATTCCGATTTTTTTTCATATGAATTAATTGATATATAAATTAATAGACAGATATGAGGATAGATAAATCATAAGGCATAACAAATAAACAAATTAATAAATCAACAAACATATAAAAAGATGAATAAACAGATGAATAATTACATAACCAAATTTATGAATGAATAAATGATTAAATACATACATGAATGAATATATAAATAGATAAACAAACATATAAATAAATAAATAGGCAAATCAATTGATAAATTAGATACATAGATAAATAGTAAGCCAACTAGATTGC
Source organism: Penaeus japonicus (assembly GCF_977035675.1). Classification (NCBI taxonomy): domain Eukaryota; kingdom Metazoa; phylum Arthropoda; class Malacostraca; order Decapoda; family Penaeidae; genus Penaeus; species Penaeus japonicus. The sequence goes on from NW_028234403.1 coordinate 54,956,758, forward strand.
AAAGCATTTATCAGTGAGCAAATGAATCAATTACAAACAGACAGACAAACGAAAAAATGATGATAATAATCAATAACTCAACACACACACACACACACACACACACACACACACACACATATATATATATATATACACACACACACACACACACATATATATATATATATATATATATATATATATATATATATATATATATATATATATATATATATATATAATGAGTTATTGATTATTATAACATATATATATACATATATACATATGTTTGTATATATATATATATATATATATATATATATATATATATACATACATACATATTTAAACATCTGACTCAACCCAGAACATCTGCCACCAGAACAGTCAGTCTCTCAATAACAAAACCAACATCAAAATCAACCACTCAACCACTCAATCACTCAATCACTCAATCACTCAATCACTCAATCACTCAATCACTCAATCACTCAATCACTCAATCACTCAACCACTCAATCACTCAACCACTCAATCACTCAACCACTCAATCACTCAACCACTCAATCACTCAACCACTCAATCACTCAATCACTCAATCAATAACTCAATCAATCACTCCCAGGTGGGTCTCGATTGTGAAATCACCAAACTCCGATGTGATGACATCATCCTCATCATCTTCATCACTGGCGTTAATTAATTCCGACTGAGTGAGTATCCAATTAAATCCTACGCTGATTATTAATTAGGAGTGAAATGTGACGTGATAATGGGGTCATTTCGCTAAACGGGTCAAAAAAAAAAAGAAAAAAAAAATTGTTTTCATTAAAATAACCTTTCTGGCACGTTTAAAGAGATATGGGGGGGGGGGTAGGGGAAGGGGAAGGGGGAGGGGGGTAGGTGTAGTGGTAGGGGGTGGGGGTTAAGGGGTGGGGGTAGGCTTAGGGGTAGGGGTAGGGGAGGGGGTAGTGGGTAGGGGAGGGGCTGAGGGTAGGGGTAGGGGAGGGGGTAAGGGGTTGGGGGAGGGGCTAGGGGTAGGGGTAGGGAGTGGGGGAGGGGGAGGGTAGGGGAAGGGTTAGTGGTAGGGTTGGGCAAAGGGGTAAGGGGAATAGTAAGAAGTGGGGAGGGGAAGGGGAGAATGGAAGGGAAGATAAACGGGAATAGAGAAGACAGGAAAAAAGGGGAAAAATAAAGAATAAATAAATGATATGAGATAAATAAGACAGGACGAATAAAACACATAAATACAGCAGATGAAGAATAGATCCCTTTCCTTTTTTAACCCCCTACTCTCTCTTTATTCTCTTTATTCCCCTTATCTCCTCCTTTATTACCCTTATTCCATATCACAAAAAAAAAAATAAATAAAATAAAGCAAGTAAACTTCCACAATCAACAACAAAAAAGTCAATCTAAAAACTTCCTTTTCTTTCACTTGAACTTCTCTGATAAAAGTTATAAAAGAGGAATTCAAAAGGAATTCAAGAGAGTCAAACACTTCAGCGCCACACTAATCAGAGGCACAATTCCTTCCTGGGATGATGGGTGTTATGTTCTATTCTGTCTGTCTGTCTGTCTGCCTTTCTTTCTTTCTTATATATATATATATATATATATATATATATATATATATATATATATATATATATATATATAGAGAGAGAGAGAGAGAGAGAGAGAGAGAGAGAGAGAGAGAGAGAGAGAGAGATGGATAGATAGAGAGATAGATACAGACACACACGCAAACACACACACACATACGAACACATACACACACACACACAGAGAGACACACACACATATATATGTATATATATATATATATATACATTTATATTTATATATATATGTATATATATATATATATATATATATATATATATATATATATATATATATATATAAATATATATATATATATATATATATATATATATATATATATATATATACATAGAGAGAGAGAGAGAGAGAGAGAGAGAGAGAGAGAAAAGGACACCAAGATAGGTAGATTTAGTAGAGAAAAATAGGTAGATATGTATACAAAATACTAATAGTAATATCACAGAAAGAAGAGAAAAAAGAAGAAGAAATAGGAGAAGAAAGAAAAAAGAAAAAAAAAATGAACAAGAGGAAGAACAATAGAAGGAAGGAAGCGGATGTTATCGTTGTTGTTATTGTTGTTGTTGTTATTATTATTATGTTGTTATTGTTATTATGTTGATATTATCGTTGTTGTTATTGTTGTTGTTCTTGTTGTTGTTGTTGCTTGGGCTATTGTATTGTCGCTTCCCAACACACATTCTTCACTTCCCACCCATCGCCTCTTGTAACTCGCAACTCGCAACTCGCAACCGAATCTCATTAACCTCTTTACCGCCGCCTGACCCAAGACAGCTTAGGATGAGCTGAGCAAAGTTTCCTCAGGAGATTCTCTTCTCCAGGGGTACGTCTTGGGGGGGTGGAGGGGGGGTGGAGGGGGAGGGGAGATGGGGGGGTTGATGGGGAGGGGTGGAAGGTGAGAGGGGTGGTAGGTGAGGGTAGAGGGGTGATGGGGGGGAAGGTGAGGGGTGGAGGTGGGGGTGATGGGGTGGTGTGAGGGGGGGGGGTTTAGGTGTGGGTGGGGGTTTAGGTGTGGGTGATGGGGTGGTGTGAGGGTGTAGGTGTGGGTGAAGGGAGAGAGAGGGAGGGGGAGGGGGGTGGTGTGAGGGTTTAGGTGTGGGTGGAGGGGGGAGGGGGGAGGGGGGTGAGGGAGAGGGGGCTTGTGTGTATGTGGGATGGGGGGGGGGGATGCTTTGTGTGGGGGTGGGTGATGGGTGTGTGTGCGTGTGCGTGTGTGTGTGTGTGCGCGCATGTGTGTGAATTTAATATCATAAATGTATTTCAAATACATTAAGCGGATACAAAATGTTGACATACGATACGCACATTTATTTGCAATAGCAAAGAAACATAGTTGGATATTCAATAGAAATTCATGGCATACCAAACCGCAAAACAAAAACAAAAAATAATCCATACAAATATTTCATATTTGTATAACAAAAAAAACGAAAAAATAATACATATTTCATATTTGGAAAAAAAAAAAAAAAAAAAAAAAAAAAAAACATCTCTTGGTAACCCACACATTTTCAATTCATATATGATTGCTTTCATTGTTTTTATAACAAGTTTGATTTTTGTTAGGGGTAACGTGTCTGGTTTTGAAAAATTGGTTTCGTCCATTGCGAATACACGAAGGCAAATAGAACTATAATCACTTGAATAATTGTATAAAAAGACTTTTGTTTTCTTCCTTTCCACCTATTTTGTTAATTATATTTAATATGGCAATATCATTATTATTATCACTATCATTATTATCATCACAATCATCATCATCATTATCATCATTATAATCATCATCGTCATCATCATCATTATAATCATCATAATCATCACCATCATCATCATCATCATAATCATCATCATAATAATCATCATCATTATAATAATAATCATCATCATCATCATCATAATCATCATTATCACCATCATCATAATCATCACTATCATCATAATCATCACCATCATCATCATCATCACCATCATCATCTCCATCACTATCACCATCATCATCGTAATCATAATCATCACCATCATCACCATCATTATCATCATAATCATCATCATCACCATCATAATCATCAACATCACCATCATCATCTCCACCCCTATCACCATCACCATCATTTAGAAAGATTAGAAAAACTTCCTGCAAGTTGATAACACACCATTGCAACAAAGTAACTAATCTTTGCAATCCATTTCAAAAGTTTGCAGCGTACTTGTCATGACTTTTTTCAAACTTTATAACTTCATTCGAAAACTTTAATATCAACCTACAGTTTATATCGCAGGCATGTTTATAACTCTACAATCTGAACCTCAAACTTTGAAAAAAAAGTGTAAGGAATGTTATGATAA
>NW_028234403.1:54965711-54975711 GCF_977035675.1 Penaeus japonicus
GGATAATTGGGAAGAGAGTGTTAAGAGACGGAACAAAATAAGGAAAAAGGAGGGAAAGGAAAATTATATATCTTATTATTTTTTTCTTTTCTTTTCTTTTCTTTCTTTTTTTTTACTCTTTCTTATTCATTTACGTCTTTCTTCATTCACTTTTCTTCCCGAGTCATTACCGATATAATTACTTCATTCAACTTGATTTGCTTTCACCACAGGATCACTTCATAAAATATATAATTTCATTTCACTCTCACTTCACTTTGTATAGATATTTAACCACCAACCAATTAGATTTGTCTTTAAATCACTTTCAACCGAATATATATATTTTTTTCACAATGCGATTTTTAGAAATACGAGTGAAAAATCTTCTGAAAAATGGAAGAAAAACCATATAGGACATATTTTCTTTTCGTTAAAAAAAACGTAAATATATATATATATAAAAGGTGAATAAACAAATTAATAACCGAATTACGGAAATGTCCACGTTTCGAAGAAAGAAAATTCAAAAAGCGTTTAAACATCGAAATGAGGTAAAACAACAACAACAACAACAACAACAACAACGGGAACAGCAATAACAGTGATAAAAAATATAATAACCAAAATAACAACAACAATAATCATGATAATGATTACCATTAACGATAATGCTAATAATGATGGTGGTGGTGATGATGATGATCATAATGATAATGATAATGATACCGTTGATAATGACAGTAACAATAATAATGATAATGATGACAGTAATGATGATGATGGTGATGATGATATAATAATGATAATAATAAAAAGAAAAACAAAAAGAAAAATGATATAAAAAACAACAATAATATAAACAATAATAACGACAATAACAACGACAATAACGATAACAACAAACACATAGACAAATCATAATAATAAATAATAACAATTATAACAACGTATCACAGAACCCACATGACAAAAAAAACAACAAAAAAACTGCCCCTTCGCATGAACAATTTAAGCCAATTTCACCACGCCATATGGACTGTGTATAATGGCACCGTGTTAAAGCGGACCTTTTAACACCGTGTCTCTGTGTTTGCCTTTCTGTGTTGACTCAAATGGTAGATTTAATCTCTGTGCTTGGTTTCTTTGCGAGTGTGTGAGGACAATTTGCTTGATTTTTTTTTCTTCTTTTTCGTTCTCTCTCTTGGTCTGTTTGTTTGTATTTGTATGTGTGTGTGTTTGTTTTGCTTCTGGTTTTGTCTTTTTGTTCTTATTGTTTTGTTTGTTTGTCTGTTTGTTGTCTGTGTGAGGATGTCTGTCTATGTCTCTGTTTCTCTCTCTTTCTCTCTGTCTTTTTTTCTCTTTCTTTCTCACTTTCTCTCATTCTCTCTCTCTCTCTCTCTCTCTCTCTCTCTCTCTCTCTCTCTCTCTCTCTCTCTCTCTCTCTCTCTCTCTTTCTCTCTCTTTCTCTCTCTCCCCCTCCTTCCCCCTCTCCCCCTCTTCCTCTCCCTCCCCCTCTCCCTCCCCCTCTCCCTCTACCTCTCCCTCCCCCTCTCCCTCTCCCCCTTTCTCCCTCTCCCTCTCCCCCTTTCTCCCTCTCCCTCTCCCCCTTTCTCCCTCTCCCTCTCCCTCTCCCTCCCCCTCTTCCTCTCCCTCTCCCTCTCCCTCTCCCTCTCCCTCTCCCTCTCCCTCTCCCTCTCCCTCTCCCTCTCCCTCTCCCTCTCCCTCTCCCTCTCCCTCTCCCTCTCCCTCTCCCTCTCCCTCCCCCTCTCCCTCTCCCTCCCCCTCCCCCTCTCCCTCCTCCTCTCCCTCTCCCTCTCCCTCGCTTATCAGTATATTTCCATATTACTCCCATGTTCCAACATCTTTAAAAAAAAAGAAAAAAAACAGATAACATCTCAGTACGACATTTGTTAAGATCGAAGGTCCAAATAACTAATAATAATGGCAGGAGAAGTAAAAAATATAAAAAGAAAAAGAAAGAAAGTAAGGAAAAAAGATAAACATAAAAAAAATATACTCAGAACTAAACGACTTTCGCAGATACAACGCACGAAATATTATGATACTGCTATACTTCAATAAAACAAAAATAAACATCCCCATGAATAAATACACTAAATAAATAATCAAATATACATAAACAAACAAGAATAAAAACTACAGAACAAAAGAATATAATAAAATTGTTCTCTTTTTTTTGTAAAATTCGAGAAAATGACATTCGACCTCACACATGTCAGCTGTTATTTATGGAAATGACACGAAAATATACATTTTTGATTGGAGTTTGTCCGTGCGTGCGTGCGGGCGTGCTTGTATGTGCGTGTCCATGATTGCGAGTGTGTGTGCGTATGTGCGTGTGTGCGTGTTTGCTTAGGGATATCTATTCAGAGAGAAATAATAAAATCGTGAATGTATTTTTTAGTGTGCTGTATTTATTAATTAAGGGTTGATTGATGTAGGAAATAGGTTGATTAGTATGGATGGTTGGATGGATGGTTGGTTGGATGGATGAATGGATGGATGGATGGATGGATAGATAGATAGATAGATAGATGGATGGATGGATGAGTGGATGGATGGATGGTTGGATGGATGGATGGATGGATGGGTGGGTGGGTGGGTGGATGGTTGGATGGATGGATGGATGGATGGATGGATGGATGGATGGATGGATAGATAGATAGATGGCTGGATGGATGGTTGGATGGATGGGTGGATGGATGGATGGATGGATGGGTGGGTGGGTGGGTGGATGGTTGGATGGATGGATGGATGGATGGATGGATGGATGGATGGATAGATAGATAGATGGCTGGATGGATGGTTGGATGGATGGGTGGATGGATGGATGGATGGATGGGTGGGTGGGTGGGTGGATGGTAGGGTGGGTGGGTGGGTGGATGGATGGATGGATGGATAGATAGATAGATAGATAGATAGATGGATGGATGGATGGATGGATGGATGGATGGATGAATGGATAGATAGATAGATAGATAGATAGATAGATAGATAGATAGATAGATGGTTGGATGGATGTGTAGGCGTGTGCAAGTACGAGTGTGCACATGTGTACATATGTGTGTGCGCGCGGGCGCCTGTGTGTGTTTGTGTGTGTGTGCGTGTGTAGTATATATAAACCTCTGCAATGTATAATGTGTATACGTGTATTTATATGCGTTTGCGCGCGCATGTGCACGTACATATATCCGTGTACGTAAATGTACATACACACACACATACAAAAGAAAGGCCTCCCCCACGCGCAGACCTCTCGGCTCTTCCCAAAGGCCGACTAAGGGCCTCGCAACCTGATAAGTTCTCCTCCAAGGAATAGCCGAGACGAGTCCAAGTGACACGCCACGCAACACATGGGGGAGGGGGAGAGGGGGAGAGAGGGGGAAGGGGGGAAGGGGGGAGGTACAACACATGGGGGAGGGTGTGAGGGGGGAAGGGGGGAAGGGGGAGGCACAACACATAGGGGAGGGTGTGAGGGGGGAGAGGGGGGAAGGGGGGACACAACACATATGGGAGGGTGTGGGGGAGGCACAACATATAGGGGAGGGTGTGAGGGGGAAGAGGGGGGGAGAGGGGAGGCACAACACATAGGGGAGGAGGAGAGGGGGAGAGAGGGGGAAGGGGGGAGGCACAACACATAGGGGAGGGTGTGAGGGGGAGAGGGGGGGAGAGGGGGAGGCACAACACACAGGAGAGGGTGTGAGGGGGGAGAGGGGGAAGGGGGAGGCACAACACATAGGGGAGGGTGTGAGGGGGGAAGGGGTGGGCGTTTTCGTTTTTTAGTGTTTGTTTTTCTTATTTTCCTCTATTTTCCTTCTCTGTCTCTCTCTCTCTCTCTTTCTTTCTTTCTCTTTCTGTTATTTTCTTTCTCTCTCTCTCTCTCTCTCTCTCTCTCTCTCTCTCTCTCTCTCTCTCTCTCTCTCTCTCTCTCTCTCTCTCTCTCTCTCCCTCTCTCTCTCTCTCTCTCTCTCTCCTCTCTCTCTCTTCTCTTCTCCTCTCTCTCTCTCTCTCTCTCTCTCTCTCTCTCTCTCTCTCTCTCTCTCTCTCTCTCTCTCTCTCTCTCCCTCTCTCTCTCTCTCTCTTTCTCTCTCTCTCTCTCTCTCTCTCTCTTTATCTATCTGTCTTCAAACTCATCTTATTTCATTCACTCTTCTTATACATCACCAGAAACATAACAAAGAAAAAAGCTATAAAACAACAAACAGATAAAACAGATGATAATAGACAAAGAGAAAGAGTAAAGCAACTACCCCCCCAAAAAAAAAAAAAAAAAAATAATAATAATAATAAAAAACAATAATATTAATAATAAATAAATTTAAAAAAGATAAATAAAATAAAAAATATTTGCAACAAACTACGTAATCTTAATTTTCTTGCAACTGACACGTGCAATATATACAACATTGTCAACATAAAAAGTGTGTTGATGCTCTGAGGTTTATTAAAGGAGAACAACTTTTATTGATGATGAGAGTAACAATAATCACGATGATAATTATGATGATAATATTGATAACAATGACAATAGTAATGATAATGATAATGATAATAGTAATGATGATAATGATAACAACAGCAATAATGATACGGATAATGCTAATGCTAATGATAACAATGATACCAATAACAAAAATAGTAACAATGGTAATAAGGATAATAATAATAATGATAATAATGATATTGATAATAGTAATATCAACAATAATGATGATTGTCATAACAACAGTATTAGTAATGATGCTAATAATAATGATAGTCACAATGGCAACAATGATAATGATGATGATTACAATTGTTACAATAATAATAATCATAATAATAATGATATTGATTGAGTAACAATCATCATCATAATTATTGTCATCATGATTATAATTATTTTCCCTCATTATCATATTTGTGTCAATATCATTATCATTATTATCATTATTATTATTATCATCTTTATTATCATCATCATCATTATCACCATTCATATAATTATTTTATCATTATCATTATCACTCTCATTATCATCATTATCATTATCCTTATTATCACCTTTATCATTATTATTATTAACATCGCTTTTATCGTTCCTGTCATCATGTCTGTCAATAGGATCATAATCATTATCATTTCCATTAACATCATTGTTACTTTAATTGTAATCATAATCATTTTTACCAATTTTACCATTAACAGCATTAGTAATAATAATAATAATAATATATCTTTTCACAAACTCATAAAATATTTTCAAAAATGTAAAAATATATATATATATATCTCCCTTCTCCTCTCCCTCTCCCTCCCCCTCCCTCTCCCTCCCCCTCTCCCTCTCCCTCCCACTCTCCCTCTCCCTCTCCCTCTCCTTTCTCTCCCTCTCCTTCTCCTTGCTCCTCCTTCCTCCTCCCCCCGTCCCTTTCGTTCTCCCTCTCCCTCTCCCTCCCCCTCCCCCTTTCTCTCCCTCTCCCTCTCCCTCTCTCTCTCCCTCTCCCTCTCCCTCTCCCTCTCCCTCTCCCTCTCCCTCTCCCTCTCCCTCTCCCTCTCCCTCTCCCTCTCCCTCTCCCTCTCCCTCTCCCTCTCCCTCTCCCTCTCCCTCTCCCTCTCCCTTTCCCTCTCCCTCTCCCTCTCCCTCTCCCTCTCCCTCCTCCTCTCCCTCCCCCTCGCTTATCAGTATCCCCATCATATCATACTTTTCTATCATTCCTCCTCGTTTTTACTCTTCTCCCATCTACCATAAATCTTTGTAAAGAAACAGGGAATGAGACAGAACGGACGAAAGAAGTAGAATCAGAAGAAGAAGAAGAAAAAAAAAATACGATAAATATTTTGTCCCAGCGTGTAAATAAGTGCCGGATACTCTTGCCAGGTGTACCATTGCGAGGATAAATATTTTACAGTTCACGCTCGCCACCTCCCCTTTCGCTCTCTCGCTGGCTCTTTCTCTCTATTTCACTCTCCCCTTCTCTCTTTTTTTTTTCTCTCTCCCTCTCTCTCTCTCTCTCTCTCTCTCTCTCTCTCTCTCTCTCTCTCTCTCTCTCTCTCTCTCTCTCTCTCTCTCTCTCTCTCTCTCTCTCTCTCTCTCGTGTTGAAAAGCGATTCATACCGGTTCACAGATCTGACAAAATATATATTCATAGAGATATACAAATACGTTTTTGTTTATTCTCTCTCTATATCTATCTTCTATCTATCTATCTATTTCTCTCTCTCTCTCTCTCTCTCTCTCTCTCTCTCTCTCTCTCTCTCTCTCTCTCTCTCTCTCTCTCTCTCTCTCTCTCTCTCTCTCTCTCTCTCTCTCTCTCTCTCTCTCTCTCTCTCTCTCTCTCTCTCTCTCTCTCTCTCTATCACTCTTATTCTCAGTCTCACACTCACCACTCTCACTCTCTTTCTCTCTTCCATTTTCAACAATAGTTGTATTCTCTATATCGCACGAACAGGAGGTCGGAAAAAATCAATGATTTTTTTCCCCGTCGTGTAAATACCCCTTCGGCAACCCCGCTTTAATGACACGCGTAAATTCAACACAGCATAGCCTTATCTCGTCACAACAAGCAGAGGAGCAAGCACATCAAGCATGACAGTAGCGATGAGTATGGTGAGTACGGACAAGAGCAAGCATAGCATGTACATCTACGAGCACAACACGCTCTAAAAAGCACAAGCGCAACTGCAATCTATCAATCGAACCAATAGGATCAAAGCAAAAGCAAGCACGAACACACATAAACTGAAGTACAAAAGTATGAATAACAAACATAAACGCAAGCACTAGAGCAGACAAAATCAAAGCAAAAGCAAGCACAAAATCAAGAACAACAAACACAGACTAACAAGCACAACAAGTAACAACAAGCAGGAACACATATAACCGTAAGTACAAAAGCAAGAACAACAAACACAAGCACAAGCACAAGCAACAACACAAAATCAAGAGAAAGAGAGAGAGAGAAAAACAGAGAAAGGGAAGAGACTAACAAGCACAACAAGCACGAACACACATAACCGTAAGTACAAAACCAAGAACAACAACAAACACAAGCACAAGCACAAAAACAACAAGCACAACAAGCAACATCAACCACGAACACACATAAACGTAAGTACAAAAGCAAACACAAGCACAAAAAACAAGCACAGCAAGCCAACAGCACAGCTTCCAAGCATCTCTCTCTCCCCTCGGCACAGCTCCGTCCCCTTTAAAAGCTATCTACAGGGATACGTTTCGATTATCTAAACAGAAACACCGCTCCTCTAAAAAAAAAAATAAGGGGAAACAAGGATAAGAAGAAGTACGGTTATTTTGGTTTCATCTGTTTGGTTATTTAATTGTCTGTTGGTTTTTCTTTCTTTCTTTCTTTCTCTCTGTCTGTCTGTCTGTCTGTCTGTCTGTCTGTCTCTCTCTCTCTCTCTCTCTCTCTCTCTCTCTCTCTCTCTCTCTCTCTCTCTCTCTCTCTCTCTCTCTCTCTCTCTCTCTATATATATATATATATATATATATATATATATATATATTGAAGAAGAGCAGGAGAGAGAGAGAGAGAGAGATAGATAGATAGATAGATAGATAGATAGGTAGATAGGTAGATAGATAGATAGATAGATAGGTAGATAGATAGATAGATATAGATAGATAGATATAGATAGATAGATAGATATAGATTTAGATAATAATAATGATAGATATAGATAGATAGATAGATAGACTGATAGATAGATAGATAGATATAGATATAGATATAGATAGATAGATAGATAGATAGATAGACAGATAGATAGATATTCTTCTCTTTTGGAGTTCGTGGTAGTTTGAATATTCATCCGAGATAAAAAAAAAAAAAAAAAAAAATCTTCGCTGCTACTAAATCTGGGTCTACATATACATCTACTACCCCCCCCCTTCCCCCTCCTAGCACTACCTCTCCATACCCACCCCCCTTCCCCCTCCTAGCACTACCTCTCCATACCCACCCACCCCCTCCCCCCGCCCCCCATACCCCCCCATCCTATCTCTCGATTTTGCGTGTGTCTGTGTAACCTTAAAGGTCGTTGAATTTGTTGTATTTGTACAAGGAGATATTCCCTTCCTCCCTTTCTCCCTTTTTTTTTTGTTTTGATAAAAGGGTTTGTATGTGTGGGGTGTGTGGGGGGTTGGGGGTGGGGGGTTGTGTCTTTGTGTGGGGGAGGGGGGCTGTGTGGGTTTGTGTGTGTGTGTCCAACTACAACGCAAATGTTCCACTTACTACATTACTACAACCCTGACTCTCTCCTCTTCTTCCACCTCCACCTCCACCTCCCCCTCCACCTCCCCCTCCCCTTCCACCTCCCCCTCCCCCCCTCCGCCCCTTCCACCTCCCCCTCCCCCTCCTCCTCCCCCTCCCCCTCCTCCTCCCCCTCCCCCCGCACCTCCCCCTGCACCTCCCCCCTTCCCCCTCCCCTTTCCAACTCCACCTCCCATCCCCCACCTCCCCCTCCACCTCCCTTCCACCTCCACCTCCCCTTCCACATCCACCTCCCCCCTCCCCTTCCCCCTCCTCCTCCCCCTCCCCCTCCACCTCCCCCTGCACCTCCACCTCCCCCTGCACCTCCCCCCTTCCCCTTCCCCTTTCCACCTCCCATCCCCCACCTCCCCTCCACCTCCACCTCCCCCTCCACCTCCCCTTCCCCCTTTCCCCTCCACCTACCCCCCTTCCCCCTCCCCCTCCACCTCCCCATTCCCCCTCCCCCTGCACCTCCCCTCCCCCTCCCTCTCCCTTTCCCCCTCCCCTTTCCCCTCCACCTCCACCTCCCCCTCCACCTCCACCTCCGTTCCACTATTCCCACCTCGCGTACGAACACCTCCAAGTATTGATTTCGAATGATTCATCACAGTGTCTTGCTATGCAGGATACATTCGGCATTGCAAGCTGCGTCCGGAGGGTAACGGGGGAGTAAGGAGTGTGGGAGGGGTGAGGAGGGAGGGAGGTGGGTAACGGGGGAGTAGGGAGTGTGGGGGGGTGAGGATGGAGGGAGGGAGGGGGGAGTGTGGGGGGGGGTGAGGAGGGAGGGAGTGTGGGGGGGTGAGGGAGGGAGGGAGGGAGGGGGGGGGGGGGGGAGGGAGGGAGGGAGGGGGGGGGGGAGGGGGGAGGGAGGGAGGGGGGAAGGGGTGAGGGGGGAGGGAGGGAGGGGGGAGGGAGGGAGGTGGGTAACGGGGGAGTAGGGAGTGTGGGGGGGTGAGGATGGAGGTGGGGTAAGGGGTGAGGGAGGGAGGGGGGGAAGGGGTGAGGGATGGAGGGAGTGTGGGGAGGATAGAGGGAGGGGGGGAAGGAGGGATGGAGGGAGTGTGGGGGGTGAGGGGTGAGGGAGGGAGGTGGGGTGAGGGGTGAGGGATGGAGGGAGTGTGGGGGGTGAGGGAGGGGGGGAAGGGAGGGGGATAGGATGGTGAGAGTGGGGGAGGATGGAGGGGGGAGGAGTGTGGGGGGTGAGGGGTGAGGGAGGGAAGGGGTGAGGATGGAGGGAGGTGGGGTGAGGGGTGAGGGATGGAGGGAGGGAGGGAGGGGGGTGGAGGGAGGGGGAGGGAGGGAAGGAGGGAGGGAGGGAGTGGTGTAGGAGGGGGGAGGATGGAGGGAGGGAAGGAGGGAGGGTAACGGGGGTGTAGGGAGTGGGGGGGTGGAGGGAGGGGGGAGGGGGGGAGGATGGAGGGAGGGGGTTGTGAGGGGAGTGGGTTGTATATATCTATTTACTATTGAAATACACGGACAAATCTATAAACACACACACATACAGACACACAAACAAACAAGCAAACAAACACTCAAACAAACAAATACACAAGCAAACACTCACACACACAAACAAACAAACACACACAAACAAACAAACAAACACACACAAACAAACAAACAAACACACACACACAAACAAACAAACAAACACAAACAAACCAAAATTCCCAGCATTTGAAGATCAACAAAACCACTTCGTTGATCCATCCAGCGCCTTCGATATAATTCAGACTTCATTTCAGACT
>NW_028234403.1:54991894-54994394 GCF_977035675.1 Penaeus japonicus
GCACCTGATAAAGTAATTGCTATGTACGTACATAGCAATGCGTGTGGACATAGAGATGTACGTGTATATAGACGTACGTGTGGACGTGGAAGTGCGCGCGTGTGTGTGTGTGTGTGTGTGTAGAAATGCGTATGTACTGTACAAAGAAATGTGTGTGTGTGTTTGTGTGTGTGTGTGTTTGTGTGTGTGTGTTTGTGTTTGTGTGTGTGTGTGACAGTGTGTGTGTGTGTGTGTGTACTTGTGTTTTTGTGTTTGTGTGTGTGTGTTTGTGCGTGCGTGCATGCGTGTATGTGTGTTCACGAGCACACACACAGGCGAAAACGTACTACATCACACAGCAACAGCCAGACACATACGCGCACGCACGCAGGCACACACGCACGCACACACACACACACTGTCTGGCGAGAGGGGGGGGGGGGTAGGCGCGCGAACAGAATATATGTTTCGCAATCTTTGGAATGTGATAATGGCTGATAGAAGGGAGGAGGGAGGGAGAGGGAGAGATGGAGAATGAAAGGATTGAGGAACGAAGGGAGAGGGAAGGAGACGGGTAAGGGAGGGAGGAAGAGAAGGGAGAGAGGGAGGAAGAGAGAAGGAGACTGGTAAGGGAGGGAGGAAGAGAGGGGAGAGAGGGAGGGAGGAAGGGAGAGAGGAGAGGGAGGGAGGAAGGGAGAGAGGGGGAGGGAGAAACAAAGAGAAAGAAACAGAGGTAGAGAGAGAAAGATACAGACAGACAGACAGACACATACAGCTATAGACAGAAAGATAAACAAATAAAACAACACACTCTCCAAACTAAATAACAACCACAACGAAACAGAAATAAACAAACAAACAAAAACACAGACAATCAAAACAAAACAAAACAAACAAAACCAAAACAAAACCAAATCCAAATTAAAACAAAAAACAAAACAAAACCAACAAATACGCAAACAAAAACAACAAACAACCCAAAAACAAAAGAAAGCACAAAGCAACAAACAACCCAAAAACAAGGACACCAAGATGACCGTTGGCGTGATTTGAATTCAAGATATAACGGCCACTCGACTGTAACTGCCGAGACCGCGAATGTTCTGGATTGACGAAAGGGAGTGAGGAAGCCAATATGTGAGTCAAGTAATGAGTGAGGAAGCCATTAAGTAAATGACTTAATGAGTGAGTGAGGAAGCCAATATGTGAGTCAAGTAATGAGTGAGTGAGTTAATGAGTGAGTGAGGAGGCCAATATGTGAGTCAAGTAATGAGTGAGTTAGGAGGCCAATATGTGAGTCAAGTAATGAGTGAGTGAGTTAATGAGTGAGGAAGCCAATGTGTGAGTCAAGTAATAAGTGAGTGAGTTAATGAGTAAGTGAGGAAGCCAATATGTGAGTCAATTAATGAGGGAGTGAGTTAATGAGTGAGTGAGGAGGCCAATATGTGAGTTAATGAGTGAGGAAGCCAATAAGTGAGGTAATGAGTGAGTGAGGAAGCCAATGAGGGAGTGAGTTAATGAGTGAGTGAGTTAATGAGTGAGTGAGGAAGCCAATATGTGAGTCAATTAATGAGGGAGTGAGTTAATGAGTGAATGAGGAAGCCAATATGTGAGTCAAGTAATGAGTGAGTGAGTTAATGAGTGAGTGAGGAAGCCAATATGTGAGTCAATTAATGAGGGAGTGAGTTAATGAGTGAGTGAGGAAGCCAATATGTGAGTCAATTAATGAGGGAGTGAGTTAATGAGTGAGTGAGGAAGCCAGTGAGTGAGTTAATGAATGAGTGATTGAGGAAGCCAATAAGTGAGTGAGTTGTTAATGAATGAGTGAGTGAGGAAGCCAATGAGGGAGTGAGTTAATGAGTGATACAGTGAGGAAGCCAGTGAGTAAATGCGTTGGTGAGTGAGTGAGGAAGCCAGTGCGTGAATGTGTTAATGAATGAGTGAGGAAGTATGCGAGTGAGTTGATGATTTAATGAGTCAGTCAGTAAATAAGTGACTCAATGAGTGAGAAAGGCAGTGAATGAGTTGACATTGGAGTGAGTCAGTGAAGAAACCAGTGAGTAAGTGAATTAATGAGGGAGTAGGTGAATGAAGAAGAAATTGATTTACTGAGTAAGAAAGTCATAAACCGAATGAATGAGTGAATAAATGAATAAGTGAGTGAGTGAGTCAATGAGTGACGTTTCTGAAGGACAAGGAAACCAGCTCTTGCATTCTCCCACAGTCTCCAAACAGGTCGATGTTATTGTTAACTCTCGCTCGCTCGCTCTTCGTTGCCAGTGGAGCGGAAGGAGAGAGAGAGAGAGAGAGAGAGAGAGAGAGAGAGAGAGAGAGAGAGAGAGAGAGAGAGAGAGAGAGAGAGAGAGAGAGAGAGAGAGAGAGAGAGAGAGAGAGGATATAGAAAGAGGAAGAGAGAGAGAGGGAGGGAGGGAGAGAGAGACAGAGAGAGAGAGAGAGAGAGAGAGAGAGAGAGAGAGAGAGAGAGAGAGAGAGAGAGAGAGAGAGAGAGAGAGAGAGAGAG
>NW_028234403.1:55006894-55021894 GCF_977035675.1 Penaeus japonicus
ATATGTATATATGTATATATATATATATATATATATATATATATATATATATATATATATATATATATATAATGCAAATAGGACAAAAGAAAAATCAGTATAAAGCGAAATGGGAAGCATTATATTGATTGACACGTAAATGAGTTAAACGTAAAGAAATAAAATAAGAGCAAAAAAGCACCAGTTTCACACTCGAATGAACATTTTCGTTTTAGTTCGTGTTATTAAGGTTACCATCACTTATCAAAGAATTATTTCGCCTTTCTCTCTTTCATTCTTGCTTTCCCTCTCACCCCATTGTATTTATTCTCTCTCCATCTCTCTATCTCTCTTTATCTATCTATCTATCTATCTTTCTCTCTCCTTCTATCTCTTTTTTTCCCAACTACTCTCGTTTATCAATATTTTGTTACCTTTTTCTTTCTTTCCTGTCATTTTATCAATATTTTCATATTCTCTCTTTATTTCGTTAAGTACCTCCTTTTCTTCGTCATTCTCTCTTTTTCTCAATTTCTTTTTCTCTCTCTCTCTTCCTTCCTTTTCTTCCTCTTCTTCTCCTTTCGCCTTATTCCTCCTTTCTCCTTCCTCCTCTCACATTTTTCTCCTCCTTCTATTTTCTTCTCTTCCCATTTTCTCCTTTTCCTCTTCTCCTCATCCTCTTCCAATTCTCTCCTGTTCTTTTCTCCTCTCTCTCTCTCTTTCTCTCTCAGTCTCTCTCTCTCATTCTCTCTCTCACTTTCTCTCTCTCTCTCTCTCTCTCTCTCTCTTTCTCTCTCTCTCTCTCTTGTTCGCCTCTCTCTTTTTCTCAATTTCTTACTAATTGCCAATTTCTCTTCGCCTTTCTCTTCCTCTTCCTTTGTTCTTCTCCTACATCCGCACTAGCTCATTTCTCTTTCCCTTTCAAATTACTTTCCCTTCTTCATTTTCTCTTTTTCCTTTTTTTTTTCCTTCCTCTTCTTCCTAACTTCTTCTCTTCCCTCTTGTCTAAATCATCTTTTATCATCGATTCTCTTCTATCTCCTTTTCGTAATTCAGTTCGATCTTTAGAAATACAGACAGACAAAAAGACACAAAAAAAGGACACAGACAAAAAAGAAGACATAGACCGAAAAGGACACGTAAACACAGACAAAAGGACACATATACATAAAAAGGACACATAGACAGACAGAAAGGACACGTAGACACAAAAAGGAGACATAGACAGACAGAAAGACAAATGTACAAAAAAGTACACTATAGATACATACAAAAAGGACATATAGACAGACAAAAAGGACATATAGACAGACAAAAAGGACACACAGACAGACAGAAAAGACATGCAGACAAAAGACACAAACCCAAAACGAAATAGACAAAAAAAAAAAAAAAAAAAAAAATCAGACAAGCTATTACCTCTTTGACTAAGACGATAATTAGTCAGAAATGCAAGCATGCATAAATTCGCAAGCAGAGTCTGTGGTCATGCAGGCAAACACAGTCATGAAAATCGGCAGGCAGATGGGGCCACAGACCTCATCAGATAAAGCAATCTTGTGTGGTCCAAGCAAGCAAGCAAGCAAGCGAGTGAGCAAGCAGTGACGAAAAAAGAGGTAAACTAATAAAAAAAGTCAATCAAGAGAACGAACAGGTAATTAAGCAACCAATTTTAAAAAAATCAAAGCTAACAAGAAATCAAGCAATCAAAGGAGCAAGCATGAAATAAGCAAAAAAAAAAAAAAAAAAAAAAAAAAAAAACTGAGAAGATAGTCAAGCAGATAAGCCGAATATTCTAGCAAATCAAGCAAGCAGGAAAACAAGCAAGCAAGCAAGCAAATAGCAACGAAATCAAGCAAAACAAGTAAGAACCCAAGCGGCGAGCAAGCATGAAAACAAGAAAGGAAGCAACCATAACAAGGAAAGGAATCAAACAATTAAGCCAAGAAATCAAGCAAAACAGACAAAGTACCAAGCAAATCAAGCAAGGCAAGCACTCTTTCTGCTCGTGTGATGGGGTAAGGACCGGTTCAGCTGATATGGAAAACGTTTACAAACGTTTACGAGTTTTTGTGAGACGCTAAGGAGGGGAGAGGGAGGGGAAGGGAGGGGAAGGAAGGGAGAGGGAGAGGAAGGGAGGGAGGGAGGGGAAGGGAGGGGAGAGGGAGGGAGGGGAAGGGGAAGGATGAAGAGAGGGAGGGGAAGTAAGGGGGGAAAGGGAAAGGAAAGGGAGGGAGGGGAAGGGGGAAATGGGAAGGAAGGGAGAGGAAAGGGAGGGAGGGGAAGGGGAAGGATGAAGAGAGGGAGGGGAAGTAAGGGGGGAAAGGGAAAGGAAAGGGAGGGAGGGGAAGGGGGAAATGGGAAGGAAGGGAGAGGAAAGGGAGGGAGGGGAAGGGGAAGGATGAAGAGAGGGAGGGGGGAAAGGGAGAGAGGGGAAGGAGGATGGGAGGTGGGGAAAGGGAAGGAAGGAAGAAGAAAGGGAGGAAGGGAGGGGAAGTAAGGGGGGAAAGGGAAAGGAAAGGGAGGAAGGGGAAGGGGGGAGGAGAAGGAAGGGGAAAGGGAGGGAGGGGAAGGAATGGGAAAAGGAAGTGAGGGGAAGGAGGGGGAAACGGAGGGAGGAGAAAGAAGGGGAAAAGGAGGGAGGAGAAGGAAGAAGAAAGGGAGGGAGGGAGGGGGGAAGGGAGAGAACAAGCTATACCACTTCCAGGATGGGGGAGGGGGTTGGGAGTGAGAGGAAAGGGAGGAAGGGGGGAGGGGGAGGGGTACACCGTGAAGAGAGGATGGTTATTAGCGGTTTATGGCTGTGCTTTCAGCTCCGTTGTGGCGTTATGCTCGTGTGTGTGTGATACAGAAATACGTATGTAGGATGTATATGTATGTGTGTGTGTGCGTGTGTACGTGCGTGCGTGCGTGTATCTATGTACAGCAGTATATGTATGCATATGTATATATATATATATATATATATATATATATATATATATATATATATATATATATATATATATATATATATATAAATGTGTGTGTGTTTATGTATATAAATACATGTATATATGTATATATACATATATACACATATCTATACACACACACACACACACACATAATATATATATGTATATATATATATATGCATATATATATATATATATATATATATATATATATATATATATATATATATATGTATATATATATATATATATATATATATATGTATATGTATATATCTCAACACCTCATACCCGCGACTTTCTCAAAGACCTTCCGCTGACCCTCTCGCTCTCTGCATTCCCACGATTATGCAACAAATAACGGTTAAGTGCAACAACCATAATTGAAGCGTCATCATCACACCCCGAGACGCCATCAGCTAAAGTAACTATATCATTTGCAAGTGAATGAGTCAGCAGTACCATAATTATCGTGATGAATATGCAAGCATTGGCGATGCTGATTGTCATCTCGGAAATACCAGTGATGGTTTTCATAAATTAAATTAGAATAATTGGATTAATTTGCTGGGTTTTAGAGGGAATGGGTAAATGTTTGGTATTTGTTGTGGGAAATACATAATTAATGATTATATGAGACCGATTTTTTGTCTATTGATAAGCTTTGTCAGAGGATGTGTGTATATTTTTCCAGAGAGAATCTGTAT
Organism: Penaeus japonicus; assembly: GCF_977035675.1. Lineage (NCBI taxonomy): Eukaryota > Metazoa > Arthropoda > Malacostraca > Decapoda > Penaeidae > Penaeus > Penaeus japonicus. Next base: position 55,010,538 of record NW_028234403.1, read on the forward strand.
AAGTATGAATTTAATTATCAAGCATCGTCATTTGGAATCATTAATAATTAAAAATATGAACCAGAACAAAAGATAATTAACAAAGGAATCATTAACGGCTAAAAATCATAAATATAAAGGATCATATAGATAGATAGATAGATGAAAATAGATATATATTCCAATAAACCATCTCACGTCAATCCACAATCTTAATCTTTACTACTAAATATTTCAATAAAACACCAATAAACGAAGACAAACAACACAGAAAACGTCACAAACCGATAAATAATTACCTAACATAAAATCTTCATTTCATATTATCAACAAGTCCACGAAATAAAGCCCCTATCATTAAGGTAATGATAAATCAAGAGGTTAAAAGTTTAAGTGAAATACCAAGGTACAAATCGCCGGTTTTGATCTGTCAAATTGCCAAATTATAAGAGCTGATGAATTGTTGCAAATAACTACCTCTTGAAAGATAACTTCACAATCACGCACGGTAAGTTATGTTGGCGAGATTAGAGCTTCATAACAAAGATAACAAACACACACACACACACACACCTCGAGTTTCCCGCGGATAACAAGCATATTATATTTCGAATTGTGGGTAAGATTTTCCGTGTGGTTAAAGTAGGGTTAACGAACACAAAAGAAAAAAAAGAAAGAAAAAAAAACGAAGACGATAATTTGCTGTTATTTTCATTACTAAGTTTGATAACAAAACATTCTGAATTCGATAAGGTGAGAATGGTAGCGGGAATTATAGCTCGAAAATACAAACGTGACGGAACAGAGCGGTGGCATCAGTGTTAAGAAAATTATATGGCTTCTAATAGTGTGATGGGACGTGATTCCATTTGTGAGAGCGATTGTAATATCTCTATCTGATTCTACACAGTCTCTCTCTCTCTCTCTCACTCTCTGTGTCTCTGTCTCTCTGTATCTCTGTCTCTCTCTCTCTCTCTCTCTGTGTCTCTGTCTCTCTCTCTCTCTCTCTCTCTCTCTCTCTCTCTCTCTCTCTCTCTCTCTCTCTCTCTCTCTCTCTCTCTCTCTCTCTCTCCCCCTCTATCACACACACATACACCTACTCTCTCTCTCTCTCTCTCTCTCTCTCTCTCTCTTTCACACACACATACACCTACTATATCTCTTTCTCTCTCTCTCTCGCTCTCGCTCTCGCTCTCTCTCTCTCTCTCTCTTTCTCTTTCTCTCTCTCTCTCTCTTGCTCTCTGACTCTTTCTCTCTCTCTCTCTCTCTCTCCCTCTCTCTCTCTCTGTATATAAACAAACAGATCAATAGATAGACAGACAGAACGACAACCAGACAAACAAACAAGACAACCAGTCAAGCATAAATACGAATATATACATATATATAACCCAACGCACACAAAACCACACAAGCACGAGAGTGAAAGTACCAGTCTTCGAACTCATTAATTAAGTATGATGATGGTATCCTTCTGTGCCTGGTATCAGTATGAGTTCTCTTTGAAGTCATTACGATTAGCTTGATTAGTGTGAATCGAAGGAAGATTGGAAGGCGAGTCAGTTGAGAGGTATGTAAGGATTGGAGGTTCTTTGAGGTCTCTGTTGTCTTTTGGATTTTTTTTTTTTTTTCGTTGTTTTTTTTTTTTTTTTTTCTTGGGTAGTTGGTTTTGGACTTTTTTTCTTTTTTTGTCTATATATTTTGTTTGATTTATTTTGTTTTGTTTTGATGTGCGTTTGTTTCTGTTCTGTTTGTATGTGTTTCTCTCTCCCTTTTTTTCTTTATTTATGTTTTTCTCTCTCTTTCGCTTTCTTTATTTCTGTCTTTCTCTTTTTTTCTCTTTCTCGCTTTCTCTCTCTCTCTCTCTCTCTCTCTCTTTCTTTCTCTCTCTCTATCTATCTATCTGTCTGTCTTTCTTTCTCTCTCTCTATCTATCTATCTATCTGTCTGTCTTTCTCTCTCTCTTTCTCCCTCTCCCTCCCTCTCTCCCTCCTTCCCTCCCTCCCTCCCACCCTCCCTCCTTCCCTCCTTCCCACCTTCCCCGAACCACCCATTTTCATCACCCAATAAAGCAAATAAAGATAAATGAATAGATACCGATAACGAGAAAGAAAGAAAGAAAGAAAAAAAAAAACGCGGCAAAAACAAAAGCGAATCGCTGTCACAAGGCCGATCCCAAACTCTTCAGCTGAACAATGGATTTTCTTCCCGCCTTCGTGTTATTCCAACTTGAGGAACCTTCAAGCGTACCGGTACACTTCCCTCTTCATTCTCTCCTCTTCTCCTGCCTCTCTCTCTTCATCCTCTCCTCCTCTCCTGCCTCTCTCTCTTCATCCTCTCCTCTTCTCCTGCCTCTCTCTCTTGATTGTGCTCTTTCCTCTTACTCTTGGTTCCTGTTGTTCTCTTACTTCCGTTTCCTCGCTGGTTGCTTCTTTTTGTCTTCGGTTTCGCTTTTTTGTTATTCTTGTTGTTGTTATTATTTTACTTATTTTTACTCTTTCATCCTCTTCTTCTTTTTCTTCCTCTTTCGTTTTGTTTTCGTCTCCGTTTCTTCCTCTCCCTTTCCCTCTTCCTTCTCCTTTTCCTCCTTCTATTCTTCTTTCTCTTTTTCTTCCTCTTTCTTTAACTTTTCCTCCCTCTCCCTCTCGTTTTTTTTTCTCTTTCTTCCTCCTCCCTCCTTCTTGACCCCCCCCCCTCTCTCTCTCTCTCTCTCTTCCTCGCCATCTTTCTCTCGTCCTCCTCTCTCTCTTTCCCCTCCTCCCCCGCCTCTTCCCCCCTTTATTTTCCTCCCTCCTCCGCTCATCCCTGCGGAGAGTGAAAATCCGGAGTCCCCCCCCTCTCTCTCCTCCCCTTCCCTTTCCTTCAGCTCCTAAACACACAATACCCCACGTCATAAAACCAACACCCCCCCACACACATTTCTTCACGCACACAACGCCCCCCCCCCCCTTTCCGCCCGCGTGTCACGCCCGTACCCTCACTCTCACCCCTGGTTGCCTCCCCCCTACCCCCCACCTCTCCTTCCCCCGTTTATTACCGATTTTTCACTTGCTTTTCCACGTGCTCAACCCCCCCCTCTCTCTCTCTCTCTGTTTCTTTATCTCTTTCTGTCTCTCTCTGTTTCTCTTTCTTTCTTTCTATCTATCTATCTATTTTTCTCTCTCTCTCTTTCTCTCTCTCTGTTTCTCTTTCTCTCTCTCTCTCTCTCTCTCTCTCTCTCTCTCTCTCTCTCTCTCTCTCCCTCCCTCCCTCCTCTTCTCCCTCCCTCCCTCCCTCCCTCTTCTCCCTCCCTCCCTCCCTCCACCCCCTACATGCCCAGACTCTCTCCTCCCTCTCCTCTCTCTCTCCCTTCCCCTTAACCCCCCTCCCCCCGTCTACCCATGCCCCATGCCCTACCCACCGAGACGGGTATATAAACACCGGAAATGTAACCCTTCTTTATCCACTATCATTAAGTGAATGGGTAACACAACACTACTTTTCCTTGATTGATGTTTAGTTTTAGAACTTCCTTAATATTCCTTTTCGATTTACGTGTGTTTCGTGTGTGTGTGTGTGTGTGTGTGTGTGTGTGTGTGTGTGTAAGTGTGTGTGTGTGTGTGTGTGTGTGTTGATTGTGTGTTTTTGTGTTTGTATGTAATAATAAATATATATATATTCTATCTATCATAAATATAAATATATATCAAGAGTAGAGAGAGAGAGAGAGAGAGCTTATAAAACCATTCACTTATTGGATTCCACTTAGAAAATCATTCACTTATTGGATTCCACTTAGAAAATCATTCACTTATTGGATTCCACTTAGAAAATCATTCACTTATTGGATTCCACTTAGAAAATCATTCACTTATTGGATTCCACTTAGAAAATCATTCACTTATTGGTTTCCACTTATAAAACCATTCACTTATTGGATTTCACTTATAAAACCATTCACTTATTGGATTCCACTTAGAAAATCATTCACTTATTGGATTCCACTTAGAAAATCATTCACTTATTGGATTCCACTTAGAAAATCATTCACTTATTGGATTCCACTTAGAAAATCATTCACTTATTGGATTCCACTTAGAAAACCATTCACTTATTGGATCCCACTTAGAAAATCATTCACTTATTGGATTCCACTTAGAAAATCATTCACTTATTGGATTCCACTTAGAAAACCATTCACTTATTGGATCCCACTTAGAAAATCATTCACTTATTGGATTCCACTTAGAAAACCATTCACTTATTGGATTCCACTTAGAAAACCATTCACTTATTGGATTCCACTTAGAAAATCATTCACTTATTGGATTCCACTTATAAAATCATTCACTTATTGGATTCCACTTAGAAAACCATTCACTTATTGGATTCCACTTATAAAACCATTCACTTATTGGTTTTCACTTATAAAACCATTCACTTATTGGATTCCACTTATAAAACCATTCACTTATTGGATTCCACTTAGAAAATCATTCACTTATTGGATTCCACTTAGAAAACCATTCACTTATTGGATTCCACTTATAAAACCATTCACTTGGATTTCACTTATAAAACCATTCATTTATTGGATTCCACTTAGAAAATCATTCACTTATTGGATTCCACTTAGAAAACCATTCACTTATTGGTTTCCACTTATAAAACCATTCACTTATTGGATTTCACTTATAAAACCATTCACTTATTGGATTCCACTTAGAAAATCATTCACTTATTGGATCCCACTTAGAAAATCATTCACTTATTGGATCTCACTTAGAAAATCATTCACTTATTGGATTCCACTTAGAAAATCATTCACTTATTGGATTCCACTTAGAAAATCATTCACTTATTGGATTCCACTTAGAAAATCATTCACTTATTGGATTCCACTTAGAAAACCATTCACTTATAGGATTTCACTTATAAAACCATTCATTTATTGGATTCCACTTAGAAAACCATTCATTTATTGGATTCCACTTAGAAAATCATTCACTTATTGGATTCCACTTAGAAAACCATTCACTTATTGGTTTCCACTTATAAAACCATTCACTTGGATTTCACTTATAAAACCATTCATTTATTGGATTCCACTTAGAAAATCATTCACTTATTGGATTCCACTTAGAAAACCATTCACTTATTGGTTTCCACTTATAAAACCATTCACTTATTGGATTTCACTTATAAAACCATTCACTTATTGGATTCCACTTAGAAAATCATTCACTTATTGGATCCCACTTAGAAAATCATTCACTTATTGGATCTCACTTAGAAAATCATTCACTTATTGGATTCCACTTAGAAAATCATTCACTTATTGGATTCCACTTAGAAAATCATTCACTTATTGGATTCCACTTAGAAAATCATTCACTTATTGGATTCCACTTAGAAAATCATTCACTTATTGGATTCCACTTAGAAAATCATTCACTTATTGGATTCCACTTAGAAAATCATTCACTTATTGGATTCCACTTAGAAAATCATTCACTTATTGGATTCCACTTAGAAAATCATTCACTTATTGGATTCCACTTAGAAAATCATTCACTTATTGGATTCCACTTAGAAAATCATTCACTTATTGGATTCCACTTAGAAAATCATTCACTTATTGGATTCCACTTAGAAAATCATTCACTTATTGGATTCCACTTAGAAAATCATTCACTTATTGGATTCCACTTAGAAAATCATTCACTTATTGGATTCCACTTAGAAAATCATTCACTTATTGGATTCCACTTAGAAAATCATTCACTTATTGGATTCCACTTAGAAAATCATTCACTTATTGGTTTCCACTTATAAAACCATTCACTTGGATTTCACTTATAAAACCATTCATTTATTGGATTCCACTTAGAAAATCATTCACTTATTGGATTCCACTTAGAAAACCATTCACTTATTGGTTTCCACTTATAAAACCATTCACTTATTGGATTTCACTTATAAAACCATTCACTTATTGGATTCCACTTAGAAAACCATTCACTTATTGGATTCCACTTAGAAAATACATTCACTTATAGGATTTCACTTATAGATCCGTTGCACTTGTTGAATTTCATTTATAAAACCATTCACTTGGATTTCACTTATAAAACCATTCATTTATTGGTTTTTCCCTTATAAACCATCATTGTTGGTTTCCACTTTATAAAACCATTCACTTATTGGATTCCACTTAGAAAATCATTCACTTATGGATTCCACTTAGAAAATATTCACTTATTGGATGTCCACTTAGAAAAGCATTCACTATTGGATTCCATCGTTTTATTGTTGGATTTCACTTATAAAACCCATTCACTTTTATAAAACCAATTCCTTATTGGAATTCCACTTTAGAAATCAATCACTTATAGGATTTCACTTATAGATCCGTTTTACTTGTTGGATTTCACTTATAAAACCATTCACTTGGATTTCACTTATAAAACCATTCACTTATTGGTTTTCACTTATAAAACCATTCACTTATTGGATTCCACTTATAAAACCATTCACTTATTGGATTCCACTTAGAAAATCATTCACTTATTGGATTCCACTTAGAAAATCATTCACTTATTGGATTCCACTTAGAAAATCATTCACTTATTGGATCCCACTTAGAAAACCATTCACTTATTGGATCTCACTTAGAAAATCATTCACTTATATTAATCCAATCACGAATAAAACGCATAATCCTGTGCCTTATATCCTTAATCCTCTTATAAATCCATATACTTATATGATTCAACTATATATTCAGATCCATCTACGTGACCATTCACTGTATGAATCATTCCGTTTATCTAAATATGTTCATTAATTCATCCACTCATATCAGTACACTTATGAATTCCTTTATCTACAAATTTATTCACAATTATTATCATTAAAAAAAATAAACATATAATCTTATAAACTTGACACTGAATCGAAAAGTGTATATCAAATTTTAAAAAATTAACATATATAACATTATAAACTTGACAATGAATCGGTAAGTGTATATAAAATTTAAGAAAATCAAATATAAACTTATAAACTTGACATTGAAGCGATAAGTGTATATAAACATGTTCATCTTTTAAAACACATACGACTACCAAAAAAGTGGATTTGTCACTTGCGGTTTAGCGATGGGGATGACAGCACATGACATGCATGACGAAACATGACATATGCACTGAATTACCGGTTCTTAGCGAAACGAAAAATTGCTTGATTGCTTTAGAAGGAGTGTCTGCAAAGTTACTCTATTTACATAATTGTATTTTTTTATTTATTCACTTATATGGATAATTTTGTGAAGCCATACATTCATAAATATCTTTCTGTATATGTCCACTTATACCTGTTCACAATCTACTTATAAATTGAATAGTCACATTTATTAATTCATGGATATACCCACTAATATATCCGTATGTGAATTTAACTAATATAAATCCATTAATGAACCTACTTATTTTTAAAAATCTACTCACTTTTTAAAAAATCATCCACTCACAAACATTCCTTTTCCCTAAATAAAAAACAATCCAACACCCTATATGACTTTATTCACTTATAAATCACTTATAAATCCCTTTGCCAACAGCATCTCCTAAAACAAAAGCCGACGCAAAAATGACCACAAGTGACAGTATGCCCGAAGGACTGAGGTTAGCGTGACAGCAGGAAAGCTAAGCTGGGTTTTGGCTCTGGAATGCACCTCCAGTTAACAGCTTCTTCAGCCAATGCGCAAATTTTGGGACAGACTGAATTAAAGTGGATGTTTATATTCTTTTTTTTTTTGGTGGGGGGGAGATAACTAATTTTTTTTTCCTATTTTGTTCTTGATTTTTTTTTTTTTGGGGGGGGGTGGGAAAATACGATTCTTAATCTCACACGAGAGGTTTTGAATAATGGATACGGCACACGGCGTCGTATCTTTGTATACATATTTATTTTCCTTATCAAGTAATGTACGTTCCGTTGGTGCATTCTTGCTCACCTGACGCGTAGCTTACTTGCCGAGAATCCTCCGAGGCGGGTCGATGCAGCATCACTTTGCCCAGAGATCAAAACATTAGCCTTTTTCCCGAGTGTGCATGGCGCTGACATACTCCACGAGAGGACCTCAACACCGCCCTCTCACACGCCATCGCGCTTCACTCTTCAAACACTAATCAACAACACTGATAAAGGTAATCGAGGGGGGAGAAATGGGTATATAATTCTGAACTGGGTATCCAGACGGGCACGACCGCTCTCCTCCACACGACACAGCCACAGCAACAAGTGCACTGCCAACCCAAGCTTCCATCACAACGACTCGAAGATCTTGGGTATGAGAACCCGTCGAGGTGCCGGTTACTCTTTTCCTTCCCTTTTGGCGGGCGGACGGACGGAGGGACGACCCGGCTAGCACTCCTGAGCTTAAAAAATACCGAAGGAAAAGAAGCTTATTCGACACTCCCTTGAGGTGAAAAGTCGGAGAAAGACAAGGAAAGAGGAGAGTTTGGCCCCGTTGCGAATCCCGGACGAGAGGAGAAAGGAAAGGAGATGGAAGAAAAGGAGAAATAAATGGAGGACGGTGAAGGCGTTACGAGCCGGTAACGTTCCAAGTTAAATTCTCCAGCGGGTTGGCCTTTTACTACGATGCTTAACCCTTTGCCCATACCCCCCCCACTCCCTACCCCCACGCATACCCATACCAGCTACTCAAACCCACCTACCTCCATACCCCACCCCCCTTCCCACTCCCCCCTCTCCCCATACCCCTACACCTTGCGGACACCCCCTCCCCCCCCTCCATACCACTACCCTGTTCCTTTTACCTGTGTCTCACGTCTTTTGTTTTTTGTTATGTTATTGTTTTTGTTTGTTATCATTCTTATTGTTATAGTGGTTTTTGTTGTCGTTATTCTTTTTGTTTATTATTGATATCGTTTTTATGATTGTTGTTGAACCTAGTAGTAGTAGTAGTAGTTGTGATACTACTATTAATAAGATAATTTTCACCATTGTATTATTTGCACTATTATCATTAATAGTGTTAATATCATGATCATTATTGTTTTTCTTATTATCATTATTATCATAATCATTTTTATTATCATTATCACTATCTTTATCATCATTATTGTTGTTGTTATCATTACTACTATATTTGATCATTATCATTATTACTCTAACTAATTCTATTACTTTGTACATTATAAAAGAACAGTAAAAAAGTTATCATTATTTTCTATCATTACAATTACAATTATCGTTACTTTTAATGTGATGATGATCGTAATAATTGCATATTAATCAACATCATTATAGTATCATCATCATCATCATTAATAGCAACATCATTACCATTGTTATTACTGTTAGTATTATCATCATAATCACTATTAGCACAAATATTATCATTAATCATAAATATCATAATTGTATTTCCACTATTCTTATTGTCAGAAGCAGCGTTGCCAGAATAACCATTATCATCATTTAATTGTTATTATCATTATCATCATCATTATCATCATCCTTATCATGGATATCTGTAGTTCATTGGTAGGTCCCATCTGCCCCCCCCCCCCCTCCTCCCTCCCCCCCATTAAGGGTATTCATAAGATCACCTGAGCGCCTGAATTAAGTAAATTATTAATTGTGACTAATTTCAAGGGCTTGGCTATGCTACCAGTTTCGCTGTTTGGTTTCGGTACATGATGCTATACTTGTGTGGAGTATGTTTATGTAGACATTTATGTATACGTATATATGTATATGTATATATATATGTATATATATATATATATATGTATATATATATATATATATATATATATATATATATATATATATGTATGTATGTGTGTATATAAGTGTATATATGCATATACATATACAGATGCATATATTTATACATTTATGTGTGTATATGTATACATATATTCGTTAAATATATATGTATATACATATATATATATATATATCTATATAAATATATAAATATATATATATATATATACTTGTATGCATCTAAACATATGTATACATGTATATATATATATATATATATATGTATATATATATATATATATATATATATATATATATATATATATATAACATACATACATATATATATATATATATATATATATATATATATATACATATATTTACATACATACATGTGTGTATGTGTTTACATGTATGTGTATGTGTATATATATATATATATATATATATATATATATATATATATATATATATATATATATAAATGTGTGTGTTTGTATATATACATATATATATATACATATATATATATATATATATATACATATATATATGCATATATGTATATGCATATATATATATATAATTATATATATATAAAATTATATATATATATATATATATATATATATATATATATATACATATATATGCATATATGTATATACATATATATATATATATAATTATATATATATATATATATATATATATATATATATATACATGCAATGATGACGTCATAAGTATCATTATCATTATAACTATATCTATTGTTATCATCATTACTATCCTCACCACCTACTCCTCGTAATCAGTAACGTGTAGAGACCTGATTACCAAATCGTTACATGGTCCCAGACACACACCAATTTCAACTATTCTCTGCATCTTTTTCTTTCTTTTTTTCAAGAGAATCACAAGAGCACAAAGCACATATAACAGTAGATCCCTCTATCTGTCTTCTATAAGTAGCAGCCATGCCTCATTCTCCCTAATAAATACCTACTGACATATATATACTGAGTATATATAGTATATATATATATATGTATATATATATATATATATATAGATAGATAGATAGATATATATCTATATATATACTGAGCGTGATAGGGAGACGGGTAAAGGAATTCGGGCGTCGGGGGGTGGGGGAGGGGGAGGGGGAGGGGGTGGGGGTGGGGGATGGGAGGGGACGAAGGGAGAAAGGGGGAAAGGGGGGGGGGTTATTAGCGTGATGGGTATTTCAATATTCTGTGAGGGTATAGCAATCGTAATTGCTATAATCTGATTTTATGTTGATTGCTTCCTACGGGTTGTGTAGCTATGTAGGCCTACATATATTTGATCATGTTGGGTATCCCACATATAAAAAAAAGGATAAACATTTAAATTAAAACAGCCTTGGAATTTAAAAAGACAATAGGAGAGGCAAGCACGTATTAATGGTACAAACTACCTCTTCAGAGTAAAATGAAATAAGAACCTGTATGAGATTATAAACAAATAGATAAACAAAATGATTAGAACATCCACAAAGCTACATACAATATATCTATACATAATACCCACGTGTATTCTTTCGTATTCCA
>NW_028234403.1:55031894-55041894 GCF_977035675.1 Penaeus japonicus
GGTTTTTGAATTTCATGGTTCTTCAAAAAATAGATATTATTGTTAATGATAATAATAATAACCGAAGACCGGAAAATTGGCGTTGATTTTTCTGGAGGCGAGTACATCGTGAGGTTAGTAATTAGATTAGTGTTGTTATTTGCGCAGTGAGAAAGGGAATCGTGGATGAGAGAGAGAGAGAGAGAGAGAGAGAAGGAGAGAGAGAGAAAAGCAAGAAGACGAAAAACAGAGAGAGAGAGAAAGTAGAGACAGAGACAGAAATACAGAAATAAAACAGAGAGTGAGAGAGAGAAAGACAGAAAAACAGAGTGAGAGAGAGAAAGACAGAAAATAGAAACGAGAGAGAACGAAAACGACCTGATAAAACCAAACGAAAAGAGAATGAGGAGAGATAAAACAAAAGATACACAGAGACTAGACAGAAAGAGAGCGAAAGGGCGAGAGAAGACAAAAGTCACCGTCTGACCAGACAGCATTTTTTTTTTTTTTTTTTTTTTTTTTTTTTGCTGTTCGCGGTAAAATCTTTTCCACGTAGTTGCCATTTCTTCTATTAGCACGACTTTTCGAGCTGTTGAAACTCCAAATTTCAATCCTCGCGCTTTCATTTAGATTAAAACCAATCGAAAAAGGACAGGAAACTTATAAATTACGATACAGAAAAGGCAGGATACTGTAATTATCATTTATTTTCCTGCGTTTTGTTTCGCGTGTCGAGGTGCGTCGTCTGTTTGTTTACATGTGTCTGGAACACGCAAGAAATTTCGAAACAAACACTATAGCTATCAGAGGCCTTTGTTTTTGTTTTTGTTTTCATCACCTACGTTATCTTTGTAAACGATAAGTGGAAATAGAGTTATCATTAATACTATACGATCTATTTCTTTGATATAAACTCGATAATTCCAGTTGGCTAGACGTACATGCCTTTCCATCCATCAGGGGTCAACTGGTCACCTCTCTCCGGTTGATATCTTTGTCACGTCACGATTTAAACGTTTTGGGTGACGAGTACCAAGGCAACCATGCTGCGACACGTCATGGCTTGAAGTGCATTTATATCACTACTGGTTAATGATGGTGATTATAAAAATATGCCAAGGCGCTTTGTTTTTTTAGCCGAGATACTCAAACGACTTGCTCCAGAGGGCCATCTACAAGGCAGCTCTGCATACCAATAGAGGAGAATATATAAATTGTTTTTAAGTTGTGGAAAGACCATGGTATGAGAATCGATATCCGGTGGTTACACTTTTTTTGTATTTAGAATAATATAAATATTCATCTCCTGGAGCATCTGGGACACCGTGTATATATCTCTGGATGATTACAAAATGATAATGAGTGTGTGTTCTTTTTTCTTTCCTTTCTTTCTTTTTTCTTTCTCTCTTTCTGCTTCTCTCTCTCTCTCTCTTTATATATATATATATATATATATATATATATATATATATATCTTACTCTCTCTCTCTCTCTCTCTCTCTCTCTCTCTCTCTCTCTCCCTCTCTCCCTCCCGAAAATGAAACTTAAAATCTAAAAACACACATCATCTATACAGTCTACAGTTCATATAAAACAAACACTTCTCTTTCAAAGATATATAATTATACGAATCATACTATGCCAAATTCTACAGTTGGTAAAGATTCGATATAAAAAAAAAGGACTGAAAATTATGACAGACAGACATTGTCTAAGACAATTTATACAAATAAACAAAGAAAAAAAATCACTACACGGTATAGGTGAAGAGAAAAAGAAAATTGCAACTCATTGTAGGAATTCTAAACTTGTCGGTGTAACTTTGACGACAACGAATAAAGTTCAAGGTCAAATATACAAAGTTCAATCTAACTTTTATCCCAATTTGACCCATATCTTTTTATATATATATATTTTTTTTTAATTAAGGATAGAGAATATGCAGCATTTGGAGGTTAGAGTGTTCAAGGCGAGGGGGGGGGGTGAGAAAGGGGAGGAGGGAGATAGAGAGAGAGGGGGAATAGACAGACAGATAGAGAGAGAGGGGGGGAACAGACAGACATACAAATAGATAGAGAGAGGAGGAGGTAGAGAGAGAGAGGGAACATACAGACAGACAAATAGATAGAGAGGGGAGGAGGTAGAGAGAGAGAGGGAACATACAGACAGACAAATAGATAGAGAGAGGAGGAGGTAGAGAGAGAGAGGGAACATACAGACAGACAAATAGATAGAGAGAGGAGGAGGTAGAGAGAGAGAGGGAACATACAGACAGACAAATGGATAGAGAGGGGAGGAGGTAGAGAGAGAGAGGGAACATACAGACAGACAAATAGATAGAGAGAGGAGGAGGGAGAGAGAGAGGGGGGGAACAGACAGACAAACAGATAGAGAGAGGGAGGAAGAAGAGAGAGAGGGAAAGAGAGGAGATAGACAAACCGACAGATAGAGATGGGGATAGAAAGATATAGAGGGACGGAGAGGACAAACATACAGAGAAAAAAAAATGTAGTGATCCGGAGAGAGAAGAAGAGAAAAAGAGAGAGAGGGAGAGTGAGAGGGCGGGCATGAAGGTTAAGAAAACCCGTTTGCTGATAACTTGAAGAGGTACATGCAATACAAAGGATATAGGATAAGGCCATCTGAACGTGTGAGAGTCAAATTTACATGGAGAGAGAAAGAGAGAGAGAGGGAGAGAGAGAGAGAGAAAGAGAGGGAGATTGATTGGTTGATAAAAACAGATAGATCTATGGAGAGAGAGAAATATACTTACATGTATACAGACCGATAGATATGTGTATAAGTATACACACACACACACACAGACATATGTATATATATATATATATATATATATATATATATATATATATATATATATATATATGTATATATGTATATATATGTGTGTGTGTGTGTGTGTTTGCATATACATGTATATATATATATATATATATATATATATATATATATATATATATATATATATATACATATATACACATATATATATTATATATATATATATATATATATATATATATGTGTTTGTGTGTTATATATATGTGTGTGTGCATATATAATATATATATATATATATATATATATATATATATATATATATATATATATATATATATATATTTATATATATATATATATATATATATGTATATACATATATACATACATATATGTGTATATGTGTATTATATATAAATATATAATATATAGTATTAATCTATATATATATATATATAATTATGTATCGTATATATTTGTATTATGTATGGATATTGTGTAGTATAAAACATATTATTAAAAAGTACTAGCCATCATATAAAAAAAACATTGTGTAGCATGTTGTCAATGCTAAATAAAATTTTCTTAAAAAACAGCTAATGTGCCAAAACCTCAAACAGTCTCGTCAAAAATGATAATAAATACAAATTCTACCTCTGTTTCAACTATTAACTATGAATCACCCTGAATCTATATGGATAAATTCAAGATATTCGTTGTTGTTGTTGTTGACGATGATAGTGATGGTTGACGTAATGAATGATGTGATAAAAATTATAATATGTGAAAATGATATAATGATAATATTAATGATGATATATTAATGATTACTGTTGATATTAAAGTGATAGTATTGAGATGAGGATATAACGATAATGATTTTAGTGATAATGATGGTAATACCATGAGGAATATTAATAGCATAGTTTATAAAATATAATTATAAACGAATGATAATCAAAATATGATAACAATATTCTTAAGATAATAGCGGTAATACAAATAATTTAAATAACAGTAATTAATTAATAATATTTACTGAAACGATGATAATGATAACAATTAGCATATGATAACAAATTACCAATATATAATGATATAACAAAAAATATGCAAATCATGAGCTACAATAATGATAATAAAAAATAATAGAAGTTTGATTAATAATAATAGTATAATGTAATAATAAATGAAGATACATAAATATAAATAACATAGGAATATAAGTCAATATAGAATAAATGACATTGACTGAAAAAAAAATTGACGAAAAAACAACAATAAACACACACACATATATGATAAATATAATATGAACACAATATTATAATAATATATATATATATATAATATATCTATATATAATATAATATATAATATAAATATAAGTATATATATAGATACACATACAAAACACACACACACACAATACTTATAATATACATATATAATTATATATATATTATATATAATCATATATATATATATATATATATTATGTATTATATTATTTACGTAATATTTATATATATAATTATAAATATATAGATTACATACATAATTATACATATAAGACATATATATAGATATACACATATATTCATATATGTATATTATATTTATATATATATATATATTATCATTATATATATATATGTATACTAGTAATATATATAAATAACAAATATATATATATATATATAATATAAATTATATGAATACAACACACACACAATATACATAATATTATATTAAAATAATATATTACACATATATATAATATATATATAAATATATAAATATAAATTATAATATATATAATATATGTATAAGAATGTTATGGATATGTGTGAGTGTCAAGATGAATAAAAAAAAGTACTAGCCACTCATATATAACCAACATGAGTTGCAGATAAATAATGCAAAAAAATAATTATTTGTGTCCTGCAAAATAAAAAAACCACAAATTAAACAGTCATAAATATCAAATATACCATAAACTACCAGCCATTTTATATATTAACTAATTCTCCCCTTCGAATCTAAAAGTAATTAAGATATTGTTGTTGTTGCTGACGATGATAGTGATGGTAATGATAATGATAATAGTGATAAAAAATTATAAGAAGAATGATAGCGATAATTAATGATGATAAAAATGATAATAATGGTGATGATGATAATGATTATAATAATAATGTAGGATAATAACGATGGTACAATTAGTGAGATGTAAAAACGATGGTATATTTAGTGATAATGAAAAAACTAAACAGTGATTATAAAGAATGATAATCATAATTATAATCACAATTATCTTAAGATAATAGCGGTAATAACAGTAATGATAATGAAATAATGATAATAACAGTAATTAATGATAACGATGATGATGATAACAATAGCATCGATAATAATGATAACATGATAACAATAGCATAACAGTAAAGAATAACAATGTGATTTATTTAATACATATAATAATATTAAATCAAGTAATTATTTGATAAAATAATATAGATAGATATACGATAATGAACATTAATATAATAATAATAACGAAGGAATAAGCCTACAATGAGGATAGCAATGACATTGACGAAAAACAAAGATTATAATTTTAACAATAAACAACAAAAACAAACAATGAAAACAACGAAAACAATGAAAACAATAACGAAAACAGACAATGAAAACAAAAACAAACAATAAAAACAAAAACAAACAATCAAAACAATAAAAACAAAAACAAACAATAAAAACAACAACAAACAATGAAAACTAAAAACACCAAAAACAAACAAAACAAAAACAAAAACAACCTCCCAAACCAAGACCTGACACAGAATGACCACCCGAACCAACATAAGACCTTAACACTTAATATACACTTGACCTTTGAAGCGAGACGATGAAAGTTTCTTATGTGTAGCCACTGTGTTACGGGTGGTTTAGCAATTACAGTGGACCATCTTGAAGTGTGTGTTTGTGGGCGCGTGGGCGTGGGTGTTTGTGTGTGTGGGGTGGGAGGGAGGGGATGTTGGAGGGGGTGTGGTGAGGTGGGGGTGTGTTGGAGGGGGAGGGTGGAGGGGTGTAGGTGGGGTGGGTGGGGGAGGGTGGAGGGGTGTTGGAGGGGGTGGGTGGGGGAGGGGGGAGGGAAGGGTGTATGGGTGAGGTGGGGGTGTTGGAGGGATGGAGGGAGGGTCGGGGGGTGGATTGTGGGTGTGTCGGTGTGTGCGTTTGCTTGTGCGTGCATGTTTCTTTCTTTCTTTCTTCTTCTTCTCTCTTTCTTTCTTCCTTTTACTTTATCCATTTTGCGTAACCATGATAATCGCCTCAATAATCTAATTCCCTTCCTACATCCACATCACTATTTCCTACAAATCCCAACAAAGCGTTAGGCAGAAGCAGTCCGTAAGGTTTACACATACGGTATTTCCGCCCGTAAAAGCGACCTAACACCGCCGGCGAGGTAGGTTACCGCAGGCCATGCCAATCATTACAGGTGTCATAAATTTTGATGTCGTTATCAGGCATTTGTTTGTTGGTATGTGGATGAGCACAGATATGTGTGTGAGGTTGGTACGTACTAGCCCACACACGTACGTACATTATGTGTGTATAAATAGGGATACGTATATGCATATGTTTGTGTATATGTGTGTGTGTGTGTGTGTGTGTGTGTATATATATATATATATATATATATATATATATATATATATATATATATATATATATATGTGTGTGTGTGTGTGTGTGTGTGTGTGTGTGTGTCTGCGTGTGTGTGTGTGTGTGTATGTGTGTGTGTGTGTGTGTAGATATGTATTTATTTATGCGTATACATATACATACACACACGCAAACATACACACACACACATATGACTGCATAATCACACAATACATAGACCTAATTTTTTACATGCCGTAACTCCAGTATCCGGTTTTAGCTATACGAACATATTAATTTTAACATCACATAGCCATATAAAACCGATACATTCAATACATAGTCTTTCACATAAAAAACTTCATCCCCCAATTAATAAAATGGCAATGCAATTAGATCACCATTAGCCTCAAGAACCGGCTTAGAAACTAGAGAGATATGCGGTTTAACTTTAGATAATTAAGTTACAAGGATCCCGCCCTGCCTATGTTATTAATGAAGCCAGTTATTAATGCATCTTTCTTGGTTTCTAAAGGGTCTTATTTAACATATGGTTATAGTAACGGTTATTCAATCAATTATCTAACTAGCTTTCACTCTCAAACATGGAGGGAGGAAGGCTAGATATTTTTGCAATAAATCTGCAAAATGTGACTATTAGTAAATTCATTAATTTACATTTTTTTTTATTCATTCATTATAAAAACACTGACGATAATAGTGATAATCAAAGAAAGGGACAGAGAGAGGAAGAAGAGGGGAGGGGGGGGAGGGGGGAAGGAAGGAGAAATCTCTGAGAGAGAGAGAGAGAGAGAGAGAGAGAGAGAGAGATTGGGAGACGAGAAGAGAATAGGAAGAAGAGAAGGAAGAAATGAAATCAAAGCAAAGTCAGTGTAACAAAAATACGTCAAACGCAAAGAAAAAACAAATTCATTGCTTGCAACGACTCGCAATTGCACCAAGGATTGCAGAAGAACTACCGCAAGCATGAGAGTATTATTCAACGATGTAGGTAGCCTTTATAAAGCGAAAGTATTTGAGAACAGAATTAGTGTTTAATTTGATATGACTCGTTTCTGATATATGCTCAAGAATGCATTGTCAAAATTACAGATGCCCTTGATATCATCAGAATTAAGGCTTCAATAGTTAAATATGTTATGCAAGATGTTAGAACATGTACACATTTAGATATGGTTGAAATAAGACTATGAAGAATAAGAAAAAATATATATATATATGTAAAGTACAAAAATCGTAAAGTCAGTCAGATCAAAATAAATTAAATTACGGATCAAAAATAACAAAAAAAAAAAAAAAATTCAAAGGAAGGGAATTTATACAAGAAATCCCTGGCCAAAAAAAGGACTTTGACAGATCGAATAAAACAGCGTGATAAATGTTCAGAGATGAGCGACATAGGACTTGGAAAAAAAAACAAGTTGATTAATTCTTGTAAGAATTATCTTGGTGAAAGCGAAAAAATCTGTACTTCTAAGATTGTTTTTTTTCTTTATCATTTTTTTTATAGATAGTGTACTGATAAGTTTCGGATTTTCGGTCGCAGAAAGTTTTAGATATCTATAGATATAGGCCTACATATAGAAATCTGATCGAAGCTATGAGGTTATGCATTATATCACGGTGTATAATTTCAATTTCTTCTACTTCTGCATTCCTAATATGTGTCCGTTCATAGATCATCAAAACAAAAAAAAGAAAAAAGAAAAAAAACTTTGGAGTATCTTTATTTAAACATTACTTTATATGGAAACAAATTCCAAAAAGGGAAGAAACACGGGAAAGGGGGAAGAGGGGAGGGAGGGGAGGGGGGGAAGGAAGGAGAAATCTCTGAGAGAGAGAGAGAGAGAGAGAGAGAGAGAGATTAGGAAACGAGAATAGAATAGGAAGAAGAGAAGGAAGAAAGAAAAAAAGGAAAAGAAACTAGAATTAGAATCCAAATCATAAATAAAATTAGGGAATTAAAAACCAGAAGTCATTAGCATCGCCACGTAATCTAAAGGCCTAAAAAAAAAAAAAACTCAAAAACCCTCAAAACTCAAACACATTTCTTTCCTAAATAAATATATATATATATATATATATATATATATATATATATATGCGAGGCCAACCCAAAACCATGGCTAGGTGGGTTCAGGGTACAAGCAGCAGCGACCTTGTAGAAGGAATCCGCTGGAAACCCCCTCACCCCCCCACATCTCCCCCTCCCCTCCCCCCCTCCCCCCCTTACCCCTGCATAAGGACAGCCGTGAGTCCTTACCTGCTGACGGTAAGCAAGTCACGTACGCCCTTTTGTGAGTTTGATTGCGTTTATGCGTGTCCGGTAAACACAACTGACATTGAGTGTAACCAAAGACGGTAAAGGAAGACATCCAGAAGAGGCCAGTGGTTTCTTATAGTCGGTTCAAGTTTAGGGTTTTGAAGGACATTCTCGAAAGGACCTTAAGCCCATTGCCTTCCCATTTCACTCGTGTGTTTCTGGGTTATTTAGAATTCTTGTCTGAATTCTTTCGTAGTATAAGGAATGCATTGTTGACTTAACTGGAAAAAAATATGTGTCAAGTAAGCTTCTCCCAATTTCTCTTTTTGTATATTCATCTATTTTTCGATCTGTATATCTCTTTATCTCTCTATCTACTTCTATATTTATGTATCTATCTACTTTTGTCTGTCTGTCTCTCTCTATCTATCTATCTATCTATTTCTCTCTCTCTCTCTCTCTCTCTCTCTCTCTCTCTCTCTCTCTCTCTCTTTCTCTCTTTCATCGTTATAATTAGTACTATAATTTATCTTAATGATACTAATGATAATCTTTATATTAATGATTATAGTAATTACAGTAATGATAATGATAAAAATAATGATAATGATAATAGAAATGATAATAATAATAATGACCATGATAGTAATAACAACAACAATAATAATAATAATGATGATAACAATAATTAACAACAATGATGACAGAAGAAGAGTTAGAAGAACAATACTGATAAAACATTTCAAAAATTCCATTAGCGCCGATAAGAGTGACAACCGAATGAAAGTGAAAAAAATAACCCCATTGTCACAGGTATTCGAGGTATGTATGTTGTTTATCTTTTATAAAAACAAAGTAAAAATCGCACTAGAAGAGTCTTTAGTTGTAGATAGTTTCCAGGTAATTGTGAACGGTTTGGTATGTGCAGAGAGGTGATGAAATCTTCTCTTTGACCTGAGGGTTATTGGGTGAAAATATTGGCTCGTGGATTTGTGTTTGTTTGTTGGTTGGTTTGTGTGTTTGTGTTGTTGTTTGTTTGTGTGTTTGTTGGTTTGTGTGTGCGTGTGTGTGTGTGTCTGTGAGTCTGTGTGTGTGTTTGTTTGTGTGTGTGTGTGTTTGTTTGTGTGTGTTTATGTGTTTGTGTGTGTGTGTGAAATATTGACCTTTGTCAGTGTAAATGAGAAACTGTCTTTCCCCTGAACGTCACCCACGCCCCTTTTTTTAAAGTCTGGGATACCAAGGTCACAAAGAAAGTAAAAATTC
>NW_028234403.1:55049394-55051894 GCF_977035675.1 Penaeus japonicus
TCCCCTGAGTACCGGTGCTGGACTGGTACGAAGGATGTACCCGACACGATCTCGGAGGAAACAGGAAAGCCTCGAGGTTATCCGACCACCACGTTAAAACTCATTAATGAGGATCAAATGAGTCAGCTTTAAGTGGCTGAAAGAAAAGGCAGGTCCTTTGGGTTCGAGAGAAAGTTCACAGACCTTGGTGAACTGGAGGGAGGGAAAGAGAGAGAGGGAGAGGGAGAGAAAGTGAGATAGATATATATATGTAGAGAGAGAGTGACTTTGACAAAAGGATAAGGTAACATAGGTTATCCTCACTTCAATATTGATCTCTCTTTGGGCCCAAATATATTTTACAAAACCTTATAGCTATGTCAACATGTTGAAATATACACAGTATAAAAGGCGGATTAATTACAGCATACATACGCATGTTCCTGGAGGAAAGAATTTATCAGAAAGTCAAGAAATACGTTTGTATTCGACAGGATGATGTATCGTAAATGATATTCACCCATACCTCAATAAAATCCTGCTCGGGCTATCATAGTCTCGGCAGAAAGGAAGTCACAATCGGATGTACACAGTTGCCAACTACAATTATGTAATTGATGCAAAGTGTTTGTACTTCTTCAAAAAAATTATCACCGGGCCATTTTTAAACATCCATACAACTTATCGAATAGTCCAGCTATCTCTGATTTTCTGTAAATCTGAGGCATGGGACACTGTAAGATATAGTGTACTAAGGTGTGTGACCTTGGTGACCTACACACCCTGCATTCTTTTCCCGTTCACCTGTCGGGACACCTAACTCCCAATAGTATTAATATCCTAACCTAAAAAGAGAGAGAGAGAGAGAGCAAGGGAGAGAGATAGAGAGAGAAAGGAGGGAGAGAGATATAATATATAACAACGAGATTAATAACATCAATATCAATAAGAATAATGATGACGGTAATAATTAAGATAATAATGATTCTAATGATACTCATAACACTATATACAACGAGACACTAATAACAGTAATAATAAAGGCACAATAACCCTCTACCTTTCCCCCCACAGTCGGTGCAGGATCAGCTGGTGCCGTCATGGCCTCTCGCCTGTCGGAGGTGGCTGGTTGGAGGGTCCTTTTGCTCGAAGCAGGGGGGACGCCGCCCCCGGAGAGCCACGTCCCGGCCTTCAATGGGGCTCTGTACCGGGGCGATGCCGACTGGGATTTTGTCACGACCCCCCAACGCTATTCCTCGGGCAGTTTTATCGATAACGTAAGGATGAGAAGAGTTACTTGTGATAAATGTAGGAAAAGGTACGGATGGGAATAGAGAGATTATATATAATCAACGCATTGGTTTTACGTCTTCGTTAGAATTATACATGTTTTTTTTGTTTATAGAGAGGTTGGGGGTTATGGTGTTTTATTGGGAAGAGAGATAGAAAACAAGGGAGGAAAGGAGGAAGGAAGAAGAGAGAGGATGAAGGAGAGATAACGGAGAATACCTGTAAAGTCCCATTGTGGAAAAAGATATTTAGATTCATCAATCGTATTTATATTATATTTAGACGCTTTCTTAATCCTTTCAAAACAACTGAGATTCCAAGAGGGGAAGCCATAAGATACCTGTGACAGTAAAAGTCTTTATCTTGGGAAAAGCAGAGGATTTTCCCCTGTAATCATGTGTCTTTAATTAACATTCTACCTGACCTGGGATTTTTACAGCTTGTAGTCAAAACAGAAATTCCCCAAATTCTCTATGATAACCTCCACAATGTTCGGTCGGTATAGTCCAAGTTATAGACCTGGTTTCTAAATCTAACTTATTCAGTTTGGTCATAGCTTCTACCTCTAGTCTGTAGGAAATAAAATTATTGACATTTATTACGGGCGGATATACCGAAGGCCAAACAATGCACATAGTAGTTAAAAAAAAAAACAGCACAAGTCTTACAATAACAAAAAGCTATTGTATTATTATGGTTCTCCCTAAAACTGATCAAAATTAAAACACATAGATAACTAAATCACCATACTCTATATGATGCTACATGAACACATAATTGTCAGCAGGATTACCATGCCTTCAGCCCAGATAATCTGTATCCTCTACTGAAGCTGATTAACAGATCTTCAGAACAAAACATTCGAATATCTAATAACCGGATGCAACTTCGTATTAGGATTTCCTGTGTTGTTTTCCTATCCTTCAGGTTCGTTCTATTTTTAGCCTCTTATCCATAGGATGAAGTATATCTAGGATTTCCCTCAAAGGATCATGAAGGTGTTAAAGAAAGTTGAAAGAACGGGATTTTAAGTGATAATATGAAAACGTCTTTTGGATAATTTTAGTAAATTATTAGGGTCAATCACAGAGCGAGTAAAGATTATATAACCTGATTAAGTATTCAGTACTATGATACTATATGATTTGAAGAGTATTTATTATTAAAATTTTGCATGACTAATGGATATTGTACAAAAACTATTAAAATATAGGACTATTGCTTTTAGTAT
>NW_028234403.1:55056894-55064394 GCF_977035675.1 Penaeus japonicus
ACTAACTTTTTAGCGCATCCTGATGATGCTGATTCTCTTGTTAGAGGTTTGTGTTTGTGTTTGTTTGTGTTTGTTTTGTTTGTGTTTGTTTTTTTTTGTTTGTGTGGGTTTGTGTGATTGGTTTGTGGCTTGTTTGTTTGTTTGTTTGTTTGTTTTTGTTTGTCTCGTTAATAGTTGAGGTTGTTAAGTTAAGTGTGTGAGGTTTGGTTATTTGTTTTTTGTTTGTGTGTTTTTTTTTGTCAGTTTGTGAATGTTCTTGTTTGTGTACGTGGCGATATTATGATTTAATTACTGTAAATATGCTATATATATTTTTTTTCTTCTATATTTCTTCACTCTGTATATATTCATCAATATATTCATCAATATCTCTCTCTATTCATCAATATCTCTCTCTATTCATCAATATATTCATCAATATCTCTCTCTATTCATCAATATATTCATCAATATCTCTCTCTATTCATTCTCCTAATCACAAACGACCTAAGGTCCTAAAATCAACTAACACAACGATGCAAAGTTTATAAAACACAAACAATAAAGATACTCACCCATCCTTTTAAAAGATCTAAATTTTACTTTGATGTTTTAGGAGTAAAGTTTGCCCTGAAGGTGGGCGCGGCACCAGCGCTTCGGGAGGAACACGGTGCCAAATTCCACGATAAGGTATTTCTGTGGCACATGTTTTATATCTATTCTATATATAGTCTATATATATATATATATATATATATATATATATATATATATATATATATATATATATATTCCAATATTCGTGACATTCCGTGAACATATGAACAAGTGAACAGGAGATGGATGAGTGGGAAGTGAGATGAGCATTGTTATCTTTTCAGTATAGAGATATCTTTTTTTTTTTTTTTTTTTTTTTTTTTTTTTTTTGAGTACTTGTGGTATGTTTGGTGACAGAAATATGATGCGAAGATTATTCAATCTGAAAACTTTTATAGTCTATAGGTATATGTGTATAAGTATATATATGGATATGTATATATATGTGTGTGTGTTTGTGTGTGGTTATATATATATATATATATATATATATATATATATATATATATATATACACACACACATACACACACACACACACACACACACACACACACACACACATATATATACATATATATATATATATATATATATATATATATATATATATAAATATATATATATATGTGTGTGTGTGTGTGTGTGTGTATACATATAGATAGATAGATAGACAGATAAATAGATGAATGTGTATACATGAATATACATATGCATATGTTTACGTATATATGCATATATATATATATATATATATATATATATATATATATATATATGTGTGTGTGTGTGTGTGTGTGTGTGTGTGTGTGTGTGTATTATATGTATATGTATATATATCTGTATGTATATATAATATATATATATATATATATTACATATATATATATATATATATATATATATATATATATATATATATATATATATATATGTGTGTGTGTGTGTGTGTGTGTGTGTGTGTGTGTGTGTATACATATTTATCTTTGTGTGTATATATATATATATATATATGTATATATGTATATATATGCGTGTGTGTGTGTGTGTGTGTGTTAATGTGTGTGCATACATGTATATGTATATATATGTATATATACATATACATATACATCGTGCATGTGTGTATGCAACTGTAAATGTGTGCTCTACCTATATAAAAAGACAACACCATTAATCCTCCTCTACCCCCCTACCCCCCCCCCTCCCCCTTCCCCTTCCCCATCCCCCTAAACAGGTGTTGCCAGAATGTGCGCACAACAAACCCTTCTCTGACGCCTACTGGGTGTGTTTCGTTCGCTATTTCACCCACACTTCCTACCACCCGGCCGGGACGTGCAAAATGGCACCCAAATCTGACCCTTATAGCGTGGTGGATCATAGGCTTAGGTGAGTGTGCTTTTGTTGTGTTGATGTTTTGTTGTTTTTCTTGATGTTCTTATATTGATTTTATTATATGTATTTATTTGTTTGTTTGTTCTTAATATTCATTATTATTTTTTTTATTTTTATTTTTTTTGTCATGTTTTTCTAATGTTGATTTTATTATATGTATTTATTTGTCTATTCTAAAATTCATTATTATATTGTTTTATTGTTATTATGTTTATGTTCTTGATGTTCCTATACTGATTTTATTATATATTGTTTGTTGTTCTTTTTGTCTTTTCTTGAATCTTATTTCATCTCATGTTTTCATTATCGTCATCACTTTATGCTCTTCCTCGACGTCACCATCATTACGATCACCACCATCTCCTTTTCACATTCAATCCTTCCATCCTCATCACCATCGCCAGCATCACAATCACCACCCGTTCTTTAATTGTGTCTCTACTCCATCCTCATCATCATCACCACCAGTCACCACTACCCCCAAAAATCATTACTCCATCCATCTTTCCCATATTCATCACTACAGCCATCACCATCTAACTATCAGTGTAATTAATCCATCCATCTTCCTCATAATCATCACTAGAGTCATCACCACCTCACTCTTAGACACAATACTCCATCACCACAAGACCCATTTCTCCATCCTAACACTCATCACCACCTCATTATGCTGCCAACCTCCTCATAATCACCACAGTCATCACCACCACCACCCACCACATGAACCCCCCCTCCCCTCCCCCTCATCACCCTTAACTACACCCTAACTCTCCCTCTCCCTCTCTAGACTTCGAGGTGTGACTGGTTTACGAGTCGTCGACGCCTCGATCATGCCCTTGGTGGTCTCGGGAAATACCAACGCTGCCACCATAATGATAGGCGAGCGAGCAGCCGACCTCGTCAAGGAAGATTGGGGTGTGTCTTTGTATGAATAAGGGCGTGGATTAAGAGCAAGGCTGGGTATATATGTGTGTATGTATGTATATGTATATATATATATATATATATATATATATGTAGAAAGGATAGCCAGGAAGAGTATAGAGACATTGACAGCAAATGGAGTCATATAATTGAGGATGTTGAATGTGAAATACAAATGAGAACATTCATTGAAGTTAGAATTAAAGTGCGTAGCTAATGTCCTTCTCATTTAAACAAAGATTTGCAAATTGATCTCAACAGAGCAAACTGAAAATATAACCAACTGAAATATGTAGACAGATAGATAATACAATAGATAGATAATCGAGTTGATAAATTACAGTGCAAATTATCAGTAAAGAGAAATGGAACACAGAATCAATTTCTTGGACAAAACAAGAAACAATGAATATTGATTGTCTGTAATGTTCCTGAATTTATATTGTTGAATATTATGAATATGTGATGTTTTTGTTATTTTTACATTCTATTGTGTTACTAGATAGTGTATAGCATAGAGAACAAGTGTACATGTGTGTGTGTGTGTGTAGATATATGGATACAGGCATGTGTCCATAGACATAGATGTGGATGTGGATAGACAGATATAGATGTGGGTGTTTTTTCTTTTTTTTTTATACACAGATATATATTTGTCTAGATAGAGATTGTGTGTGCGTGGATAGAAATAGATATTAATGTGTACTGATAGCTAGTTATAGATGAATGAAACGAGTTAGAGATAGATATGTGTGTGAGTGTGTACAGGTATAGGTAGATAGTAGGTACTGTGTATGTGTGCGGGCTCACGTGCTTCACAGGTTATTCTTAACAAACCAAAACTTTGGTGGTTTCTTTCAGTGAATGTTGTATTTGTTGTTTAATAAAGTGAAACATTAAGTTAGTATGGAGAATTTTTAATTTGCCAACTGCTGTTGCTATTTACACTACCTACATTTCCTTGGTAATCACAACAATGCCATATCCATTGCATATCCAAGTAATTTCTCTCAGAGTTAGTTGAATTTTTTTTTGCATTATGAGCAGTTATATTTGAAGTTGGACTGTTCAATTTCAATAATGCTTTTCTTGTCTAAAAAGGCAAGATAATTTGCTAAATTACAAGCCTACCCATGATTATAAGCATATATGCCCTTTTGGACAGTCTTTTTAAACAATATGGGATATGAGAGAAGAGTAAAATTATGAAGACTTAAGCAAATGATACAAAAACTGTGTTTAAAAAATTGTTACCTGTATGATATACGTTAATTAAAGCTTATATATTTAAACTAAAAACTATTGTTGACCTTTATCAGAAATAATGACGATTAATAACAATAATAATCATAGTTTAGTATTCATGGCCGGTTATGTAAAAAGTAATATTTGAAAAGAATCAGGTATGTAAATGCAATTTCAAACCCAAATAAAATTATTTTTAATGACAGTTAATTGTTATGAGATCAGTCAGTATGGTAGAAACATATACATATATACATATATATATATATATATATATATATATATATATATATATATATATATATACATCATATAAATATTTATATCTATATGTATTATGACATATGTGATATATATATATATATATATATATATATATATATATATATATATATATATACATATTTATGTGTGTATGTGTATGTATGTATGTATATATATATATATATCTGTGAGTGTGTATGTGTGCACAACGATATCATTCAAGATAATAACGATAATATGAATAATGACAAATATTGATATCAGTATTACAATAAAGATATCAATAATGATCATAATAATACTGATATCAGTAATGATAATGCTATTAATGATGATAATGATATTGATGAGGGTAATGATGATACTAATAATAGTTATGATATAATGATAACGATTTCTATCAATGATAATTAACAGTATGGCATGATAATTGTGATAGTAACATCAATTATGATAATAAGTGATAATACTGATAATGACAATATACTAATCATGATATTTTCAATAACAATAACGGAAATGTATTATTTGCTTTTTAGTTAACTTTTGCACTATATTCCTTATAGGTCGTATAAGAGATTCCCGTTATATATATATATATATATATATATATATATATATATATATATATATATATATATATATACGTATATATATGTATATATATACTTATATGTATATATATGTATTTATATACATATACACACACATATATATACATATATAATATATATATATATATATATATATATATATATATATATACATATATATGTATATATATATATATATATATATATATATATATATATATATATATATATATATATATATATACAGAATCAGTAACGAGGCCGAGGATACAACTTCCTTATTGAAACAAGGAATAAATACATTATTCATTCATCCTACAATCTGTAGAACTAATTCTAAGTATCTTTGAACTTAATCGGTTGGTAAATTAGTCACG
The DNA here is from genome assembly GCF_977035675.1 of Penaeus japonicus. Taxonomy (NCBI): domain Eukaryota; kingdom Metazoa; phylum Arthropoda; class Malacostraca; order Decapoda; family Penaeidae; genus Penaeus; species Penaeus japonicus. The sequence goes on from NW_028234403.1 coordinate 55,062,272, forward strand.
GGCCTATCAGAAGAGTCAAGCCGAACCTTGGTGGCTTTGTGGCGGTACAGTAATTCAACAGGATCTTCTATAATTATCTTGATCACCTTGACTGCGAGGTCTTGAGATACCTATTCATGATCAAGGTCATGCAATTCGCAATGTGCTGGCGCCATGAGATGAGAGAGTGAATTAGTGGTTGGTCACAGGGTGTGTAATTTCGATAGACTTTCTCTTCTTTATTCCAATGACGTCTGCAAACATAATCTTAAGCTGTGTGTGTGTGTGTGGGGGGTTAATTTTGGATTCTGGATATTCTGATGGAATTTCCGCGGGCTTTGAGATGGTCAGACTATTTGAATATGTATTTACGAGACTGATTAATCTTTGCTATACAAACTTATAATTAAGGAGAATTTAATATGGTAAAGATCATAACAACTGTCATTTATTAGTTCATAATGATTAAATACAATGCTCAATATAAATGATAAAAATAGTGTAAATAAAACGATGAATTATGAAATGTGTAATCTTTACGATAATCATCATAAAGGCCGCAAGGTTAGTGCATAACAGGAGTATCATTGAAAAAAAAATAAATAAATAAAGGGAAGAGAGAAAAAGAAAAAAATAGGCCTAATAACAGAACTGGTAATACTAAACCCCATCCAGACTACCACATTCTGTCGAGGTTGTTGTCCCATTGGGTTAACTACCACGTCTTTAGTCACCAGTGAAGTATTTTATCCTCCGATCGAGGTCAAAGGTCAGTCAGGTCGGCAACAGATCTTTCGATTATTGAGTCACTTAGAATTAATAAGTTGTTTCTGGTCGGTTGGAGTCGGGTAGGTATTTTGTATTTATTTTGCTAGTTATTTCTAGTATAAACGAATATTCAAATATTCTAGATCATTATACTTATGAAGGTTTCCACAGTACCTAAAACATCATAACATTAACTGAATATTTAAAATCAAACTGTATCTTTTTCATATTATCATCAAGTCATATATATGTATATTTAACTCATTTATAGTCTATGATAAATGTAGAAAGACTATATATATGGATTTGTTTATCTCTCTAAAGGGGGGGGGGTTACACGGTCAATCGGTTCGTCAAACGCAGTTCGACAGACCCGTGTTTGGTTTGAAGTGATGTTTGTGAACGTGTGAACGGGGTATTTGGTTGTCGAACACGTTGGTCATTATATATATATATATATATATATATATATATATATATATATATATATATATATATATATATATTTATTTATTTATTTATTTATATATATATGAAGAAAGTCTGTTCGAGCCTGACTTCTGTGAGCGGGGCTTCATCGTCCACAAACCGTTTGAATGTGAGAACACGCATCGAACATCAAACCTTAGTTACGCTTCAAAGTTCAAACCAAGGAGTGGATATATCATACATGTATCTTCATACGTAATGAAAGGGGGTGACACGCCTCTGTAGATCAATGTATATGTTTCTTCTGACTGACATCTCTTCGAACCGTTTGACAAGCAGGTTCGACAACCAGGTTTGACGAACCGTTTGACCGTTAAGACAACGCTTAAAGAAAACTAGTTTTGTAATATTCATAGAAAACGTAAAAGCAAGTAAGGTTGATCTCTTCTTTATGATAAAAATAATGCAGTTATTGATACTGTCTTTATTGTTCTTATTATTTCTATCCTTATCCTTATCCTTATCGTTAATACTCTCATCATAATCATTATCACTGTCACCATTATTATTATTATCATTTTTGATATCATTATCTTTATTGTTTTGTTTTTGTTGATGTCAATATCATTTTTGTTATTATCATTATCATTATCTTTATAATCATTATTATCATTATTACTATTATTACTATTATCAGTATCGTTGTAATTATCATTGTTACTGTAATCATTATTGCAATTACTAGTTAATTATCCTTATTAACATCATTATAATTATTGCTATCATTATCATTATAGTGATCATTGTTACTGTGTCCGGACACAACTGATTGTTTTAAAGTAAACGCCAATTTTGTTTCAACACACTGCTTTATTTTCTCACAAAAGTAGTGCAACTTGCAGAAACAATGCTTCAATTATTACAAAATATAAGTACATCGTATAAAA
>NW_028234403.1:55071894-55074394 GCF_977035675.1 Penaeus japonicus
TAACTTATTGACGATTCCACCAGCTAATGGAAAGCATCATCCACATCATCATCCACATCATCATCATCATCATCCACAGGAACCCACTTCTGGTACCCGCTGTCGTCGAAGGTACGACAGATAGACGAAAACACGGTGCAGATGCTCAAAGTGGCATCCTGGGCGACAAGTGCTGGTCTGGCTGACTGGTACTCCGTTCAGACAGTTAGTCCTCAGCCAGGACATTCCACTTACTCGAATCTCTCGATCTTCCTCATCTTTAAGGTATCTTTTCCACCTGCAAGGGAGAGGAAACCGTCCGAGGCTTAAATAGTGTTGGCGATTTTGTTCTCTAGAGGTTAATAGGACGAAGAAATATCGAAATAACGACCATGATTAGAATTAGGAGAAAGATAACCCCCTTGAGGAATATCCGAACGATTTTTTTTTCGAATGCATCAGGAAAGAAGAGAATAGAGATGCAAATATATGAAAGACATGATCAACCACACTATGACCGTCTCATTAACCAACCACAACCACCCAGGATGAAGTGAGAGCGTCTACCGACAACTGGAGCGCCATGGGGATGCACGGCAACCAATCAGGACCTTTGATTGTGGAAGGAAAGATCCCTCTGGACAGGATGGTCGGGCCGCCAGGAGATGGAGGGAAGGTGGGGGCTCGTACAAGGTCACTGTGTGGGAGTGATTTCCCTCTCTCGCTTTCTCTTTCTTTTTCTTTCTTTCTTTCTTTCTCTTTGTCTCTCTCTCTCTCTCCCTCACTCCCCCCCTCTCCCTCTCTCTTTCTTCCTCTCCCTCTCCCTCTCCCTCTCTCTTTCTTCCTCTCCCTCTCCCTCCCCCTCTCCCTCTCTCTTTCTTCCTCTCCCTCTCCCTCTCTCCCCTTCTCCTCTCCCTCTATCTGTCTGTCTATCTCTGTCTGCCTGTTTATATTACTACCTATCTACTGTATATGCCTACCTCGGGATTCTGTGGCTATTCATAGTACTTTAAGTAACTACTTCAAAGTATTATCGCGATTCTGTAATAGCTTCATAGTTAAAATGGCAATTCTCATGGCCATACCCATAGTATAAAGCATTAATAGTTCCTTAATAACAAATATATATATATATATATATAAATATATATATATATATATGTATATGTATATATATATATATAAATATATAAATATATATATATATATATATATATATATGTATATGTATCTATATATCTATATATATATATATATATATATATATATATATATGTATATATATTCATATAAACCACCGACCCCTTTGTTTCCTCAAAAATGAGTGGGAAAATTCCCTTAAAAAAAAAAAATAATAAATAAATAAATAAAACAATAAAATAATAATAATAACAATAACAATAATAACAATAATTCTCCTCATCAGTGCATCCTCATCTATCCTCCTCACACACACAATAATAAAAACCTCTCATTTCAGAACAACGACGAATGCGGGATAGTCTACTTCACGAGTCTCGCTTCAGCCTGGAACGGTATAGCACTTGCTTGCCTCGACGTAGCCAAGAAGCACGTGACTCGGAAAGCACACGCCGATATGGGGCTACGTGTGTGTGACTACCCTTCGGTGCAGGTAGGCTTTGGGTCTTGATGAAGGGATAGATGGATAGATAGATAGAGAGAGAGATGTATAGATGGATAGATAAATAGATAAATAGAGAGGGAGGTGGATAGATAGATAGATAGGTAGATAGATAAATAGAGAGATAGATGGATAGAGAGAGAGATGGATAGATAGATAGGTAGAGAGAGAGATGGATAGATAGATAGATAGAGAGATAGATGGATAGATAAATAGAGAGATAGATGGATAGATAGATGGATAGATAAATAGAGAGATAGATGGATAGATAGATGGATAGATAAATAGAGAGATAGATGGATAGATAGAGAGATAGATAGATAGGTAGAAAGATAGATGGATAGATAAATAGAGAGATAGATGGATAGATAGATAGAGAGATAGATGGATAGATAGATGGATGGATAGAGAGATAGATGGATAGATAGAGAGATAGATGGATGGATAGATAGATAGAGAGATGGATAGATAGATAGATGGATGGATAAATAGATAGATAGCGAGATAGATGGATAGATGGATAGGTAGGTAGATAGATAAACAGGAGTAGATGGAGAAGTGGATTAATTAAGTGAGTATGCAATACCTTGGGATCAGTAGAATGAATGAATAGATAGATGGATAAATGGATAGTCAGAAAGAGTACTAAATGAAACACAAGCAATATAGACGTTTGAATGTAATTCTAGTAAAGTTAATAATATAATAAACGCATGAACTACATTTTTTTTTTTTTTTTTTTTTTTTTCATTGTGAAGTTATTCTTTCTCATACATATCTTTGGTACAGACACTATTAAGAGACACACTCTTGGGCCAGGGTTTCAGTTCAGCTTTGGACGCGTTTCTGTGCTGAGGTTTGTGTTTCTTAAGAGTTTTG
>NW_028234403.1:55079394-55104394 GCF_977035675.1 Penaeus japonicus
TCTCCCTCTCTCTATCGATCTCCCTCTTTCTCCCTTCCTCCCTCCCCTCCATCCATCCATCCCTCCATCCCTCCATCCCTATCCCTTCCTCTTTTTCTATCTCCTTTCCTCCCCCTCCTCCCACTCCCTCCCTCCCTCTCTCTCTTTCCCTCTGCCATCCCCTCCCACAACCCCTCCCCCCCTCTTCCTCCTCTCCCCCTCCCTCTTTCTATGTCTCTCCCTTTCCCTCTCCCTCTCTTTCCCTCTCTTCCTCCTCCTTCCCCCTCCCTCTCCCTCTCCCTCTCCCTTTCCCTTTCCCTCTCTCTCCCTCCCCCTCCCTCTCCCTCTCTCTCCCTCCCCCTCCCTCTCCCTCTCCCTCTCCCTCTCTTTCCCTCCCCCTCTCCCCTCTCTCTCCCTCCCACTCCCTCTCTTTCCCTCCCCCTCCCTCTCTCCCTCTCCCTTTCCCTCCCTCTCCCTCTCCCCTCTCTCTCCCTTTCCCTCCCCCTCTCCCTCTCCCTCTCTTTCCCTCCCCCTCCTTCTCCCTCTCTCTCCCTCTCCCCTCTCCCCTCTCCCTCTCCCCTTCCTCTCCCCCTCCCACTCCCACTCCCTCTCTTTCCCTCCCCCTCTCCTCCTCCCTCTCCCCTCTCTCTCCCTCCCTCTCCCTCCCCCTCCCTCTCCCTCTCCCTCTCTTTCCCTCTCCCTCTCCCTCTCTTTCCCTCTCTTCCTCCTCCTTTCCCCTCCCTCTCCCTCTCCCTCTCTCTCCCTCCCCCTCCCTCTCCCTCTCCCTCTCTTTCCCTCCCCCTCTCCCCTTCCCTCTCCCTCTCCCCTCCCACTCCCTCTCTTTCCCTCCCCCTTCCTCTCTCCCTCTCCCTTTCCCTCCCTCTCCCTTTCCCTCCCCCTCTCCCTCTCCCTCTCTTTCCCTCCCCCTCCCTCTCCCTCTCTTTCCCTCTCCCCTCTCTCTCCCTCTCCCCTCTCCCCCTCCCTCTCTTTCCCTCCCCCTCTCCCCCTCACTCTCCCTCTCCCTCTCTTTCCCTCCCCCTCCCTCTCCCTCTCTTTCCCTCCCCCTCTCCCTTTCCCTTTCCCCTTCCCCTTCCCCTTCCCCTTCCTTCTCCCTCTCCCCTCTCTTTCCCTCCCCCTCCCTCTCTTTTCCTCCCCCTCTCCCTCTCTTTCCCTCCCCCTCTCCCTCTCTTTCCCTCCCCCTCTCCCTCTCTTTCCCTCTATTCATCTCTCTCTCTCCCTCCCCCTCCCCCTCTCCCTCTCTTTCCCTCCCCCTCTCCCCTCCCCCTCCCTCCCCCTCTCCCTCCCCCTCTCCTCCCCCTCCCTCTCCCTCTCCCTCTCTCCCCCTCCCTCTCCCTCCCTCTCCCTCTCTTTCCCTCTATTCATCTCTCTCTCTCCCTCCAGATAACGACCCCCGACGGCGCAGAACACGACCCGGCCCTTCATCCCGATGCGTGGACGACCCTCAAGCTCCTCTCCCGCGCCGACCTCACTGGCAATATGGCTGTATTTACCTTCGCTTTACCCAAGAGCACCGACCATACGGGTTGTCTGCCGGGACAGTATGTTGTGGTAGGTTGGTGGGTTAGGTCTGTGTTGGCCTCCTTTTTTGGTGGAGATTGTTTTTGTGTTTGTTTGTTTAGTTTTTTTATTGTTTTGTTTTTTGTTGGTTATGGGTTGAGTTTGATTAAAGTGAAGTGAATGATTGTATGTGATTTTGCAAGATGAAATGGTGTTAATTCGTATGATAATTGTAATGATAATTTTGATTATTCACAATAGTAGTGATATATAATTCAGATTATTACAGTGATGATAATGATCATACTAGTAATGATGGGGATAGTTATAATGATAATGATGAGAATAATAATAATGACAGGAATAACCTATGATGAAGATGATAATAATGATGACAGTAATAATGAAAACGAAGATGATGATGATAATGACGATAGTAATAATGATAATGACAATAATAATAATAATAATAGCGATAGCAATAATCATAATAAACATAATTTTCATAACAACAACAACAATAACAACAATTATGATTCCAGGTCCGCGTGACCATCGACGGCAAGGAACACCGGCGGTATTTCTCGCCGGTGTCTCGTCCCTCTGACTTCGGACGTCTCGAACTGGTCTTGAGATTCGAGTCTTCAGGGGTCATGTCAAAGGCCTTCCAGGATCTGAAACCAGGTGAAGAGATGACCGTTGGATGCGGAGATGGTTTCGTTTTGTTTTTGGTTTGGTTTGGAGTCGTTGTTTACGTTTTTTTGTTGTTGTTTTTTTCTGTTTCTGTCTTTGTCTCTTTTCGTCACTCTCGCTTTCTCTTTCGCTTTCTCCGTCTCTCTCTCTCTTTCGCTCTCTCGTCTATCTCTGTCTCTCTATCTATCTATCTTTTTCTCTATCTATGTATTTCTATATCTCCATCTCTCTCTCTCTCTCTCTCTCTCTCTCTCTCTCTCAGCAAAGATTCATTTCTTTTTTTTCTAACTTTGTCGAATACTTGTATAACTATTTACCTTTCAGACAATACCAAGTTCATAAGAAAGTTTTCACCATTTATCCATCCACCCATCTACTTTCCTATAAAACTATCTTTCTATTTATTTAATCTTATTATTCACTTATCTCCCTATCTCCCCTCCTCCTCCAGGTGATCAGCTCGACTTCCAGGGTCCTTGCGGAGGTCTGGAATACAAGGCCAACCAGCTGACGGCGCTGACAGTGCTGGCGTCAGGAGCTGGAGTGACGCCGGGACTCCAGCTGGTCCGGTGCGTTGCCCAGGAGCCCCAAGACAAGACCAATATCACGCTCTTGTACTTCGCGGAGACTGTGGACGATTTCCTCTACAAAGAGGAGCTTGATCGTTTTTGTGGTTAGTTTCTCTCTCTCTCTCTTTCTTTCTCCCTCTCTCTCTCTCTCTCTCTCTCTCTCTCTCTCTCTCTCTCTCTCTCTCTCTCTCTCTCTCTCTCTCTCTCTCTGTCTCTCTCTCTCTCTGTCTCTCTCTCTCTCTGTCTCTCTCTCTCTCTGTCTCTCTCTCTCTCTGTCTCTCTCTCTCTCTGTCTCTCTCTCTCTCTCTCTCTCTCTCTCTCTCTCTCTCTCTCTCTCTCTCTCTCTCTCTCTCTCTCTCTCTCTCTCTCTCTCTCTCTCTCTCTCTCTCTCTCTCTCTCTGTCTTCTTTCGTCGTCAGGTTCTTCGTATTATTCTTTGGTTTGTTTTTTCTTTTCTTTTTTTCTTCTTGGATTTCCTGTACAAAGAGGAGCTTGATCGCTATTGCGTTTTTTTTTTCTTTTCTCTCTCTCTCTCTCTCTTTCGTCGTCAGATTCTTTGTATTTATCTTCGGTTCGGTTTTTCTTTTCTTTTTTTTTTCTTCTTGGATTTCCTGTACAAGGAGGAGCTTGATCGTGTTGTTGTTTGTTTTCTTCTCTCTCTTTCTTCGTGGTTCTTCGTATTTTTTTTTCTGTTTGATTCTCCTTGTTCGTTTTATCTCTTGTTTCTGTTTAATTCTCCTTGTTCGTTTTATCTCTTGTTTCTGTTTAATTCTTGTTCGTTTTATCTCTTGTTTCTGTTTAATTCTCCTTGTTCGTTTTATCTCTTGTTTCTGTTTAATTCTCCTTGTTCGTTTTATCTCTTGTTTCTGTTTAATTCTCCTTGTTCGTTTTATCTCTTGTTTCTTCTCCTCTTCCTCATCTTGATCTAGTTACTGTGTCTTTTTTTTCCAAAACAGTAGTTATCTAATGACCATCTGCGTAATGTTTGTTTGTTTTTGTTTTTCACGGCATTCATCTCCACCCATTTTTTATTGCTATTATACAAGTTCCTCCTGTGGCACAAAGCACACAATTGCAATTCCAGAATGAACATATCTCCCATCATAACATTTCCCTGCGTCAACTTCCCAAAACCTCATCACATTTTACTCTTATTCCACAATAAACAGAGGACAGTCCCGCGTGTGGTGTGCAGTATCGGCAGAACACCACGTCTACTCATCAGTAACACTAAATAAATTCACTTTAATCTTTCTTTGTCATTACCCGTTGCACTTTATAAATTTTCTTTAATCTTTCTTACACATGGCAGAGAAAGACAGTCGCCTACGTGTGGTGTACAATGTACAATATCGGCAGAACACCGTCTACTCATCAGTAACATTATATAAACTCTCTTTAATATCTCTTTCTTACACTTGGCAGAGAAAGACAGTCGCGTGCGTGTGGTGTACAGTGTCGGCAGAATACCACGTCTACTCATCAGTAACACTCAATAAACTCTCTTGAATCTCTCTTTCTTATACTTGACAGAGAAAGACAGTCGCGTGTGTGTGGTGTACAGTGTCGGCAGAACACCACGTCTACTCATCAGTAACACTAAATAAACCCTCTTTAATCTCTCTTTCTTACACTTGACAGAGAAAGACAGTCGCGTGCATGTGGTGTACAGTGTCGGCAGAATACCACGTCTACTCATCAGTAACACTCAATAAACTCTCTTTAATCTCTCTTATACTTGACAGAGAAAGACAGTCGCGTGTGTGTGGTGTACAGTGTCGGCAGAACACCACGTCTACTCATCAGTAACATTATATAAAGTCTTTAATTTCTCTTATACTTGACAGAGAAAGACAGTCGCGTGCATGTGGTGTACAGTGTCGGCAGAATACCACGTCTACTCATCAGTAACACTCAATAAACTCTCTTTAATCTCTCTTATACTTGACAGAGAAAGACAGTCGCGTGCGTGTGGTGTACAATATCGGCAGAACACCACGTCTACTCATCAGTAACATTATATAAAGTCTTTAATTTCTCTTATACTTGACAGAGAAAGACAGTCGCGTGCGTGTGGTGTACAGTGTCGGGGAAGCGCCACAAGATTGGGAGGGCGAAGAAGGGTTCATCAGCACGGACTTGATCTCGAAACACGTTCATGAAGCCAACGGCGCGAAGCATAAAGTGAGTTTCGAACACATCTCGAGATCTTGTTTAGGCGGTCGTTTGAGCTTCGTTATTTAGTGGTTTTGAGAATGATATTGGTGATGGCTCTAATAATGATGGTAATGATAGTAGTATTATGACAATGAAGGTAATGATGATAAGGATGAGTTGTGATAATGACACTACTGATAAAGATAATAGTGATAATGGTAATGATTAAAATAATGATGCTAGGAATGATGAGGATAAGGATTAAAGTCATACAATGATAATATTACAGAAATCATGAATGCTCATGGTCTTTTCCATTTCTCCCGAGGAAAGATCCCATCAAACAACCACAATGACTGAGACCCCCCCCCCCCCCGCCCACACACACACACATCCCACCCCCACCCACCCACTTTATATTTCCGAAATGCACCCAAACATAATAAGAAAAACCAATCCCCCTTACCATCCGTTTTCTTTACCGTCGAAGGTGGTCGTGTGCGGAGGGGTGACTATGAGTATTTCCTGCCTCCACTCCCTGCGTTCTCTCGGTTACTCGTCCTCAACGGTGTTCGTGTTCGGGCAGTTCGGAGCCGAGTTAGTGAGGAGCGTTTACGGCAAGCATTGCAAGCTGTCGACTCACCTGTGCAACGAGGAACTTTGAAGAAGAGGGAGAAGAGAGAGGAAAACGGAAGTTCAAGAGAGAGAGAGAGAGAGAGAGATGAAATTGGGTTCATATGTCATTTTCTTTGTCTGCTTTCGACTCTTCAGGATGTGTTTTATATAATATGTCTTGTGTCTCGGGGATTTTGAAGAAAGTTTTATTTTTAATAAGTAAATAGTCGTGTTGATAGTTCAGCGCTTGACTGTTTGGTTGTAATTTTATAATTATAGATCTCATTTATATACTTTAGAGACTATATATTTTATTATAACGCATTGCGCATTTTAACATAGCCTTTATTTTTAGACTGTTCCTATATACATATTTTAGGAAAAGATCATGAATATTCCTTTTTATATTTTGTAATTTTGTAATAACACCCATCTTAAAAACAGAATGTATTCTTATATCTTCCAACCAATGTATATGGATACATGGTTAGATTATTTCAGAATTTATGATAAAACAATTAATAAACGTTTGAAATGCAAAAATACTCCAAAAAACTTCTTTTTTTTATACCATAAAGGAAAATGTTGGCTTAAGATGATACTTTCACTTCTAATTGAAATAAATGAAATTACACGAGAGAGTGGTAGCAAAAAAAAAAAAAAAAAAAAAAAAAAAAAAAAAAAAAAAAAGTATATGGCGTGATATTGCACACATAATATACGAATTTCAATATTTGTACAAAGTGTGTTAATAATAGGTAGTAAAACCCTCTCTGTGTAAAGAGCAATGCAAGACAAACAAAATTGGTCATTCATACAAATTCTGGTGTTTGGAGGTAGTACAAGTTTTTTTTTTAATATGTACAAGCTTAGAAATATTGAATTACAACTATTCCAGGAAAAATATTCATCTTCTCAAAAGGAACAATTCTTAAGTGATCAGGCGAGTGCAACTCTAAGTCTGTCACTATAAAATATTACTTTTATAGTGACAGACCTCGTACAGACTCCTCAGAAAGCTAAATAGTTATACAAGTATTCGACAAAGTTAGAAAATTAAGTAAATCTTTGCTGAGAGAGAGAGAGAGAGAGAGAGAGAGAGTCAGATACAATACTGTGACTTAGCAATCATACCGATGTTTATTCCTATTAAAATCTACATATGTATTATTAACCTATTGCAGACGGGTGTCATGTCATGAGTTTGGCTTAATAGCGGGCGTCGTGACGTATATGCTAAGTCATCATGGCATATATAACGTGAGAGAGTGTATTTATTTATCTATCTATTGTACTGTACTATGACTATTACAATGATCTTTAATACAACTGCGGTAATATTCACCAAAATAAGTTTAGTTTAAAATCCCAAACATAGATGGCACCCCTCTCTCGTAGTACCAACAGGAAAGATAGCCTTGAATGGCACCCATCTACTGTCTATACCAAGTACTAACATCAGAGAGTGAGGACACACAGCAAAGTGCCGACCTCCTGCTCTAAAATCACCGGCCATAAAGGACGCCTAGACAGAATGAGAAGAGGAAGGTAACCCAGTCCATGCCCATTGCCCAGCGTGCTTAGTGCTTAGTACTACTAACTGCCATAAGCACAGTATGTTTCCTTTTCCCCATCGCAAACATTTATTTTCATTAGGGATGGTCATTTATTTCGTATTTGTTTACAAAAGTATACGAATACAAAAGATTTTCGTTCACCTATGTAACCGCAACAGTTCTATCACACTAAGTATAAAGAACATACTGAGCCGATAAGAACCCTATATTACAATTATAGTCTACTACAACATTACTAAAGCCAGTCATTTGGTAGATAAAAGTCTCACAATATAGTAAAACACACGAAAAAGACTCTCGTATTATTATGAATGAATGAAAGAGCTAAAAAAGTTGCGATATGTACCAAGCCGCGTCACTGAAATCAAACTTGCCTGAGATGCCGCGCAGGTGGCGCTAATGCCCGCATGAGGACCGGGGGAACCAATCTATTCCCGTCTTATTAAGGGGGCTATTCACGATGGGCCGCCATCTTGTAGTTTTTATTGCTATGCTAAAGAAAAATTTAGAATTAATTAGTTGTAGGATGTTCCTGTCATTGATGTTAGATTGATATGTAATGTGCACGATTATCTTGCAAAAATGTATTATATCTAATTTAGAGTTATTACATATACATAGTATTTAGCATTTTCGCTACAAACACGCACGCACGCACACACACACACACACACACACACACACACACACACACACACACACACATATATAAATATATATATATATATATGTGTGTGTGTGTGTGTGTGTGTGTGTATATGTATATATATGTATATGTATATATATGTATATGTATATATATGTATATATATATATATATATATATATATATATATATATATATTATATATAATATATATAATATGCGTGTGTGTGTGTGTGTTGTGTGTGTGTGTATGTATGTATGTATTATACACACATATATATAACCACACAATATATATATAGATAGATAGATAGACAGATAGATAGATATAGTGTGTGTGTGTGTGTGTCTGTGTGTGTGCGTTTGCGTGTTCTCACTATGTTGTTCTGATCTCATGCCTTTTTTTTAGATCGTAGACTTCAAACCTTTTCCTCCCCGCTTACCCTTTTGAGCATTCCTAGTGTCAGCCATGTACCCTCCCCTTTGTGATAAGTGAAAAAATAACACAATAGCACCCCCGAAATGTACACATTCTTCTTGGACAAAATCCAATATTCCTGAAACACGAAGTGTACAACATAATCCGTCACTTATTTTCCCTGGTTCCTCCAATGTTGTAAAACCGATTTTCTTCAGTCTGTCTTCACATTTCTAAAACCTTAAAATCGGTGCCTATTTAGTGACTGCTCGTTAACTTTATATCAATTAAAAAATGGCGGCTGTATTTTCCCGTTTTTCATTGCACCAAAGGAGGTTTTTATGTACAACCATTAGTAATAAAAAAGGGGGGCGTGGCTAGAAGATGAGACTTGGCATTCTGCATACATAGAAATCGAACAGTAATTGTGGTAAAGTAATTGAATATGCAATGTTAGTTAAGGACTTGAAAAGCACATCTCAGACATGAAGTACACATCCGTTACTTAGAACACACTTCACACTTTAGTTTCTTTTAGTGTGTACCCAATATCTCGGTGAAAAGTGCCGCCACTCGTGTGTATGCGTGTACGTAGGGTGTACGTGTGCCTGTGTGTAAGTGTGGGTGTAATTGTAAGAGTAAGGGTAATTGTAGGCGTAAATCTAAGTGTATTGTATCTGCAAATACATTGTATGTGTAAGGGTAAATATATTGTATGTGTGAGTGTAAGTGTAAGTGTATTGTATAGTAAGTGTAAATATATTGTATATGTGTGAGTGTATTGTATATGTAAATGTGTGAGTGTATTGTATATGTAAATGTGTGAGTATTGTATATGTAAGTATAAGTGTATTGCATATGTAAGTGTAAATGTATTGTATGTGTCAGTGTTTAAATGTGTAGTTTATTGTATGAGTAAATGTGAAAGTGTATTGTATGTGCATGTGTAAGTTTAGGTGCATGTTTAAGAGGATTGTATGAGTAAGTGTGAAAGTGTATTGTATGTGTATGTGTAAGATTAGGTGTAAATTTAAGTGTATTGTATGAGTAAGTGCAAGTGTATTGTATGTGTAAAAGTTTAGGTGTAAGTTTAAGTGTACAGTATGAGTAAGTATGAGTGTATTGTATGTGTATGTGTAAGTTTAGGTGTAAGTTTAAGTGTATTATATGAGTAAGTATGAGTGAATTATATGTGTATATGTAAAAGTTTAGGTGTAAGTTTAAGTGAATTATATGAGTAAGTGTGAGTGAATTATATGTGTATGTGTAAGTTTAGGTGTAAGCTTAAGTGAATCATATGAATAAGTGTGAGTATACAGTATGTGAACTGTCAGTGGTTTGAGGTTGGTACCCCTGCCTCCCGCACGGTTGGTACCCCCGACATTGTTTACAACGTGCGAACGGTGAAACTTATCCGGAAAATCGAGAGATCGAGAGTTCGCACTTCCCACCCCGTACACACACACCACAAGCCTTGCCACGGCCATGCAATATTTTCTCATCCCTTTATGAGGATGAACGGGACCAAAAGAGGCGGCAGGCGAGTGTCAGCGCCGCCCATCACCCAAGAGGCAGGCGAGTGTCCTCACGGTGAAGCTAATGGCGAAGTCAAAACAAAACATGGCCGTGACACTTCGTCTTCGTCTTTCTCTTCTTCCTCTTTCTCCTCCTCTTCTATCTCCTCCTCTTCCTCTTCCTCGCTTGGCCCCAGGAATGAGGCTCGAGCTCTCCTCTTGCCGCCGCCGCCGCCGCCCCGTGTGGTGTACAGCAAGGACAGTAGGTTGGAGGAAGTGCTTGAGGAACCGTGGGTGGTGGAGGGCGAAGGAGGAGAGGAAGAAGAGGTAGAAGAAGAAGAGGAAGAGGTAGAAGAAGAAGATGAGATAGGAGAGGGAGAGGGAGGAGGAGGAGGAGAAGAGGTGGTGGTCGAGACGGAGACTCCCTCGGCTGAAGAAGGACTCGAGTCTTGCGTCGTGGATCTCGCCGAGGACTTCAATAGGATCTTTAATGTGAATAGTTTCGGGAGCTTTCAAGGTCTGGATGATTTGGGTTTTCGCTTTATCTTTTTTTTTTTTTTCTTTTAGGTTGAGGGAGGGTTTGGGGGGGGGGGATTTTTAGTATGTAGTTGGGATTGATTTTTTTGTCTGAAGACGAGCCGGCTCTGTTCTGAATTGACGTTCGCTTATGGCTAGCTTTGGGCTCGTTGCTTTTAGATTTTTGGCAATTGTAACCACCCGTAGCGAAAAAAACAAACCTTTTGGCATGACGTTCCTTTGATTTTGACGCAACACCATAAAACCCTTTTCTTCCGCGAAAGGTTTCCGATGGAAATGAATAGCGAAACTGTACAAAGCACAACGAAAACTACCAGAAAAATATTGTGTCGTGCCTAGAGGGTTGGTTGCGTCTTTATCCACGGCAGAGCTTGGATATCGATACCAATTTCGATGGGTTGTTCACTTTCTACGTCAGAGTTTCCTTGGGGTACTTCATGCCTTCTCCACGTATTGGGTCTAGTATCATTGCAATTGATGGTTAGAGCTAACCAAAACGACTATAATTGCACACGAGACATCTCAAAGAATCCATTGATACCAAGTATGGCACCACTAGATTCCTTGTGATGACATGGACCTATTATAGAAATTTACTGGTTGCAAATTGCAATGGTGGCTTAGAAGCTCCTACCTTGCCAGAATATACATGATAGACTAGTATGGAAAGATTCTTCAGATGCAGAAGTTGATGCTCAACCTTTGATTTTTGGTTCAGGTGGCCGTATGATGTTCCTTCTTTTTATTAGAATACCAAGTTTATATTTATTGATTTGTAAACAGAATGCCCTAAAATTGTGAATACGTTCTAAATTATTAATAATGGTTTAAGCCGAAGCAAAGAGTGTGGCTCACTGAGTGGCTTGCTTTGGTCATTGCATGCAAAGCTTTAACCATTGGTTAGGTCATGCACAGTAATCATAGGCTACCATCACTTTCTGACAGATTATTTTCTATTGCTAATTGTGTTGGTTAATGTGGTAATTAGTGTTTAATTGAAATCAAGCATTTGTTGCTGATGACATAAGATACAAGTTTTGAATTTTTCTTACATTTTGAAAAAGGATTTAAGTTCTGGTAAATCCCATATTCAGTTCCAGGGACTTGCTTCCTGATTTTTGTATTGACAATTAGGTATGTTAAGAAATATTGCCATGATGTATTTAGTGTGTATATATAATATGTAATCAAAACTTAAAGGAAAATAGCAAGAAAGAGAAGAAAATTTTACCATGTTAGTAATAAAAAAATAGATCAATAAACCAACAATGCCTGCCGTGACTTCAGTGATTACTGTAGTCTCTGGCTAAGGACAACAAAGCTCCACCCCACATATTCTGGCAAGATAAAGATATTAGGTCTCATTGACAGTCTATAGTCGAGTAAGGAACCAGTCCAGGCTTGGAATATATTTGATGGAGCTTTGTTGGTTTTGGCTGGAATGCTAAAGGCATGGAGGTCACATCACTCATGGGGTGTAACCGATTGGTTCCGGATGACATGATATCACACCATAGGAATATTTCGCTCCCGCAGGATAACGTCCTATCACATGATCTCTCCCTCAAAACATACGTCTTACATCGCTATATATGTATATACTTTAGGAGTTCCATTTGTATAGACACATTTTTCTTCACTTATGAAAATAATGTAAACAAGTAAAACACTACTATCACCCATTTTACATGAAAAGTACTCTGAGAGACACATCAGACCAGGAGAGATTTCATGCTTAGTCATTGGACACACCTGGGTTCAACAATTACCAGAAAGAGATTTTAGATTCATGCATTTTGTATTTTGTGAAAATTGTGGTATACTTCTTCTCTTTGCTCAGATCACAAGCAAAATTTCATATGAATATGTAGTTTGTCATTTCTAATTTTAACCCTGAAAGGACAAGCTGTCTTATGATCTAATACAGAAATGTACTAAATGATCACTTATATTAACTCAAAATCTTAATTATGACATTAAATTTCCTAGGCACATTAAGCACATCCTCTAGGGGTTAATACTGAATAGCCCTTGAGATAACAGGTTGTTTTCTCTCCTTAATTATGTTAGAACAGGATCATTACTCTATAACTACTGCTGCCAATTGTTGGTCAAAATGCCTGTTGATTTTGACACGAAATGGAATAATTCATTGCCATAGATGCATAACTATTCTCCCTGATGAGGACTCAAACCTCGACCACTCTAGTTGATTTAGTAGATGGTAGATGGGCAAGTTTCATGATGTTTTCCCCTAATGGCATTAAGAGAAAAGATCCTCTTTTGAAAGGTTCCTTAGGAGCTTGCAGCAATATTCACTATTCAAGTTTTTATTCATTTAGCCCATGCCTCATCAAGAACAAGACTTTTTGTATGTGTTTACATCCCGTTAGCAGCAACTATACTTAGGATTATTTTTTTTTAATAGAATGCTTTGATTTATAGTAATCTCATGTTTCATTAGTATATTCTCTACCTTGATTAACGGTACACTTTGTTTTAGCATGTGACTAGTTCAGTGGTAACTCAAATGGCCTGCGTTTGCGCCTGGCTCAGAACATGAGGAAAGTCTGTGTTGTTGTCAGATACTGACTGCTGTCCCTGCGATGAGCACAGAGTGGAAGGCTAGGCTAATTCAGTTTCATGTGGGTGTAGAGGGGTGTAGGACATAAATATATATATATATATATATATATATATATATATATATATATATATATATATATATATATATATATATATATATATACACACACACACACACACACACACACACACACACACACACACACACACACACACACACACACACACACACACACACACACACACACACACACACACACACACACACACACACACACACACACACACACACACACACACACACACACACACCACACACACACACCACACACACACACACACACACACACACACACACACACACACACACACACACACACACACACACACACACACACACACACACACATACACACACTGTAGTTGTATATATACACACTGTAGTGTGGGTACAACCCCTTAGATTTGGCAGTTTGTGACCTTTGAATCTTTGAAAACTTGAATGATAACAAAATACATCAGTCAGAAGCAAATATCACACCCAAATTTCTCTTTACAGAATTTGAGAAGCTATTCAACAAATTCAAGGAAGAGACTGGCTCTGTGTTCCGAGTCAAGTCGTCGTGCAGTGTAGCCTACGAAAACTCCAGGCGGAAGAAGCACTTCATCCCAACACGTTTCAAGTTTGTTTCCATCAAGTATTGCTGCGTTCACTATGGCCAGCCCAAAGTCACTGGCCAGGGCATCCGCACTAAGCAGAGGTTAGTTTTATGGTTGAGACCTACTTTTTTCTTCTTTCTTCAAAGTGGCATTCCCTAGACATCAAATAGGTTAGATTGGAAGGTACAGGAATGGGTCTGAAAATTTCCTGATGTAAACATGAGGAATCATGTAAAAAACAAAATTATTCTTGCACTCCTGGCAGTAATAGATGTTTATAATTTTAGCAGTTATAGATTTTTATATTTTTAGCAGTAATAGATGTTTATAATTTTAGCTGTAATAGATGTTTATAATTTTAGCAGTAATAGATGTTTATAATTTTAGCAGTAATAGATATTTATAATTTTAGCTCAGTTGCTAAACACATTCAGACATTAATCCTTAAGGCTTGTCTACATGATCATTTGGCATATATATAGTGGTCATGCATTTTTCGGATCAGTGTTAAGCCATGGGGATGGAGCATAGTGGTAAAGAATCGAGGATCTTTACACGAGCATAGATTGGTAGGATGCCACCAAAGCTGTTCCTCAAAACTGACTGTGTAGACTCTCCTCCCACAGTCTATTCCTCAGCGACATGGTTCGTCCCCATACCTCGACGCTGATAAAAAAAAAATCTCAGCCACCTTCCCTAATAACTAATTGTGTAGACAAGTGTTAGAAATCAGTTTCCAAGCATCAGTGGCTGGAGTGGTTAGGTGTTTCAGTGTTACACGGTCAGTTTGCTATTCTCCGAAGCCCAGAGCAAATGATTTTGTAGATGAGCACTTATAGGTAGCTAGGGTGAAGCTTATGCACCTGAACAGTCAGAGCCCACCAAGCAGGATTTCCGAGCAATAATTTTCTGTAACCAACTGGCTTTTATAGACCATCAATCTACCCTTACATCTGCCAATGGTTTGCTAAATTCATAGCCAGATGTAAGAACAATCAGGTTAAATGGAGGGGCTCATAGAGATGTGCACGGCATTGTTAATGTGTTGAAACCTGGATTTATCAATATCAACACCCTGAAATCTTGCAGGAATCTGCTGAGTGGGCATTTCCAGACCCATCTCTGCAAGAAAGCCATGAGTGTGGGAAAAGTGATGGTGTGCTCATTCTCTTACATGCATAGCCACTTCAACTCTGTTCAACTTCAGAATCAACACACAATCATTCCACTCTCTTACAAATATTTGTCTTGGCTTAGGAACAACAGCACCTCTACATGGACTATCTCTCTACATACAGTACTCACCTAAAAGTGGGCCTTTAGGAAGTAACGAAAGCTGAGAGGCATAAGCCCTTCTCCCTACAATCCAGACCTGGTCCCTTGTGACTTTATGTTCCCTATGGCCAAAAACGTTTCATTGAAGGAGTTTCAGAACCCAGACGTTATTCTGGCATCATACACTGACCTGAAGTGACCTATACTGAAACCTCCCAGAAGTGGTTTTGGAGGATGTAATTGTATGTAGAATCTGGGGAACACTTTGAAAAACTGAAAGATTACAGAAGTTTTGAAACCGGAGAATTTCTCATTGACAGAATCTAGAAAATTTTAGTATTACGAAGTTAGGAGGGTTGAACCAATGCCATCTCTTCAAGTTTCTTATAGGACATATAGATAAGCATAGTTTAGTCATATATGTGGCAGCTGCTTCTTTGTTGATAAAGTTCTCAGTATTTTTGTGCAATTTTAAAGATTGTTGTCATTGTCAGATTTTAAAGATTGGTCATTGTCATCATTTAATTTTATACTACATATTTTTAAAAATATTTTATGAAAAAAATAAATACTGGTCTATCTATATGTGTTAATATTTAGAGGTATAACTTTCATGTCAAAGAGGTTATTATCATGTACTCAGTGTGGCAGTTTTCCATTTAGCTTTAAAACATTGTGATGTGCCATTGTTACTGAGCAAAAGTGATGTTTTCTGTAACTCATATCTGTGTGATATCTTTATTTGAATAAGTAATAACAAAATTCCACAACCTATGGGCTAACTCTTCTCTTAACTCTACTCTTCCTTTGATTAAGCTACAAATAATGGTTGATGCTACAATATTTTGTATAACCAGTGAGCTACAACTTTACATAAAGATTTTGATGTGACATTATTCGAGAATATCAACCCGTTAGATACAGGTGATGTAAATGTGCCGACATAGGAAAAGGAAGCCTTAAATGGCACTTAAATCCATCCATGGTCACTATCAAATCCTCTGTCTCCCTGTCTCTCTCATATCAACTATATTTATTTTATAACGTTGCAGGTATCTCCCCTGTGGATGCGGATGTGTTTTATCACTGGCGTACAACCGAGGGGCGCTATTCATATCTCAGGTCATCATGCAGCACAACCACGAAGTGAGCAATGAGATGGCACCCTACTATGCCATCAACCGAAGAATCAGTAATAGCGAACTCAGGCAAGTGGCACACGTGATTGATTTGATGCCTAGCAGCAGATCCTTACAGCAGTTCCTACAAGAACATTTCCACAGGCCCATCACACTCCAAGATGCCAAGAATATACGAGCCAGGCTGAAGATGCTCCAGATGCAACCGCACTGTGTCATCAAGCATAATGTAAAGGCCATCTCTCAGTCGAAGGAAGAGAAGCATGTTGAGGAAGAGGAGAGACATGTTATTGAACATGAGATAGGGGAGGAGGCGACCGTGGAGAGGGAAGGGGAGTTTACCGAGTTGGAAGTGGTTGCGTGTGACCATGATCTCCAGGACTATAAACAGTGCCAACAGCAACACTTTGTTCAGAATTTTGAAGATGAACAATTCTCTCAGCCAAAGTGGAAGACCAAAGTGATAAATGAGGTGAAAACAAAGATAGTGACTCTCATGAACAGCTGGGAAACCAACGTCTTTTGGGAACGTGTATCTGTCATTAACAAGTTAATAGAGTGCTGGGAGAATGGTGATAATTTTGATTTAAATCATAATCCAGAAACTGTATACAGCCAAGGTCAGGGTTTGCTTATCAAGCAAGAACCAGAAAGTACACTGTCTTCTGGAAAAATGGGACCACAAGCAAGAAGACTCCAGTTAGGAAAACACAGAAAAACGCTAATAGACCGGAAAGTGCCTCCTTCCAAAAATGAACCAGAAAGTCAAATTAATTTAATGCTTCCTCTCTTAAGTGGTGCTAACGTGCAACTTCTTCCAACTTCCTTTAAAGGGTCTTCCCCTAAGTTGATGCTTCCACAGACTGAAAAGAGTGCAGAAGTAATACAGAAAAGAAGGCCCGGGAGACCTAGAAAATACCCTATAAAGCAAAAAGAAGGCGAGACTCCAGTATTATCGAAGAGTTTCTCTGGTGGAACTGTGCCCAACCTAGAGATGGGCAGCAAGGGACAGCTCATCAAAAGCAATCAAGAATTGCAGCCAATTGTTTTGTCGGTGACAAGGGACAGTGCTGTGGATGCCTCCGACCAAGCCATAGAAGTAGAAATTGAAGTGAATGGCGATGAGATTAATGTAAAGAGGATTAAACAAGAGCCACTTGAATACTGTGAGGTAGATGCCGCAGATCTTTCTCAGTATCAGTATGGCGAACACTCGTATGTTTGATATTCCGCAGCATGTTTGATTATTGGATGGAATTTAAAGGTAAATAATGATATTATCTACACAATATCTGTAATAATGATGTCTGTTGAATTGAAATATGTATTTGCAAAATGAAAGAATTTACATATAGTCTTTCCAAATTATTTACACAATTGACGGTTATATATTTGTTCCTAAAATATATTTGTGCTCAGTGAATAATATTATGGAAAAATTATTCAAAATAAATCATGAACAGAAATGAATTTATATATTTATATCCCTTTGCTGCTTTGTTGATATATTCTCACTCATTTACTGATTTACTGAAATACATTTAATTAATAGTAGATACTAATATATATAAATATATATATATATATATATATATATATATATATATATATATATATATATATATTATATTTTTTTTTTTTTTTTTTTTTTTTTTTTTATTTTTTTTTTTTTTTTGAGAGGTCTTATAAGAAAACCAACAATAACTATATGAGAAAATTTTCCCATGTTATTGACCTATCTTAAGAAAGGAACTTTTCAGTGAAGTATCATATACTAGTAAACTGTTTGATACCTTTGCTGGTTAATCTGTAGAGTGCAAATACCATAGTTGATTGCACCTTATGTTGTGCAACAATTTTGTTTTTGTTTTCATTATAACCTTGAAGAGAAACATTCAGAGTATTATCTGGTGGAATATTCTTCCCACTTGCGGACCGGGGATAGATTCGCTTGTCCTGTCTCCAGGATGGGTTTTATTAAGGCAGTTTGAAGTAACATAAATTGAATTTTCCCACTATCTTTCAGTCAGTCATTATAAATCTAGAGACATTTTTGTGTTTTATTTTGTTGTGTTTTGTTGTGTTTAGAAACTTACATGTGCCATATGACAGGCTATATCAATGCTGCAGTTGACAAAAATTGTAGTATATGATCAATATCACCTCATTGTTTTCTTTATACTCAGTGAGATAGAAGTATTTCTGTCTTATGGTAGGACAAAAAGCAACTTTATTTTTTCGTATTTTATGCTGTCATGAACGAATACGAAGCTTATAACCACCTACCATGAAGATAACATAAAGAGGTAGGGAAGAGGAAGGAAACCTGTGCTTGTGACTGTGAGTGCCACAGTAAAGGGCATCCAAATTGGCACAGGAGCACATTTTCGACACTGGGTATGGTTTGAGTAAACCTTCCTCTTCTTGTTCTGCCTGCACATCCTTCATCGGCGGTACTTTAGAGCAAGAGGTCGTCAACTTGCTGTGTGTCATTGCTCTCAAAAGATAGTGCTTGCTAGAGACTGTAGATGGGTGCCATTCAAGGCTCTCTCTCCTGCTGGTGCTAGGAGAAAGTGGTGCCATCTAGGTTTTGGACATTAGGTTATCTTAACCCAGTCACGACGGGGGTATTCCAGCCTTGCATGTTACAATGCCGGGGCTCTCGAACGCATAGGCCTAAATCAGTTAAATAAACGACGCCATATGGCGTCACCCAGCGAACCCGTAGTGTACCACCTGTCCAGAGAGGGTTAATATTACAGTAATTATTGTAATTATGACTGCAATTGTCATTCTCACTCACTCCTTACTCATAGCACAATGAAATAGATAGCACAATGATCTAATATCCCCAAACGTCATGTATGTCATGACACCCGTCGTCAGGCCTAAGCCCAAGCGTCATGTACGTCATGACACCCGTCCGCATTTGGTTAATGAAATTTAGAAAGTGAAAATATAGCCATTTTGGAAAACCTACTTTAACACTATATGCGAGACCTGTTACTACCCAGAAATTTCAATTAAGTGATATCAAAAACTTAGACTATGATTATTCCAATAATTTGTGGATCTGTAGTGATGTTGCTGATGATAAGTCATTTTAGGTTTTAAAGTTGAATAGTTCTGTATTTATATTAGAAAATCAAAAAATTAAATTCAAATTTTCTATACAATCGTGATATGACTTAGGATAACCATGATATATAAATACTTCATATCAGTATTGATATTACAGTCTTCCTTGTCATCATTATTAATAGTACTAGTAATAGCAGTAGTAACAGTAGTAACATGACTGCTACCTTCCTACTGCTACTGCTTATGGTTGTAACAGTATGATTGGTAGTCCTACAATAATTTTCATTTGTGCTGATTTCTTAGGTTTTGTTTATCCAATGATATTGAGAATGTTTTTATTTTTGTTTCTATTATTTTTATTATTATTATGTTTATTGTTATTATTATTACCATTATTATTATTATAATTATCATAATTATTATGGTTATTATCATTATAATTTTTATAACTACAGTAGTATTACTAATTTGATTGCTGTGCTGTTGCAAGTTATCATATATCTGTTGCATGTAAATTTTGAATAATGCAGCTTTCCTAATCAAAGTCTTCAGGGAATATAAGTAACTGTGATCCTTCTGTAGGAATAGATTTTAATCCAGGGAATTACAACTCTTGACTTGCAATAACTTGATATCAATAACTTCGCTTTGCTATAAAGTAAGATGTTTAATTCCTGCTTTTCTTAGGTAACAGAAGTAGCAAAGTATTTGATATATTTTCTCATTTAACATGAAGTGAAGCACATCATGTTTGTCTGTTGTTGATAAAGAGCAATTGCAAAAGATGCTTTCATTATATCATTGTATCAAATATAAAATATATGATAGTAAAAGAAATTACACATGATTACAGGAATATAAGTAACTGTGATCCCTCTGTAGAAATAGATTTTAATATAAGAAATTAAATTCTCATTTAACATGAAGTGAAGCACATCATGTTTGTCTGTTGTTGATAAAGAGCAATTGCAAAAGATGCTTTCATTATGATATCATTGTATCAAATATAAAATATATGATAGTAAAAGAAATTACACATGATTACAGGAATATAAGTAACTGTGATCCTTCTGTAGGATTAGATTTTAATCCAGGGAATTACAACTCTTGACTTGCAATAACTTGATATCAGTAAGTTTGCTTTTTTATAAAGTAAGATGTTTATCTCCAGCTTATCTTGGGTAACGGAAGCAGCAAAGAAATGGAACAGCATTATTTAATTTTTAAATGCTGTATGCTTTAATATTGTGGATAATAACAATCTTATAGATTTTTGGATTAGTTATTATTGTCATTATTATTATTGTTTTTTTAAATTTGTTGCAGGTTTAATTTTAATAATAGGGATTTTTTTTTTGTTTTTTTAATAAGTGTATTTAATCCCAATGGATTTGGTTTATTTCTTAAAAGCTCAATTTATTCCAACCTGGATTTTCAACAGAAGTTAAGTTGTATTTTTAAAGCCTACTTAATTCAGACACAAATATTTATTATAGAGTCATTATTTTACTATTAAGAAGGGAAAAATAAAAATGTATATTTATATATACTTTAAAATCCAACTCGGCTTTTTTGAGTTGTATCTTGACATCATATATACTTATGAAGGAAATAATGTCATGGTTTGCTTACTGTCATTATTATTAAATTGTTAAATCAATGTTATTAAATCATTAGTAGGTATGGGTTAAGTGTTATCTCTGCATCGTATTTGATATATTTTTTCATTTTAACTTGAAGTGAAGCACATCATGTTTGTCTGTTGTTGGTAAAGAGCAATTGCAAAAAATGCTTTCATTATGATCTCATTGTATTAAATATAAAATCCATATGATAGTAAAAAAAAAATACATATGTTTACAGATTAAAGAAACATTTTTTGTTCACAAAGCCATGTGATAGAAATATGGATTTAAAAAAATATATGTGACCTCAGTTAAAAGAATTCTCGCATTTTCCTTATAAGTTGAAAACCATGAAAAAAGAATCGACAACCTGAGACCGAAGCAAAAAGAAATGACATAAATTGCAACATGAAAAACAAAGTACAAACTATGCAAATTTACTTGCAATGTGAGAGCCAAGCAAAAAGAATAAGGCATTATTCTATATCCGACATTAGATCAGAGTTAAGGAAGTAATATCCGTTTCCTGCAACATCATCCACATGTAAAAGAAATAAGGAAATGTCCTTGCAACATAGGCCACATAGGGAATTAATTACGCAAAATGTCTTTCAACATGATGCACGAAATAAGAGCAACTCCATAAAGTCCTCATAGCATAAGACCCTAAATAAAGAAAGAACAACATTAATTTCCCTGCAGAATAAGACACAGGATAAAGAAATAACCTCATCATCTTGCAAAGAACTTTAATAATCATGAAAATGCAATTGCAGGAGCCACGAGCATCCTCAGCGGCTGTTCCGCCCAGCGAACACTCGACGCCAGGAAAGGTATTCGACCTTGTATCGTTAAGAATATTAAGTATTGTCGTGCATGAATTCGCGTATACTTAGTTTTACTTTTTATTTTAAAAGTATTTTTGGTGTGTGTTGGTTATTGTAATCATGGCTGTTGCGAATTTAGTTTTGTGATGAGGATGTTATCTCTGTCGATCCTATTTTTCTTGAGATAAACTGATTAGTTTTGGCAATTAGAAGAAGTAACAAATACCCTATTAGTTAAACAACCGAACCCCTCAACCTAAACAATTCCTTCCAACCCCCACAAAAAGAACCTCAACAGATAGAACAAACCAAGAAAACCAACTTAGAAAGAAATAAAAAAAAAAAATATATATATATATTTCGCTCCCCGGACCGGGTGTCGCACACGAGGTTGCACGGCTTACGATGTACGATAATCACCGTCCTGCAAGTCGCCGCCGTTCCCGCCGACTCCCCTCCGCAAGCGAGACCACGAGAAGCGAATCTCACGAGAAAAACACCTTTTCCCTCCCCGGGCGCTCTCAGCAACGCCGGTAAGTAGCCAGGGATCCCTAGCCGCCCATGGTTGACAGGCGGACGGGCGTGAGATCCGCAAATCACCAATGGAGAGGCAAGCGAGGCGGGGAGGCAGAGGGAACGGCCAATGATGGTTTGTTTACGGCCCGGCGCGCTGTGAGTGGCCGCTTCTGACCAATCTGTAGTCGCCGTTATTTCGTCCAATCTCAGGTAACTTTTCATGTTTGGCGCCAATAATTATCTGCCAATCTTCACTCAGCGCCCATTAGGGGAGGGATGGGCGCCGGGATGGATCGGATCTCCTCGCGGGCGTGGGAGGGAAGGGGATTGGGGATGGGGCCGAGGGGCGCGTCGCCAAAAATTCATGGAAACGAAGGCGAGAAAAAGCCAGGAAGAAGGAATGGCCGTCTTCTGGATATGCTGTCTCCCCCTTCCCCCTCCCCTCCCCCCTCTCCTCTCTCTCCTCTCCCGTGGCCTAAAATTAGTCCTTGTGGGTCGAGGACGGTGCCATGCCTCCTGGGATGGCCCCCTTCCCCCTTCCCCCTTCCCCCACCCTCCTGAGGACAACCTATAGGCCTCTTGGTCTTCTACGAGGATGATATAGGCCTATAGCGAGGTTCTCGGCATTGGTAATGATGGAAAAGGCATTTTGCAATGGCCGAGCGGAGGTGTTTGCGTCGTGTTGCAAGGGAATGGTTCCTCATCCTGCCAAGACAAAGGCAGGGTGTTCTACCGAGAAATATTCACAGTATTTGATGCCTCGTTTGCCTTTCAACACTTACGTTCGGTAAATATTAGTCAAGGTTCATGGCTTAGTCTTTAAACACTTGCGTTTTGGGATTCGTCTTGATTTGGAACTGGACAGAGAACGTGGCTAATGATAATTGGGAAACGAATAGGATACACTGGAAATTAACATTTGTTCTTTTGTTCTTGAATGAAAGGATTTGTTGAGCTTACTTAGGTAGACTACTTGATGTAATATGCAGCTTGGCTTAAATTAAGTAAAAAGCCAGCGAGAAAATGACATGACCAACAACTTTTAATCTAGTGTTTTTTAAAGCTAACAAGGTTCCTAATTATTGATATTGAAAGGAAGTGCATAGTAATGAAAAGGCATTATAATGAGACATTATTCCTGATGTAATCTTGGCCTTTATTCTTTTAACAGTTTGATAGTGAAGAAAGTTATACAAAAAAACAATTTCATATTCCTTTTATTAACATTGGAATTTAAGGAATGATCAACAGTTACTTTAGAAACTTTATAAGCTGATTATTTTTGGAATTCTGAATTTTTAGTTTGCCCAGTTGTATTTGGCATTTCATGGTCTGCATTTTATGATAAAGTAAAGAATTATTGGAATAGGGATCCTTATGTATTATGGCATAATCATGTTTATATGCTAACCAATATGTGATAGAATATTGCCTGAAACACACACACACACATACATGCATGCATAATACTTACATACATATCAATATTATATTTATACTTATATTTATATTTATATTTATAAATAAAAATGAATATATATGTATACTTATATTTATATTTATATTTATAAATAAAAATGAATATATATATATGTATAAAAACATAAAGATATATATGTATATATATATATATATGTATATATATATATATATATATATATATATATATATTAAATTATGTATAAACATATTTCATTATCATATAATTTATTATTTTGGAGAACAGAATTATTATTATTATTGTAGCATATATTAGGAAATATGTTATTAACTTGGAAAAGTAGGGAGTTATACATTAAAGTAAAAAAAAAAAAAAAGGACCATCAGACATATATAAAGATACCTCTCTCTTTGCAAAGGTTTATAAGAAGACACAATGGAAGCAGCCGAAGGGGACGACATCGGTGCCTCCTTCCTCTCCTCTGAACAGTACATGGTCGAGGGCCATGTCGGCCACGGACACCAACACGACGACGAAGACAAGGAAGACCTCCCCCACCTCCTCCGCGAACAAGACCGCTTCCTGCCCATTGCTAACGTTGCTCGTATCATGAAGAAGGGAATCCCAAAGACTGGCAAGGTAGGAGGGAACAAAGTACGTTATTCTTCTTCTTCGCCGTAACCTTGGTGCATGAATAAAGCTGAATATATAATGGAATATATACAGTAATGGATATAAATGCACAGACGTTATTCATGTGTGGTTGATATTTGGCCTGATAATTGTCATAATATAGATACAGGGTTAGAAGTGTAAGAGGTAACATTAGCTTGTAAATTATTTTATCCTTGTCCCCAGATTGCAAAAGATGCTAGAGAATGTGTACAGGAGTGCGTCAGTGAATTCATCAGCTTTGTAACAAGTGAAGCCTCAGACCGTTGTCATCAGGTAGGCCGAGCTTCTTTCTGACTCTGACTTTTGAGATAAAGTGATGATGCGTTATCAGTGGTATTCTGTATTTTAAGTGTATGGTTGGCAGTCTGTATGTTCTCTGCCTTCCTTGTGCCGGTTGGCTTGGCCTGCTCACCTGTTGGCACTCAGGAAAGGCTAACTAATCAGACAAGAGTAAGGAGACCTCCCTAGAAATTTATCATTAAGTAAGGTCATTTTGCCTAATGATAAATGGGGACTGTTTGTTGGCCTTTGCCAGAGCACTGAGCAAGGCAGTCTCTGAATTGGACTTGAGATTGTAGACCATAGGGTATCCAGCACACAGATCGTAAAAACTTTCAAGTGGATTTGTAAAGGACACAGCTAATTGATCATGTGTTTGTCTTCTAGACATTAATTTTTTTCCTTTGCATTCAAATTTTGCTTATAGATTTTGTTGCCTTCGTAATATTATTATATTTATCACGTTGGTAGATTTTAGATGTTTGATGTATCTTCATTTGGTGTATTTATTGATTGCATTCACTTATTTACAGGAAAAAAGAAAGACCATTAATGGTGAAGATATTCTCTGGGCCATGAATGCCTTAGGGTTTGAAAACTACGTAGAACCACTTAAAATTTACCTACAAAAATTCCGTGAGGTGAGTTATTTTCAGAGAATGTTCTTGTGTTTT
>NW_028234403.1:55114394-55116894 GCF_977035675.1 Penaeus japonicus
GAGAGAGAGAGAGAGAGAGAGTGAGAGTGAGAGTGAGAGTGAGAGTGAGAGAGAGAGAGAGCGAGAGAGCGAGAGAGCGAGAGAGCGAGAGAGAGAAAGAAAGAGAGAGAGAGAGAGAGAGAGAGTGAGAGTGAGAGTGAGAGAGAGCGAGAGAGCGAGAGAGAGAAAGAAAAAGAGCGAGAGAGAGAGAGAGAGAGAGAGAGAGATAAAGACTGAGACAGCGAGAGAGAGAGCGAGAGAGCGAGCGAGAGAGAGAAAGAGAAAGAGAAAGATAGAGAGAGAGAGAGACAGAGACAGCGAGAGCGAGAGCGAGAGCGAGAGCGAGCGAGAGAGAGAGAGATTAGATGACACAGTTTACGACTCATATCAGTCATGTTTGACTTGACACTTCAGATCGATAGGGCGGAACTAGAAGAAAGGGTTAGGGGAGTGACGAGGGAGGAGGGGGAGGGGGAGGAGAAGGGGAAAAGGATAGCATGAATGAAAAGGAAAGGAACAAAGATTGATCAAGAAATGGACGAATTGATATAAGGTGAATAAACGGATATTATAGACAACGGGGGAAAAAACACAATAGAACACGGATGGCTAGGTTTTGGGTTGAACTTTTTGTAATATGAGGAATAAGATTTTTGTGATATGAGGAATGAGATTTTTGTGATATGAGGAATGAGATTTTTTTTGTAATATGAGGAATGAGATTTTTGTATTATGAGGAATGAGATTTTTGTAATATGAGGAATGAGTGAGGAATGATTTTTTTTGTAATGTGAGGAATGAAATTTTTGTAATATGAGGAATAAGATTTTTGTAATATGAGGAATGAGATTTTTGTATTATGAGGAATGAGATTTTATTTGTAATATGAGGAATGAGATTTTTGTGATATGAGGAATGAGATTTTTTTTGTAATATGAGGAATGAGATTTTTGTAATATGAGGAATGATTTTTTTTTGTAATATGAGGAATGAGATTTTTGTGATATGAGGAATGAGATTTTTGTAATATGAGGAATAAGATTTTTGTGATATGAGGAATAAGATTTTT
Organism: Penaeus japonicus; assembly: GCF_977035675.1. NCBI lineage: Eukaryota > Metazoa > Arthropoda > Malacostraca > Decapoda > Penaeidae > Penaeus > Penaeus japonicus. The sequence continues at coordinate 55,115,443 of NW_028234403.1, forward strand.
GTAATATGAGGAATGAGATTTTTGTAATATGAGGAATGAGATTTTTATAATATGAGGAATGAGATTTTTCTAATATGAGGAATAAGATTTTTGTAATATGAGGAATGAGATTTTTTGTAATATGAGGAATGAGATTTTTGTGATATGAGGAATAAGATTTTTGTAATAGGAATGAGATTTTTGTAATAGGAATGAGATTTTTGTAATAGGAATGAGATTTTTGTAATAGGAATGAGATTTTTGTAATAGGAATGAGATTTTTGTAATAGGAATGAGATTTTTGTAATAGGAATGAAATTTTTGTAATAGGAATGAGATTTTTGTAATAGGAATGAGATTTTTGTAATAGGAATGAAATTTTTGTAATAGGAATGAAATTTTTGTAATAGGAATGAGATTTTTGTAATAGGAATGAGATTTTTGTAATAGGAATGAGATTTTTGTAATAGGAATGAGATTTTTGTAATAGGAATGAAATTTTTGTAATAGGAATGAGATTTTTGTAATAGGAATGAGATTTTTGTAATAGGAATGAGATTTTTGTAATAGGAATGAGATTTTTGTGATATGAGGAATGAGATTTTTGTGATATAGGAATGAGATTTTTGTGATATAGGAATGAGATTTTTGTGATATAGGAATGAGATTTTTGTGATATAGGAATGAGATTTTTGTGATATGGGAATGAGATTTTTGTGATATGGGAATGAGATTTTTGTAATAGGAATGATATTTTTGTGATCTGAGGAATGAGATTTTTGTGATATAGGAATGAGATTTTTGTGATATAGGAATGAGATTTTTGTGATATAGGAATGAGATTTTTGTGATATAGGAATGAGATTTTTGTGATATAGGAATGAAATTTTTGTAATAGGAATGAGATTTTTGTGATATGAGGAATGAGATTTTTGTAACATGAGGAATGAGATTTTCGTAATATAAAAATTATTTTCACCACTAATCTGAAATAAAGATTTTTTTTTACACATTGCCTTCATTTCCAGTGATTTCATTAATATTAGATTCTGTTAACCGTTCTTTAGGGTGTAACACTTGACGCTGTCGTTTTAGTAAACAACACTTAAGGTTTTACAACATATCGCGTTAATGAGTTTGCTAAATACGTTTAATTTCCGGTAAAAAAACAATAGCATTATTGTTTTCTTTTTCAATATTTCTTATGTATATTTCGTCTTTATGGATTGTTATTGGCGATTATGTAATGTTCTATAATCTGGACGATGTGATTAGCAACGCCGAGAAAGAATAATAAGTGACGCATTTTGTAAAGTCATATCGAGTAAGTATGGTTTTCATACTCTAATAGGATACGATGTTTTGGTATAAATATGGATGTTTTTATTAGTGACTAAATTAACAAAAGATGGGAAAATTGTTGATTTACCACTGATAGCATCATAAGATAAATGATAATGCAGTTAAGGGAGA
>NW_028234403.1:55119394-55124394 GCF_977035675.1 Penaeus japonicus
AGGTCACAAACGAATAAATAGGACGCATAGACAGATAGATAGATTAATAAAGATATACGCAAATGCTTTTTTCTGACTGATACTGAAGAATTCATATTTTGATTAATCACGCATTTGTGTTAATATTCCATCAGAGGTTAATTAATTTCACTATTCGTAAGTGGGTCAGTGGCCGAACTCCTCTTAACACGGAGTATTTTTTTTTTTTTACGTGTTCCGTTTTTTTTTTTTTTTCTGTGCGGATATAATGTCTTATTTCTTTACATTGTTACACGTAATATACTCATAAGCTTTGTTGTTTTAGGTTATAATTTCTTTCGCGTTCTTTTAGTCGCATTAAGACTGATGGTATGAGAGGGGGGAGAGAGAAAGAGAGAGGGGAGAGAGAGAGAGAGAGAGAGAGAGAGAGAGAGAGAGAGAGAGAGAGAGAGAGAGAAAGAGAGAGAGAGAGAGAGAGAGGGAGAGAGAAGAGCAAGAGATAGAGGGGAGAGGGAGAGAGAGAGATAGAGAGAGAGGGAGGGAGGGAAAGGGAGAGGGAGAGAGAAAGAGAAAGAGACAGAGAGAGAGAGAGTGTGTGTGTGAGAGAGAAATGGAAAGGGAGAGAGCAAAAGACAAAGACAGAGAGAGGGAGAGAGACAGAGAGTTGGGTGAGATGTGTACATAGGAAAATACATTTTTCCTTTTTTGTATATACTACTACCCCCCCCCCTAAAAAAAACGCACTGATTAACAAAGCTTAAACGCGAAATTATAGAATAAAAAAAAAAAACTAAAGACAACTGCAATAATCACAAAATTAGTCCTCCTTTGAAACCCTAATAACACAATCTTAGAATAATAAGCATGCAAACTAGCAAGCTGTTCTAACAAAAAATATATTGAAATAAATAAAAGTGAAACTAAGAACAATCTGTTTTCTTTTTCCATTTTCCTTTTTTTATGTGTCTTCCTCCTCCCGCGTGCCGAGATTGCATGTGAGTGTGTCTGGTCGCAACATGTGAGGTAGACCAGGTCATGCAATAGTGCCTGAACACGGGGCCTTGAATCAGGTCGCTCTGACTGAGCATTGGGTGGTTACGTAACCGTTTGCCTGACTGTTGCTGATGTGTTTCCTGTGTTCCTGGTGGTGTTTGAGGATATTCCTGTCTCTTTTTTATTGTAAACAGCTGAGCAGTGTTGAGAACAAGTTTTTAAGTTTTTTTTTTTCATCATTATCATAATTTATCATGATGATTATTATTATTATCAGTATTATTAGCATTAGTAGTAGTAGCAGTAGTAGTATATTCACTAATATCATCATCATCATCACTATTATTACTATCATTATCATCATCACTATTATTACTATCATTATCATAATCATTACTATCACTATTAATATTCTCTTCATTATCATCCACTTGTATCATTATTATTACCAATTTCAACGCTTGGGTTCAAAACACTTTTCTTTAGGATTATTTAAATTAACAAAGTAAACAAAGAAAAAGAACAGAGCGAAGAATTAATGGACAAGAGTGCGAACCGCCAGTCTCGAATAATGTATTCGAAACATTTATCATTTACGAGTAAGTGGAGTGTGTCTCGGATGCAAGATTCGAAACACGTGGTTCAGATACGGATAGGAAGTATGCATCGTATTTTTTTTTTTTTTTTTTTGACTAAGGTAAAGTATTTAGGGTAATTTACCTAACATGGGAGAGATAGAAAAAAAAACTTTGGATTGATTGAAAATAGCAATGGATAACGGCAGTTGCATTTGCAAAAGAGGGAAAGTAAGATGTTGTGTAAGCGTAACGAAATATATGTTTCGTTCTGAGTTATGAATTTTTTTGGATGTACGGTTATTAATCACTATTAATTTAGTTATTATTGTAATAATTCGTCATCTTTTTAATCTTTATCGAAATTATTGTTACTATTATTATTGTCCTTTTATCCTTATTATTTATGTTTTCTAATCATTATTATTATTGTTATTATCATCATGGTCATTAATATTTTTTATTGTTATTATTGTTACTATTATTATAATCTTATTTTTATTGGTATTGATACTACAATTTGCATCATTATTGGTATCGTTATTAGAACAAATTTCAGCTGTTATTCATGTCGTTATTTTCATGAGTGTCTTTAATAGTAATATTGATAGTATTGATATAATAGTAATAATTACTATTATTAGTGTGATCTATGATCCCATTGCTCATGTCTCCAATTGCATATTCACAGTGAGTTGAACCTCTTGCAATATTACTATCAACAATATTTTTGCAAGTTTATGTTCGACCACGTGACCCTTTTCTGCCCCACCCCCCATCTCCCCCTCCCCCTCCCCACATTATTACGTCTAACCTCAGTCGATTCTCGAATTTTCTTCTGACCTTGACTATGTGTGACCGTGACTCCTTTTCTGATATTTTCCCTCCTTTTCTTTCTAATTTTATGTCAGTGGAACGAGATACATTGTGTAACAGGGTATTATTAATCTGAAAGTAGTGATAGTGATAGATTGTCTATGTGAGAACCGAATAGATTGTAGTTTAACGGGTATTTTGATCGTTGCCTTTTCGTTTGACTTTTTTCTTCTTCTTCTTCCAATAGATGGCGTTCTATTTCAAATGACGTGGTTATTCCATATTAACCAAACATATGAATTACGTCATTGTTGAATATTGAAACTCCCGTTTTTGTAGAGAGATTTACACAAAGTTTATCGTTCGCTTTTAGTTTTTACTACCTTCGTGAATTTTTTGGGGAAAAAAAGAAATCCAATTCTTTATTATTTTCCCATCATTTCAAGTAAACAGGAAGGAATCTTACATATCGACATGGCGTGCCGTTCTCATGACCTCTCGTGTTTGTAAAAGGATAAAGGGGAAATGTCTGTTGAATCAATCCTGCATCAGTGAAGGGCCCTCGTGTTGGTATACGATTTATGCATTTGGTGTTTCGATATGTTTATAGACATATCTTGTTGACTTTGTTGTTGTTGTGGTTGTTTTCTTGTGAATTTTGGATCATGGGGTTGGTTATCTTTTTTTGTATGTATGTATATGTATATATATATATATATATATGTGTGTGTGTGTGTGTGTGTGTGTGTGTGTGTGTGTGTGTGTGTGTGTGTGTGTGTGTGTGTGTGTGTGTGTGTGTATCCTGTATGTGACATATTCAGTCATTTCAAAATGCCAAACCTCATCACCTATTTGTAGAAATGAATCTCCCTCATAGAGTTTAAAACGATGATAGTCAGTACAAGAGAAAATACCTTTATAGCATTATGACAAATTCATTTTTATTTTAGAAATACAAATAAATGATTAAGACATGAAAAAAACTTCCTTTATCCTCAATAACACAAAACTTCATTTTTTTCCACCATCCACTTACGAAAAACAAAAACAAAAACAAAACAATACAAAAAAATATGAAAAAAACTTTTCTTTTTCCTTAATAACACAAAACCTCCCATTTTTGACCACCCTCCACTTACCAAAAAAAAAATCCTTTATCAATAACACAAAACCATTTTGTTTCCCAGTAAACAAGGATGGACGACCGGGTAGTAGACAAGATCTTCGCGGGGCTACTGGACACTTTGCCGCCAGTTAGCTCCAAGGTCTGTCGCATCTTCACCTCTTCGACTTTCACAGGTAAGAGTTTCGTTCGTTTTTCGTTTATTTATCTTTTTTTTGTTTGTTTGTTGTTGAATAGTGATTTCTATTTTTTGGGAGGGCGGGAGAGTAGGGAGGGGATGGGGGAGGGACAGGGGGGGTTGGGTGGATAATGGTTCGTTTGAGGTTGTCTATTCTCTGTATTTTTTTATTTTATTTATTTTTTCATTTATCTTATTTTTTTTTTTAGTGATTTCGGAATTTGTTTTTTGGGAGGGCGGGAGAGTGGGATCAAAGTGGGAGGGTGGGGAGTGGGGTTGGGTGGATAAGGGTTCGTTTGAGGTTGTATATTCTCTTTATTTTTATTTATTTATTTATTATTATTATTTTTTTTCTTTTTTTGTTAATTAGTAATTCCGGAATCTGTTTTTTTGGGAGGGCGGGGGAGGGGGAGGGGGAAGGGGGTTGGATGGATAATGGTGCGTGTGAGGTTGTATATTCTCTGTATTTCTCTTTTTTCAGACATGTTGATGGAGCGGAACACTCTTATGGCCGAAGTGTACCCGAGACTCAAGGAGTTTTGTAGGGAGAAACATGGGCTCGAATTCCAGGTGAGGTCTGGTTTCTCACTCTCTCTCTTTCTCTCACTCTCTCTCGCTTTCTCTCTCTCTCTCTCTCTCTCTCTCTCTCTCTCTCTCTCTCTCTCTCTCTCTCTCTCTCTCTCTCTCTCTCTCTCTCTCTTTTTCTCTTTCTATTTTTACTCTCTCCCTCCCTCTCTCTCTCTCTCTTTCTCTCTTTCATTCTCTCTCTCTCTCTCTCTCTCCCTCCCTCCCTCCCTCCCTCCCTCCCTCCCTCCCTCCCTCCCTCTCTCTCTCTCTCTTTCTCTCTTTCATTCTCTCTCTCTCTCTCTCTCTCTCTCCCTCCCTCCCTCCCTCCCTCCCTCTCTCTCTCTCTCTCTCTCTCTCTCTAACACGCACACGCACACGCACACACACACGCACACGCACACGCACACGCACACGCACACGCACACGCACACGCACACGCACACGCACACGCACACGCACACGCACACACACGCATATATACATACATACACATTCAGAAACACACACACACACAGGGAAAATAAAATATGTCTACCTACTATTTATCCATGTATATATGTATATCTATCTACCTACCTGTTTATCTATCAATCTAACCACCCATTCATTCATCCACCCAAACCCACCCGCATCCACCCACCCAAACCCATCCACCCAAACTCAAACCCACCCATCCATCCATCTACCCACCCAAACCCATCCACCCACCCAAACCCACACCCAACCCCACCCAACCCTCACCCAAACCCCACCCACATCCCCCCACACC
>NW_028234403.1:55129394-55136894 GCF_977035675.1 Penaeus japonicus
GGTTTGAGTTTGGGTTGGGTTGGGTTGAAGGTTAGGAGGGGGTGGGGGAGATGGGGGGTTGGGGTTGGGGTGAGGGGTTGTGATGGGGTAGGGGTTGGGGTGGGGATGAGGGGTTGTGATGGGGTAGGGGTTGGTGTGAGGGGGTGAGGGGGGGTTGGGGGGTAGAGGGTTGGGGTGGGGTGAGGTTGGGGGGTTTGGGGTGAGGGGTGAGGGGTTGGGGGTTGGGGTTGGGGCGTTGGGGTTGGAGGGTTGGGGGTAGGGGTTGGGGTATAGGGGTGGGGGGTAGGATTGGGGGATAGGGAATGAGGATGGGGATAGGGATGGGGATTTAGGGTAGTGGGGGTGGGGGGATGTTTATGTTGGAGATGGGTTATGGATGGGGGTAGGGGGATGGGGAGATGCTGGTGTGAAAGAGGGGATGGGGGAGATGGGGGGATGGGGTAGATGAGGTAGATGGGGAGATGTTTGTGTAGGGGAGGGTAAGGGAGGGGTTGAGAAGGGTGGGGAGGGGAAGATCTTTGAGTGTAGGAGAGAGAGGTGTAGAGTGGGGAGATGTGTGAGTATATGTGTTGGGTGTATGGGGGGAGGGGGAGATGTATGTGTATGGGAAGGGGAGGGGGAGTGTACGTATTAGTGTGTATACATATTCCTCTGTTATTTTTAGTTATACATCAGCATCATCAATCTCCCATGTACGTATGTGTGTATGTATGCTTCTACGGGTATCTGCACGTGTACATGTGCGTGTACGCCCATCCCCTAATAATGATTCATGGAAAAAAAATCCAAACCCCGTGACTCAATATTTTCCAATTTTTGTCATGTTCTCTCCCCTCGTTCCTCTCTTCCCCTCTTCCGCCACATCCGTCACACGGGGAGAAGGGGAGAGACCCATAATCTAAGCAGTTTTACCATGATCAGTTACGAAAAAGAAGGAAAGAAAGAAAATATATTTATACATATAGTTGTAGGGAAACTCATGTGGTACTTACTGCTAGGCACGATTTTTAATACATTTCGATCTCAATTATTTCATTTCTTTATTTTTTTTGTACAATTCTTTTTGCATATATGTATATATATATATATATATATATATATATATATATATATATATATATATATATATATATATATATTGTGCATAGTGGCTTTATCTGCCCTTTATCAACACGGTAGAGTGTTTTGCAAGTCATATATATATATATAAATAAATATATATATATATATATATATATATATATATATATATATATATATTATATATATATATATTATATACATATATATATATATATATATATATATATATATATATATATATTTATATATTTATATTGAAGAGCGAGAGAGAAAGCAAGAGAAAGAGCGAGAAAGAGAAAAAAAGAGGGAGTAGATAAACAAATGAATAGCTAAATAGATAGATAAACAAAAAGAGAAAAAAAATGAGATCCACAAGACCAAGGACAGAAAATCACACACACAATAAAATCAAAACATCTTCATAATACAGAATATCTTAAAGAGACCAACACACAAAAGCCCCCTTCCCCCCCTCCCCCCCTCCCCCCCCTCTCTAGCGTGACACACCACAAAGCATAGTCAGTGTGGAACAGGCTGATACGATGCTGCGTGTCTTAAGGACTATGCTTAAACAATGCTTAAACACAAGGATGATGAATAATTAAGATCGTAAAATCGTACGAGCGAACTTTATTTAAAGAAGTGAAAGAGGAACGCGAGAGAGAGAGAGAGAGAGATTTCGCAATGCAGTTAGTCCACCTGCTTAGTTCTTTAGTGTGACATCCTTAACCCCCCCTACACCCCCCACCCCCTACCACCACCACTAAATCCTTCCTCCTTCCTCCTCTTCCCTCTTCCCTCCCCCCACTCCTTCTCTCATCTTTCTCTCCTCATCCCCTTCCCCTCCTACCCCGCTCTTTCCTCTTCCCCCTCTCCTCCTACCCCAATACATCCCTCACCTTCCTTTCCCTCCTACCCCACTCCTTCCCCATCCCCTTCCCCCCTTCCCCCCCACTCCTTCCCCCCTACTCCTTCCCTCATCTCCCCCTTCCCCCCCACCCTCTTCTACCACTCCCCCCTCCCCCACTCCTTCCCCCCCACTCCTTCCCTCATCTCCCCCTCCCCCTTCCCCCCCACCCTCTTCTACCACTCCCCCTCCCCTCCCTCTGTCCTCCGGAAGACTGCATTGGCTAGCTTTCGAGTAGCAATTTGTGTATAAAAGGAAACAGAAATATCATGTTTATTTCTTGCACGAATCACGTGGCAACAGCTCTATGCACGAAAGTAAGATAATCATGATAGCGGTAATGATAATAGCAGTAATAATAATGATGATAGTGATACTGCTAATCATAAAAGTATTAGTAATAGTAGTTGTACTATTACTACTACTAATGATGATGATAATAATGATGGTATTATCATAGTGATAATGGTGATAGTAATAATAAAGATAATAATGATAATAAAAATGGTAATGATGATAATAACAGTAACATAGAGATAATGATGATAATAATAGATCATGATCATGATAATGATGATTGTAATGATAGTGACAATACTAATGATAAGTTACAAGTCGGACTGTGCAACCGAAGCTTCGTAGAACTTTTGAGTGAGAACCACTTCTCTCTCTCTCTCTCTCTCTATCTATCTATCTATCTCTGTCTCTCTGTCTTCTCTGTCTCTGTCTCTCTGTCTCTGTCTCTCTCTCTATATATCTATCTATCTATCTATCTCTGTGTCTCTATCTCTGTCTCTCTGTCTGTCTGTCTCTCTCTCTCTCTCTCTCTCTCTCTCTCTCTCTCTCTCTCTCTCTCTCTCTCTCTCTCTCTCTCTCTCTCTCTCTCTCTCTCTCTGTCTCTATCTCTGTCTCTCTGTCTCTGTCTCTGTCTCTGTCTGTCTCTCTCTCAGTCTCTCTCTCTCTCCTTTCTCCCCTCCTTCTCTCTCTCTTCTCTCTCTCCTCTCTCTTCTCTCCTCTCTCTCTCTCTCTCTCTCTCTCTCTCTCTCTCTCTCTCTCTCTCTGTCTCTCGTCTCTCTTTCTCTCTGTCTCTCTCTCTCTCTCTCTCTCTCTCTTCTCTCCTCTCTCTCTCTCTCTCTCTCTCTCTCTCTCTCTCTCTCTCTCTCTCTCTCCTCTCTCTCTCCTCTCTCTCCCTCTCTCTCTCTCTCTCTCTCTCTCTCTCTCTCTCTCTCTCTCTCTCCCCTCTCCCCCCCTCTCTCCCCCTCTCTCCTCCCTCTCCTCCCCCTCCCCCCCTCCCCCTCCCTCTCCCCCCTCTCCCTCCCCTCCCTCCCTCCTCCCTCTCCCCCCCCTCTCTCCTCCCTCTCTCCCCCCTCCCCCTCTCTCCTCCTCCCTCCCCTCTCTCCTCCCTCTCCTCTCCCCCCTCCCTCCCTCTCTCTCCCCCCCCAAAAAAAAAAAAAAACTATGATAACTTGATAACTGGAAACGCGAAGGCAATTTATGTGTTTAATTGCGTGCGTTTAAGATGGTTTGATAAGAGCTCGCCGATCTAATAATGCTTTGCAGCAGCATGGTTTAATTAACACGGACGAAAAGTGATCTTTGGACTGATACTCGAAACCTTTTTTTATTGTATTTTTGGATAATTTAGATCTGTTTTTGTGATTTTTTTTTTTTTACTTTTATTTTTTTTTCATTCGTTGGATATATGTTTGTTTGTTTTTGTTGTTGTTATTGTTGATAGCGATTGGGATATTGTTGGTAGTGGTAGTGATAGTGTGTGTTTTTTTTTAAATTATATTATTATGAGTATGGTTAGGATTGTTGTTATTATCATCATTATCATCATCATCATCATTATCACCACCACATCCACCACCACCACCTCTCCCTCCACCTCCACCTCCACCTCCACCTCCACCTCCACCACCACCATCACCACCACCACCATCACCTCCAGCTCCACCTCCTCCACCACCACCTACTGCACCTCCACCTCCACCTCCACCACCACCACCACCACCACCACCATCACCACCACCACCATCACCTCCAGCTCCACCTCCTCCACCACCACCTACTGCACCTCCACCTCCACCACCACAATCACCACCACCATCACCTCCACCACCACCCCCAACCCCACCCCCACCCCCAACCCCACCACCACCATCACCACCACCACCACCACCACCATCACCACCACCACCATCACCTCCAGCTCCACCTCCTCCACCACCACCTACTGCACCTCCACCTCCACCACCACCATCACCTCCACCCCCACCCCCAACCCCACCACCACCATCACCACCACCACTACCACCTCCTCCACCACCACCACCACCACCCCCACCCCCACCTCCACCTCCACCTCCACCACCACTACCATCACCATTACCACCACCTCCACCTACTGCACCTCCACCACCATCACCACCTCCACCACTACCACCACCACCACAACCACCACCTCCACCACAATCACCACCATCGTCATCATAAATAACATAGCGTCTCTCACCAGATTCCAAACATCAGGAAGACATAACACATGAATAAAATTGATTAATGTTGACATTATAGTTGAGTTTAATCATCAAAGCACACAAAGACTGTCTGTTTCCTTCCTCGCTTCCAACCCTCTCTTCTGTGACTGAAGTTTTAAGTTGTTTGTAAGACATTAAGTACTTTTTTGTTATCTTCATTTGGGGTTCGAGTTGGGAGAAGGGGGGGGGGCGTTTTTTTGTTCGCTTTTCTATTTGTTTCTTGGTCTCTTTGTTTGTCTCTGTCTTTCTGTCTGTCTCTGTCTCTTTGTGTGTCTGTCGTTCTGTCTGTCTCTGCCTCTGCCTCTGTCTCTCCCTCTCTCTTTCCCTCTCCCTCTCCCTCTCCCTCTCCCTCTCCCTCTCCCTCTCCCTCTCCCTCTCTCCCTCCCCCTCCCTCTCCCTCTCCCTCTCCCTCTCCTCCTCCCCCTCTCCCTCTCTCCCTCTCTCTCTCTCTCTCTCTCTCTCCCTCTCTCTCTCTCTCTCTCTCTCTCTCTCTCTCTCTCTCTCTCTCTCTCTCTCTCTCTCCCTCCCTCCCTCCCTCCCTCCCTCCCTCCCTCCCTCCCTCCCCCCTCTCCCTCTCCCCCTCCCTCTCTCTCTCCCTCTCCCTCTCCCTCTCCCTCTCCCTCTCTCCCTCTCCCTCTCCCTCTCCCTCTCCCTCTCCCTCTCCCTCTCCCTCTCCCTCTTTCTCTCTTACTCAAGGCCCGTCTGTCTTGCTAACTTAATTCCTCTCCCCTCTCTGGCCGTGACCTTGCTTGTGTTGTCCCTGCAAGATTTAAAGAGAGAGAGAGGGGGAGGGGAGGGGAGGAGAACGGATAGGAGGGGGAGAAAGAGAAGAGAGAGAGAGAGGAGGGAGGGAGAGGAGGAGAACGGATAGGGGGTAAGGGAGGAGGGATGGGGGAGGGGAGGAGAACGGATAGGAGGGGGAGAAAGAGAAGAGGGAAGGGGTAAGGGAGGAGGGATGGGGGAGGGGAGGAGAACAGATAGGAGGGGGAGAAAGAGAAGAGGGAAGGGGTAAGGGAGGAGGGATGGGGGAGGGGAGGAGAACGGATAGGAGGGGGAGAAAGAGAAGAGGGAAGGGGTAAGGGAGGAGGGATGGGGGGGATAATTAGATGACGTGACAACCGGTAATCATTAGAGAGAGGTCGGAACCGCTCGGCATTATTACGTGATCACGTGTTTATAAATGAAATCTAAGATCGCTCCCTTACTTATAGTTTAGGGGTGGGGTGGGGTGGGGTGGGTGGGAGAGGGGTGGGGTGGGGTAGGGAGGGGTGGGGTGGGGTAGGGAGGGGAGAGGTGGGGTGGGATGGGGAGGGTGGAGGGGAGGGGGCAGGGAGGAGTTGATGGGGGAGGGGAGGGGAGAGAGGAGTTGATGGGGGAGGGGGAGGGGAGGGGAGGGACGAGTAAGGGAGGGGAGGGGGGGAGGGGGGAGGTGAGGGGAGGGTTTGGGGGAGGGGAGGGGAAGGGAGGGGAGGCGAGAGATAAAGGGAAAGAAGAGAGCGCAAAGGGGGGAAAGGTGAAGGGAAAAGGAAAGAAGGGGAGGAAAGAGGAGAGAAGGAGATGAATAGAGGGGTGGGGGGGGGAGACGAGAGGAGAAGGATAGGTGTTCCTCGTATTTTTTTTTTACTTTCTCTCTCTCAATTTTTTCTTTTAATTTTTCTTTCGCTATATTTTGTTTCTCCTTTGACCCTTTCATTAATTTATCTTTATTAGATTTTTGTCTGTATGTCAGCCATTACTTGTGAATGTAATTATTATATAGGCATTGCATACTGTATATTTCTTGCATAATGTTCGTTATTTTTATGCTGTATGTGAGTATATTTGTTTGTATGTAAGTATATATATATGTATACATATATGAAGGCGTATAATATGTATATATATATATATATATATATATATATATATATATATATATATATATATATATATATATACACTGTATATATATGTGTGTATGCATATATACCATTATGTTTGTGTGTGATTGTCTGTATGCATGTGTGACTGTATGTATGTATTCAAGTATACATATGTATACGTGTGTGCATCTACAGATATGTAAGTACGATGCATTAAATTATAATAAAAATAATTCGGAAGCGATGAGGAAGCAAGCATAAAAGCAACGGCCGTGAGAGCAAGATAGTGATTAAAATAATCGCTGATATATAATCATGTCTTCTCGACGTCCCCAAAGCTGCGGTCTGAACTCTCTCCCTTCCCTCCTCCCCCCTCTCCCCTCTCTATATCCCCTCTATCTCCTCTCCTCCCCCTCTCTCCTTTCTTTTCTCTCCCCCTCTCTCCTCTCTCTCCTTTCTCTCTTCTCTCCTCTCTCCTCTCTCTCCCCTCTCTCCACTCTTCTCTCTCTCTCCTCTCTCCTCTTTCCCCCCTCTCTCCTCTCTCCCCTCTGTCCCCCCTCTCTCCTCTCTCCCCTCTGTCCTCTCTCCTCTCTCCTCTCTGTCCTCTCCCTTCCCTTTCCTTCCTCTTTTTTTCTTTTTTTCTCCCCTCTCCCTCCCCTGTCTTTCTCTCTTCTTCTCTCTGTCATTCTCCCTCAATATCTCACTTCCCCTTTTCTTCATTCCATCCCCTTCTCCCTCTTCTTCCCTTCCTCCCTTCCTGCTTTTCTTACCTCCCTCCTCCTTCCTTCCATCTCCCTTTACCTCCCCTCTCCCTCTTGCCCCCCTTTTCCCCTTCCCCCTCCCTTCCCTTCCCTTCCCCTCCACTCTTCCTCCCATTCTTTCATCCCTCCCTCTTCCTTCCTTTCCCCTCCTCCCCCTTTCCCTCATCCTCCTTCCGCCCTACCCCTCTACACCCCCTCCCTTCTCCCCCTTTCCCCCTTCCCTTCTCCCTCTACCCCCTCCCCCTTTCCCCCACCCTCCTTCCATCTTTCCCCTCTACACCCCCTCCCTTTTCTCCCTTCCCCTTCCTCTCTCCCCTCCCTTCTCATCCCTCCCTCCCTTCTCA
>NW_028234403.1:55146894-55151894 GCF_977035675.1 Penaeus japonicus
TATACATATATATATATATATATATATATATATATATATATATATATATATATACAACCCCACCCCCAACCCCCAACCCCCAACCCCAAACAAACCCCATCTCATAACCATTCCCCCACCTCCCCAGATACACCGTAGAATGGATAGGGCGCGAGGGCTTAGCGAAGGAGACCCACGGCGAGTACTTGCAAGAGTTCTGCACGCACTTCTACAAGGGCATGACCAAGCTCATTGACCGGGCCATGAGGAAGGAGGATTCTTCGGCTCAGGGCCAGATTATCACCGAGATCCTGCAACATCTCCATGCTTGTAAGAACTCCGTGCAGGTGCGTGTGGGGGTGTGGGGGGTGGGGTGGGGGGGTGGGGGGATGTGGGTGGGTTGGGTGGGGATTCGGGTAGAGGGTGTGTGTGTGTGGGGGGGTGTATGGTTGTGGGTGTGTGTGTGGGGGGCGTGTGTGTGTGTGTATGTGTGGAGTTGGAAATGGTAGGAACAGAGATGGAAAGATAGACACATAGATTGATAGATAAATGGAGATAGATAAATGGAGATAGATAGATAGAGAGAGAGAGAGAGAGAGAGAGAGAGAGAGAGAGAGAGAGAGAGAGAGAGAGAGAGAGAGCGAGACCGAGAGACACAGAGCTACAGAAAGAGAGAAAGAAAGATATTTTCATAAATAAAGACACAGAAAAAGAAAAAGAAAAAAAATCAAAAACCCACTCACCCCTTCCCCTTCTCTCTCTCTTCCCCCTCCCCAACTCTAATCCTCCTCCTCCCCCTCTTCTCCCCCCCCAAAAGGTCTTCTACGGCCGCGAGGAAGAAGTCAAGAAAGTCGAGGACTACATCAAGGGCCCCTCCGTCAACCCCCTCCTCCTGCACGGGGCGGGGGGGTGCGGGAAGACCTCTCTCCTGGCGAAGTGTGCAGCCAGCAGCTTCGAGTGGCTCTCTCACGCAAAACCCATCCTGGTTATCCGCTTCGTCGGAACGTCTCCGGAATCGACGGCTCTCACGCCCTTGCTCACCTCTATCTGTCATCAGGTGGGTGGGCGTGGTGGTGTGGGGAGGGGAGGGGAGGGGGGGTTGGTGGGGGATGGTGGTTTGGAAGGGTGGAGGGGTGGTGGGGATGGGCGTGGTGGGGTGGGGTGGGGTGGTTTGGAGGGGTGGTGGGGATGGGTGTGGTTTGGAGGGGTGGTTTGGAGGGGTGGAGGGGTGGTATGGGGGATGGATTAGGGGGTATGGGATTGGGGCGGTGTTTGAGGTTGAGGATGCGTACTGAGCGTAGGATTGAATAGGATTGATTTACTGACAAGATTTATCAACCATAATGGCTTTTGACAAAATGGAATATTAATAAAATTTAGTGCTAGCAACATTTACTAAAAGCAAAGCCCTTTAAAAGAGTATCAATAATTCTCTCTTGAACAGTTTTTACTAATCATCTATTTACTCATTTATTTATCGTTAATAAAGTCACCAATTAAAGCAGTTAGAGACAAAGTTAATAATCCATAATATACATACGTAAACCTTGATATAATCAATATAACAATAATTAATAAATTACGCTTTTCTTTTCTTTTTGATATTACCATGATTGAAATTATCATAAATGAAAGAACAATTCAATAATTTTAACCAAACCTCCAAAAATTAACCAATCACGCCCTTTCCCATTAATCTCACAAAAATTAATTAACCATCTAATCAACATTTTTTTATACTTTTTAACAAAAATATAAACATCGAATCAAAACAACAATTCAATAATCAACATTCAAACATTAATAAACCATTTAGATCAACGACTTATTCCCCTCCCTCCCCCTTTTTTTAAAATTATAATATTACCCATTTACATAATCACCTCTCATATAATTACGTCATCATCATTTCTTTCCCTTTTCCAGACCCCCCCCCCCTTTTTAAATGATAATATTACCCATATGCATAATCACCTCTCATATAATTACGTCATCATCATTTCTTTCCCTTTCCCCTTCTCCTCTCATATTATTATATCATCATTTCTTTCCCTTTTCCCTTTTCCTCTTATATTATTATATCATTTCTTTCCCTTTTCCAGATTCCCCCCCCCCTTTTTTAAATAATAGTATTACCCATTTACATAATCACCTCTCATATAATTACATAATCATCATTTCTTTCCCTTTTCCTCTTATATTATTATATCATCATTTCTTTCCCTTTTCCAAATCCCCCCCCCCCTTTTTTTAAATAATAATATTACCCATATGCACAATCACCTCTCATATAATTATATCTTTATCATTTATTTCCCTTTTCCAGATTCCCCCCTCCCCCTTTTTTAAATAATAATATTACCCATATGCATAATCACCTCTCATATAATTACGTCATCATCATTTCTTTCCCTTTTCCAGATTCCCCCCTCCCCCTTTTTTAAATGATAATATTACCCATATGCATTAATCACCTCTTATATCATTACATCATCATCATTTCTTTCCCTTTTCCCTTCTCCTCTTATATAATTACATCATCATCATTTCTTTCCCTTTTCCCTTCTCCTCTTATATCAGTTTATCATCATTTCTTTCCCTTTTCCCTTCTCCTCTTATATAATTACATCATCATCATTTCTTTCCCTTTTCCTCTCATATAAGTACATCATCATCATTTCTTTCCCTTTTCCCTTCTCCTCTTATATCAGTTTATCATCATCATTTCTTTCTCTTTTCCCTTCTCCTCTTATATTATTATGTCATCATTTCTTTCCCTTTTCCAGATCCCCCCCCCTTTTTTTTTAATGATTATATTACCCATATGCATAATCACCTCTCATACAATTACATCATCATCATTTCTTTCCCTTTTCCCTTCTCCTCTTATATAATTACATCATCATAATTTCTTTCTCTTTTCCTCTCATATAATTACATCATCATCATTTCTTTCCCTTTTCCCTTTTCCTCTTATACAATTACATCATCATCATTTCTTTCCCTTTTCCAGATTCCCCCCGCCCCCTTTTTTAAATAATAGTATTACCCATATGCATAATCACCTCTCATATAATTATATCTTTATAATTTCTTTCCCTTTTCCCTTCTCCTCTTATATTATTATATCATCATTTCTTTCCCTTTTCCAGATTTCGTACAACTACATGCTTCCCTTTGAGGACATTCCGGATGACCTCGTGCCTCTGACCGCCCACCTGAAGGAGCTGCTCAACTGTGCCACGACGCAGATGGTTGGTTGTGGTTGTGGTTGTGGTTGGTTGTGGGTGTGGGTGTGGTTGTGGTTGGTGTGGGTGTGGTTGGGTGTGGTTGTGGTTGGTGTTAGATAATAGGGGAGATGGAGGGATTGGATTGAGGGAGGAGGGAGTGGGAGTCTCCTGAGTGGGTGTCGGAGCTGGAGAGGGAGAGGGAGAGAGGAAGGGAGGGAGAGGGGAAGGGGAGGGAGAGGGGAAGGGGAGGGAGAGGGGGAGGGGAAGGGGAGGGAGAGGGGGAGGGGGAGGGGGGAGGGGAAGGGAGAGGGAGAGGGAGAAAGGGAGGGAGAGCGAGAGGAGAAGGGAGAAGGGGATGGAGAGTGGGGAGGGGGAGGGAGAGAGAGAGGGGCAGGGAGAGGGAGAGGGAGAGGGGGAGGGAAAAGGAGAGGGGGAAGGGGAGGGAGAGGGAAAGGGGAGGGAGAGGGGAAGGGGAGGGAGAGGGTGAGGGGAGGGAGAGGGAGAAGAGAAGGAAGAGGGGGAGGAGGAGGGGAGAGGGAGGAGGGGGAGGGGGAGGGAGAGGGAGAGGTAGAGGAAGAGGGAGCGGGAGAGGGAGAAGGAGAGGGGGAAGGAGATGGAGAGAGAGAGGGGAAAGAAGAGGAGATGAGGGGGACAGAGAATAAAAAAGAGAGTTAGACAGAATTAGGACACACACACACACACACACACACACACACACACACACACACACACACACACACACACACACACACACACACACACACACACACACACACACACAGTATATATATGCACAGGGAGATATTTTAAATATGAATTCCAGAGTAATCTTCCATGACTGATGACTGAAAGCTAGAAGGAATAAAAAACGTCCATTTACGTTCTCCTTATCTTCCCTCCCCTCCCTCCCTCTCCCTTCCTTTCCTCCCCTCCCTCTCTGTCCCTCTCCCTTCCCTCCCCTCCCCTCCCTCCCTCCCTTCCCCTTCCTTTCCCTCCCCTCCCTCCCTCTCCCTTCCTTTCCCTCCCTCCCTCTCCCTTCCCTTCCCTCCCTCTTACTTTCTACCTTCCCCTTTTACTCCTTCATTTCCCATCTCCCTTTCCCTCCCTTATTCTCTCCCTGTTATCCTTCCTCTTCCGTAATCCAAATCTCCTCCCTCTCCCTTTACCTCCGCCCCCCCCCCCCACACACTCCTACTACTCCCGCGTGTATGTCACCCCTTCTCCCCCCACCCCACCCTACCCAACCCCCACGTACACACACACGCAAAAAAAAAGAAACAAAAATCTTACATCATATCCCAGCCACAACTATGTCTCAGCACATAATGGCGCAGACGAAGCAATGTTTACACCTCGATCAGCTGACGGACGTAAACACGAAGGGAAGAGATGAATGAAGCAAATAGTTTCGCGTGTGGCGGTCTGTTAACGGGATCGACCTGTTTGATGTAGGTCTGGAAAGAGGGGGGGGGGGGTGTAGGGTGAGGGTAAGGGTAAGGGAGAGGGTGAGGGTGAGGGTAAGGGTAAGGGAGAGGGTGAGGGTGAGGGTAAGGGTAAGGGGGTGGTGGATGGGGAGGGTGAGGGTGAGGAAGAGGGTGAGAGTGAGGAAGAGGGTGAGAGTGAGGAAGAGGGTAAGGGAGAGGGGGGTAGGGTGAGGGTGAGGGTAAAGGGTGAAGGTAAAGGGTGAGGTGGAGGTGGGGATGAGGGTGAGGGTGAGGGTGAGGGGGGAAGGTGAGGGTAAGGGTGAGGGTGAGGGGGATGGTGAGGGTGAGCGGAAGGGAGAGGGGGGTA
>NW_028234403.1:55159394-55161894 GCF_977035675.1 Penaeus japonicus
GGAGAGGGGAGAGGGGATGGAGGAGAGAGAGGAAGAGAAGACGGAGAAACGAAGAGGGGAAAGGAAGGAATAGAGAAGAGATGATGACAGAAAGAGTGAGAGTTAAAAAGGAGGAGAGAAAGGAAGCAAGAAAAAGCGAATGGGAAGAAAGAGGAATAGAAGGAAAGGAGGGGAAAGAAGGGAAGGGAGAGAAAGGAGAGGGAGAAGAGAAACGTGATAAAGAGAGAATTAGTGCATATATTCTTTGCTTTATCGTAAGGAATTAATCACCCAGATACCAGGGAAAGGTATGTGCGCTATATCCCTATATAATCTCGAAATTCATTATGTTTATTAAGTAAAGTTCACAGCAAAATTTTAGATTGCCGGTGTTTAATTGTGCTTATAGGAAATTATGTTTTATTATGTTTATAGGTAATTGTTTAATTATATTTATAGATAATGTATTTCAAACAAACAAAAAAGTTATCTTCAAACTGTTCTATATAATCATGATATATTATATAATAGAAAAATAAATAAATCCAAAATGATTTTGTCTACTCGTGTCACTCAAAAGGGTGACATTTATGGTTTTCGAAATCATTTATTTTTTATTATAATAATTTTCCCTCCTAATGGGCTGGTGGTCCATAGCCTAAAATGAAAGAACACGTCCCTATTGTCACATAAACACCCCATTATACTTTACCATCCCTCACCATACCCCATTTTTCTTCCCCAAATACTCAACATATCCCATTTTTTCTCACCCAATACTCAACATATCCCATTTTTCCTCACCAATATACCCCATTTTTCCTCCCCCCAATACACCAACATATCCCATTTTCCTCCCCAATACTCAACATACTCCATTTTTCCTCCCCAATATATCAATATACCCCATTTTTCTCCCCAAAATACACCAACATACCCCATATTTCTTCCCCCCAATACTAAACATACCCCATTTCTCTCCCCAAATACCCCCACAAACCCCATTTCCCACCCCAAATACCCCAACAAACCCCATTTCCCTCCCCAAATACCCCAACCCCATTTCCCACCCCAAATACCCCAACAAACCCCATTATCACCCCAAATACCCCCAACAAACCCCATTTCACTCCCCAAATACCCCAACAAACCCCATTTCCCTCCCCAAATACCCCAACAAACCCCATTTCCCTCCCCAAATACCCCAACAAACCCCATTTCCCTCCCCAAATACCCCAACAAACCCCATTATCACCCCAAATACCCCAACAAACCCCATTATCACCCCAAATACCCCCAACAAACCCCATTTCCCTCCCCAAATACCCCAACAAACCCCATTATCACCCCAAATACCCCAACAAACCCCATTATCACCCCAAATACCCCAACAAACCCCATTATCACCCCAAATACCCCCAACAAACCCCATTATCACCCCAAATACCCGAACAATCCCCATTTCCACCCCAAATACCCCAACAAACCCCATTATCACCCCAAATACCCCATTTTTCTCCCCAAATACCCCCAACAAACCCCATTATCACCCCAAATACCCCAACAAACCCCATTATCACCCCAAATACCCCCAACAAACCCCATTATCACCCCAAATACCCCCAACAAACCCCATTTCCCACCCCAAATACCCCAACAAACCCCATTTCCCTCCCCAAATACCCCCAACAAACCCCATTTCCCTCCCCAAATACCCCCAACAAACCCCATTTCCCTCCCCAAATACCCCAACAAACCCCATTATCACCCCAAATAACCCCAATTTACCCCCCACAGGTCTTGGACGACGTGTACCAATACCACATGCCACCAGTCCGTCGAATCCCGCCTCTCCTGTGGACGAGGATTAGAAATGACTTGCCCAATTACCTTTCTGATTGCGAGGCGGATGGCGTTTCGGTCTTGAATTGGTACCACAGGTGAGTGAGATTTTGAGGTTTGTGTGGACAGGGGTGGGGGGGGGGGGTTGTAAATCGTGGTGGGGGTGATTTGTTTTTGGTGGTTGTTTTGGTTGTGTTGTTGGTGGGTTTTTTTTTGTATTGTTATTGTTTTTGGTGGTTTTGTTTTTGTTTGTGTTGGAATTGTTGTTATTATTTTCATTATCTGTGTTATTGCTATTCTCTTATTTTTTATTATTATTATTATCATCATCATTATCAATATCATCACCGTCTCATCACCCTTACCCTCCCCCTTCCCCACCCATATCCTTACCCTCCCTCTTCCCCTCCCCTTCACCTTTCACCACCCCCCACCCCATCCTCACCCT
This sequence comes from Penaeus japonicus, assembly GCF_977035675.1. NCBI lineage: Eukaryota > Metazoa > Arthropoda > Malacostraca > Decapoda > Penaeidae > Penaeus > Penaeus japonicus. Next base: position 55,161,664 of record NW_028234403.1, read on the forward strand.
TACCTCCACCTTCCCCCTCCCCCTCCCACTCCCACTTACCCTCACCCATACCCTCCCCCCTCCCAAAACCACATACAACCAAACACCAAACCGTATATAAACTCACCCAACCTCACCCAACAGGCAATTCAAGGAAGCAGCCATCAAGAGGTACTTCACCAACCAGAACATGGCGCAATATTTCTACTCGATGATCGCCGACTATTTCCTGGGTACTTGGGGGGGAGGAAT
>NW_028234403.1:55166894-55191894 GCF_977035675.1 Penaeus japonicus
TACTGTTTATATATTAGACCATAGTAAATGTGACAATATAACGCTTGCAATAGCTTCTGCGCTCACAACCATCAGACACCAGGAAATAAAACTGAAGACCAGAGAAAATAAAATCCAATATAATCCCCACAAGGTCAAAAACCCTAGTGCTAAGACCACCATAAATAAATATCCACAACCCAAACCCCATACCAACCCTCCACATTCCACACCTCCTTCGAATCCCAAAGAATCAAACCTCCTTTTTTTTCTCTTCTTTCTTTCTTCTTCAACCCTCAACCTCACCAGAGAACTGATGTTGGTGGCGGACGCCTTGAGGTTAGGTGGGGCTATCCTCTCCCAGTACCCGGACATGCTGGCGCCGCAGTTGATAGGACGTCTTCTGCCGGAGATGGAGACGAATCCTAATGTGAAGAGCCTCCTATTGCAGTGTGACGCCGAAGGGATCGACCACTGTGGTCTCCTGCCGACGTACCACTGTAGCCACACGCCAGGGGGACCTCTTAAGGTGAGTGATCTTATTTTAGGGAGAGGGTGTTTTGTATCGAGTTACGGCTATTAGTTTATATATCATGCCGTGATTTCAGATATGTTGCAGAACTGGAGTATGTGCACTTTTAAGTATTTCCTGCGTTTGTTTTTTATTTAAAGATGATCGTGAATAACCGATTTGAAATAGTTCTACAATCATACATTCTACAGTCAGATTGAAAGGAAAATCATAATAAGTTTTTTTTTTTTTATAAAAGATAGATATTAAACTTTTGATTCTCTCCGCCCTGACAGTACTCGCTAGAGGGTCACCAGTTCGCCGTGTTCGGATTCCGCCTGACGAACGACTTGCGTTATATCGTCAGCGTTTCGAACAAGTTCATTACGTGGGACCTGTCGACCTCTGACCTGACTCGCGAGGTCATCCCGGGCATCGAAGGCATTATGCAAGACCTTGTGCTTTCTCCAGACAACAAGTACTCCATTGCCCATACTAATAACAGCCAGGTGAGAAGACAGAGGGACAATAGAGAAAGAGAGAAAAAAAAGAGGAGAGAAAGAAAGACAGAAAGAAAACCAGAAGAACGAGAGTTGTAGAGGATTTGAAACATTGAAACTAAAGAGACAAATCTGAAATTGACGTTTCTTATTGGTAGAACTACACGAATAATCTCACGATTGAATAATAACAATAATACGAATGACGGACAAAATATAACATACATAAGCAATCCACAGATACCAAACCATTGCAAGGATCTGCAATTGAAACTCATCAAACTCACCACATATCTCTCTCTGTCCTCCCCCAGACTGTTCTCCTTAACATGCTGACCAGTGAGTTTTTCCTGCTGGAGAATCCCATGCCAGGGGAGACTGTCATAGGCTCCCTCTTGTCTGATTCTTGTGCTGTCATACACGGCGAGAGGTGAGCAAGCGAGCGAGCGTCCGTGGGGTGGAGTGGGGTGGTTGGCATCCGGAAAGAAGGATAGTTGTTATGATATTTTTAAAATGGTTGATTATATTATTCTGGTTGTTATGATGATGATGATAATAGTGATGATAATGGGTACTGAGGTGACGTTACTGTTAATTAAAATCCCTTCAAATGAAGATTTCAGGAAATATCGTAAATACACTAACAATTAGTATAGTTACAATAAATACAAACCACACTTATCGACAACAACAGCCAAAAAACAACAACAACACAAACACCACCCATTAAAAAAAAAAAAAAAAATTAAAACTCATTAAAACTCATTTCCAACCCACACACTCTCTCTCTCTCTCTAAGATCATGGGTCCTGTACACACTTCGAGGAGAGATCAAAGAGCGCGTGAGTTCTCCCATCGATAAACCCATTCTCTTCATGGACTTCAAGGGCCCTCAGGACTACTCCATCGTCTGCTGGTCTGGGGACTTCGACGACAAGAACCTCCTTATTCACACGGTTGTGGGAGGCGATGCCTTCGAAGTACTCAATTTCCATAGGTATTCCGAGACTGATGTTGTGATTGGTTTATAGAAAAGGGTGGATAGTTGGATTTGTGTTGTTATTATTATTGTTATTATTATTTTTATTATTGTTATTGTTATTGTTTATTTATTTATTATTATCATCGTTGTTTATTTATTTATTTATTATCATTATTATTATTGTTGTTTATTTATTTATTATTATTATTATTATTATTATTTATTCTGTTCTTCTTAGGGTTATAGAAGAACAGTTATGAGAGACGTACGGTATTTAGAACTAAATTTCTCATTGTTAAGGGTGAGATTACCATAATTCTTCAGGCGGTTGATCTAAAAATATATCTAATCCTTTTTTGTCTTCTTTATCAATATTTTCTCAATTATTACTGAGAATAGATAATCAACATTAAAAAAAAAAAAAAAATCCTGTAGAAAAGTGATTTCTTTCATCGTGCAAAAGACAACCCTATTAGAAACAACAACCGTTTCGAAAATTCGAAAATTCGAAAAAAAAAAAAAAAAAAAAAAAAAAAAACAAAAAAAAAAAAAAATATATATATATATATATATATTTATATGTATATGTATATATATATATAATTTTCTCATTACCAGTGTGATGACTTGGACTACCTGTCGAACATACATGTACTGCTGCGTACAAGAACATGAACAGGACGTGTGTGTCTTCACTAAGGGCGAAACCTCTTGGACCTTGGATAAGATCATCGCCCCTAATGACGAGAAACTCCTCATGCTTCACCTGACCCACGACCAGAAGCACTTGATTGGCACCTTCATGTTGGGCTTCAAGGTTTGTCTTCGAGTGTATGTGGTTTGTCTTTGATCGTATGTGGTTTGTTCTAAGAATGTGGTGAGTGGAAGGGAATGTGAGAGAAAAAGAGGGAGAGGGAAAGGGAGATGGAAAGGGAGAGGAAGAGGTAGAGGAAGAGGAAGAGAAAGAGGAAGAGTGAGAGAGAGGGAGAGGGAGAGGGAGAGGAAGAGGGAAAGGGAGAGGGAGAGGGAGAGGGAGAGGAAGAGTGAGAAGAAGAGGAAAAGGAAAAGGGAGAGGGAGAGGAAGAGGGAGAGGATAAGGAGAAGGAGAAGGAGAAGAAGGAGAGGGAGATGGAGTAGGAGAGGGAAAGGGGAGGGAGAGGGAGTGAGAGGAGGGAGAAGGGAAGGAAGGAGAGGAGAAAGGAGGAAGGGAGAGAGAAGGAGAAGGGGAGGAGAGGGAGAAGAAAGAAGGAGAGAAGAGAGAGAGAGGGAGAGGAGAGAGGGAGAGGAGAGAGGAGAGAGGAGAGAGGAGAGAGAGAGAGAATGAGAGAGAGAGAGAGAGAGAGAGTGAGAGGAGTGAGAGAGAGGAGTGAGAGAGAGGAGAGAGAGGGAGAGAGAGAGAGAGAGAGAGAGAGAGAGAGAGAGAGAGAGAGACAGACAGAGACAAAGAACACTATAGAACTACAATCATACTATATCCCAATTCAAAATTAAAAAAAAAACAACTTACAAAGAATATGAATTCCAACCCAACCTTAACTAACATATCCCTTCCATCCCCCAACCCCACTACCCCCACCCACCACCCAATCCTACCTACTCCCTACTCCCCACCCCAATCGCCCCCTACTCCCAACCCCCTCTCCCCAATCCCCCTACTCCCTAACACCCCCCGACCCCAATCGCCCCCACTCACCACCCAACCCCCCTACTCACCACTCAATCCCCCCTACTCACTAACCCCCTTACTCACCCCTTCTCACCCCAACTCACCCCCTTCCCCCCACCAGGCATGGGAAGTCGACTCTGGAAAAGGCTGGACCTTGAGGCTTCCCCACGGCATCAGGAACATCTCCACGCAGCTTCTCAAGTCGAACTCATGCGTCCTGTCGAAAGGGTACAAGTATGCCGTGGCTGGTGTGAGGTGAGTGAGTCGTGAGGGGGCCCCCTGAGATGGAGGGGAAGGGGTGTTAGATTGATTGAAGTGGATTAGTTTGGTTATTTTTTTGTTATTATTGTTGGTATTTTTATTATTGTTGTGGTAGAAGAAGAAATAGTTTTTTTTTAATTTTTGTTATTATTATTATTAACATTATCATCATCATCATCATCATCATTATAAGTGGCATCATTATCATTCTTATCATTATCTTTATCATTATCATCATCATGATCGTCATCACTAATACTCTTATTCTCATCATTATTTTCATGTGATGTTGGTATTCTGGCTGTATTTGCTTTCATTATTATTGCTGTCACCTTTGTTGATATTATTATCATTATTATTTACTGTTGTAGTATTATCATTACTATTTATTGTATACATTATTATTACTATTTTTCTTATCTATTGTAGATGATATTGTTGTTCTTGTTTTTGGTATTGTTATTTTTATTATGAAAATTAATATTATCAATATTACCATTATTGTTTTAATAGCTGCATTTCAACATTAATTCAGAACCTCTTCATACATCTTATACAGAAAATATATCTCACCATCACCTCAGTTCATCCAATAACCACTTTCCAATTTTACCATAGTTTACCCTCTCCCTCCCACCCTCCCTCCTTCCGTTTTCTTTCCAGGAAAAACCTATATGTATGGGAACTAGAAACTCAAGAACTGCTCAAAGTACTAGACGCCCATTTCGGTCGCATTATGGATATGGTGGCTCTGACTGTCGGAAATTGGAATTCGGTGAGTATTTTGAGACTGTGAGGGAATGGGAGAAAGGGCGTGGGAGGAGTGTTTTGTGAGGGAGTCAGGGTGGGGCGTGGGGAGATGGGGGGGGAGTTAGGAAGATGGGGAAGATTTGTGAGGGGAGAGGAAGGGCTGTAAGTAAGGGGAAAGGAGGGGTTATAAGTGAAGGGGATGGGTAGTTACGATAAATTAGTAATGAGTTATGAGGGAATAGAAAATTGATTTAGATGGCGTGAGTATAATGCGCAGTGGACAACAAAAGTTCGAATGAAATTATCATTCTGATGTCTTCTTTAAGTATATAATTATCATATGTTTATTACATTAACAAATATAGATGATCCAAAACATACACAGAAAACAAAAAACAAATTAGTCTCAACTCATCCGTTTTCTCACCGTTCGAATCACAGAAAACGGGAACGAAATCTCAATATTTTAGGGATAACTACATCAATCTTCTTCATACTCGCAGGTGATAACTTCCTCCCTCGATCGGACCGTCAAGGTGTGGAATATCAACAACATCTTCGAACAAGTTCACGTCATTGATCGTCACGAACTGCAGGTCGACGATATTAGGTGTGTGTGTGAGAGATAGAGAGAGACAGATAGAGCTAGGTAAATAGAGATATAGAGATATATAGAGATAGCTTGAGGTAGCTTGAGATGGAGAGCGAGCGAGAGAGAGAGAGAGAGAGAGAGAGAGAGAGAGAGAGAGAGAGAGAGAGAGAGAGAGAGAGAGAGAGAGAGAGAGAGAGGGGAAGAGAGAGAGGAAGAGAGAGGGGAAGAGAGAGAGGAAGAGAGAGAGGAAAAGAGAGAGAGAGAGAGAGAGGAAATATATATATAATATATATAGAATATATATATAATATATGTAGATAAAGAGAAAGAAAGAGAGAGAGAGAGAGAGAGAGAGAGAGAGATGGAAAGATATATGAATATAAATGAATATATATATATGTATATATATATATATATATATATATATATATATATATATATAGAGAGAGAGAGAGAGAGAGAGAGAGACAGAGACAGAGACAGAGATAGAGATAGAGATAGATGGAGATAGATAGATAGATAGAGAGAGGAAATACATTCCAACATATATTTACACGATCTCGGAAGTGTTTCTTATGTATACATATACGTGCTTGCTCAAAAGCCTGTTTGATCAAACAAGAAAGCAAATTCTAACCAAATTCTCCCTGTCAACAGCCTGGCTGTCACTCTACCGTTAGCCGTAACAGTAACTAGGAATTGCGTGGGAATCTGGAATCTTAAGTTAGGCAAGTTGGTGAGCAAGTTGGCTGACTCTCCCCTCGGTGCGATTGTCACTCATGCGAAGATCACCAACAATAGCAGGTTGGTGAAATAACCTGTAATTATTCTGTAATTATATATATTTTTTTTCCAGGATTTTTTATTTTTTTGAGTCGCTGGAAAGATGTACTGGGCTGATTATTTATAGTAGTTCAGTCAGTATGGTGTTCTCCTTATTCATTTTTTTCTTTCTTTTTTTATATAGTACAAACTAACTAAATAAATCTCGACATTAGATTATGAAATAAAAAAAAATTAATGTCAAGTTCAACTGACGCTCGACCACAGTGATTTTTTAATGAAATCAAGATAATATCAACATTTTAACTCACAGAACTATAGCAACGAAAAATAAAAACTAAATACAAAACACACATTCCCTTAACTTACGAACTGAATCGTATACAAAACACGCATTCCTTATCTAACAAACTGAACTCCCAAAAGTACATCATATACAAAACACGCATTCCTTATCTAACAAACTGAACTCCCAAAGGTATGCGTTCCTTATCTAACAAACTAAAGTCCCAAAAGTACATCATATACAAAACACGAATTCCTTATCTAACAAACTTAACTCCCGAAGGTACGCATTCCTTATCTAACAAACTAAACTCCCAAAGGTACGCATTCCTTATCTAACAAACTAAACTCCCAAAGGTACGCATTCCTTATCTAACAAACTGAACTCCCGAAGGCACGCATTCCTTATCTAACAAACTAAACTCCCAAAGGTATGCATTCCTTATCTAACAAACTAAACTCCCAAAGGTACGCATTCCTTATCTAACAAACTAAACTCCCAAAGGTACGCATTCCTTATCTAACAAACTAAACTCCCAAAGGTATGCATTCCTTATCTAACAAACTAAACTCCCAAAGGTACGCATTCCTTATCTAACAAACTAAACTCCCAAAGGTATGCATTCCTTATCTAACAAACTCAACTCCTTATCTAACAAACTGAACTCCCGAAGGTACGCATTCCTTATCTAACAAACTTAACTCCCAAAGGTAGGCATTCCTTATCTAACAAACTAAACTCCCAAAGGTATGCATTCCTTATCTAACAAACTAAACTCCCGAAGGTACGCATTCCTTATCTAACAAACTAAAGTCCCAAAAGTACATCATATACAAAACACGAATTCCTTATCTAACAAACTAAACTCCCAAAGCTATGCATTCCTTATCTAACAAACTAAACTCCCAAAGGAACGCATTCCTTATCTAACAAACTAAACTCCCAAAGGTATGCATTCCTTATCTAACAAACTGAACTCCCAAAGGAACGCATTCCTTATCTAACAAACTAAACTCCCAAAGGTATGCATTCCTTATCTAACAAACTAAACTCCCAAAGGTATGCATTCCTTATCTAACAAACTAAACTCCCAAAGGAACGCATTCCTTATCTAACAAACTAAACTCCCAAAGGTATGCATTCCTTATCTAACAAACTCAACTCCCAAAGGTACGCATTCCTTATCTAACAAACTAAACTCCCAAAGGTACGCATTCCTTATCTAACAAACTAAACTCCCGAAGGCACGCATTCCTTATCTAACAAACTAAACTCCCAAAGGAACGCATTCCTTATCTAACAAACTAAACTCCCAAAGGTACGCATTCCTTATCTAACAAACTAAACTCCCAAAGGTACCCATTCCTTATCTAACAAACTAAACTCCCAAAGGTACCCATTCCTTATCTAACAAACTAAACTCCCAAAGGAACGCATTCCTTATCTAACAAACTGAACTCCCGAAGGTACATCGTATACAAAACGTTCATTCTCTTATCTAGCAAACTAAACTCCCAAAGGTACGCATTCCTTATCTAACAAACTAAACTCCCGAAGGCACGCATTCCTTATCTAACAAACTGAACTCCCAAAGGTAGGCATTCCTTATCTAACAAACTAAACTCCCAAAGGTACGCATTCCTTATCTAACAAACTTAACTCCCAAAGGTACGCATTCCTTATCTAACAAACTAAACTCCCAAAGGTACGCATTCCTTATCTAACAAACTGAACTCCCGAAGGTACGAATTCCTTATCTAACAAACTAAAGTCCCAAAAGTACATCATATACAAAACACGAATTCCTTATCTAACAAACTAAACTCCCAAAGGCACGCATTCCTTATCTAACAAACTAAACTCCCAAAGGTACGCATTCCTTATCTAACAAACTCAACTCCCGAAGGTACGCATTCCTTATCTAACAAACTAAACTCCCAAAGGTACGCATTCCTTATCTAACAAACTGAACTCCCAAAGGTACGCATTCCTTATCTAACAAACTAAACTCCCAAAGGTACATCGTCTCAACGGAATCGGGCAATGTTCTGTTCTGGATGGTGCGCGCTGAAGCCGTGGTGTTCAAGGCGGAACAGAAAAATGTTCACCAGCTGATGCTTCTTGATGACGATACGAAATGCGTCACCGTGTCTAAGGTGAGGCTTGTGGAAGATGGGTTTTAAGTGGAAGGAAGGAAGGTGTCTGTGTGTTTGTCTTTGTTTGTGTTTGTTTGTGTGTGTGGGCTTTGGTTAAGGTTTATGGTTTGATGTATATATATATTGGTCTTGTTTGATATATGTATACATATATATATATATATATATATATATATATATATATATATATATATATATGTACACGTAGGTACACTCACGCTCATACTCATACGGATTCTTTTTTTTCCTTATCTTTCTCTTATCCCTCTCCCTCCCCCTCCTCCTCTCTCTCTCCCTCTCCCCCCTCCCCCTCTCCACCTCCCCCTCCCTCCCTCTCTCCCCCCCTCCCCCTCCCTCCCTCTCTCTCTCCCACTCCCTCCTTCTCTCCCCCTTCCCTCCTCTCTCTCTCCACACCCGCGAATCCCACCCCCACAACCCCTCACCTACATCTCCTTCCCTCCTCCCTCCCTCTCTCCCTCCCTCTCTCCCCCTCTATCTCCTCCCTCCCTTCCCCTCTCCCTCTCTCCAGGTCTCCGAGGGCACGGGCGAGCTCTCCTGTTACCTCGTGACCCGCTCGATCCCCGACGGCGCCAAAGTGTACGAGTTCGAGTACCCGATCCGGACCTTCAAGAGCATTTCCGTGACCGCCGACGGCCTCTTCCTCGTCATTCCGTCCATCGATAGCATGAAGGTATGATAGCATGGGAGGATGGGTGGGTGGGTGAGAAGGAGGGTGGGAAAGAGGGTTTGAGGGTGGGAGGGTGGGGGTAGGGTGAGTTTGAGGGTGGGTGGGTGGGTGGGAGGGAAGGAAGGAGGAGGGAGGGTGGGAAGGAGGGAGGGTGGGAGGGTGGGAAGGAGGGAGGAGGAGGGAGGGTGGGAGGATGGGTGGGAAGGAGGGAGGAGGAGGGAGGGTGGGAGGGTGGGTGGCAAGGAGGGTTTGAGGGTGGGAGGGAAGGAGGGAGGGAGGGTGGGATTGAGGGTGAGTGGGAGGGAGGGAAGGTGGGTTTGAGGGTGGGAGGGTGGGTGGGAAGGAGGGAAGAGGGAGGGTGGGTTTGAGGGTGGAGGGTGGGTTTGAGGGTGGAAGGGTGGGTGGGAAAGAGGGAGGAGGGAAGGTGGGTGGGTGGGTGGGAAGGAAGATGGGTGGGTGGATGGGTTTGAGGGTGGATGGGAGGAAGGGAGGTAGGTAGATAGATAGATAGATTTAGATATAGATAAATGGGCATAAATTATTTGTTAAATTAAGATTATGCAATCCTCGTCGAAATATGAATGGAAGATTATTTCTGTGTCCATTTGCTAAAATTACAATGAATAGCCTTTTTCATTAAATGTAGATAAAAATAAATAAAACAATACGAGATCTCACGCGCAGAAAAAAAAAATCAAATCACATTCATAAATGCCCCCAAAAGAACCCTAAATAACTCCATCAACAATTTCACATTAAGTCTTTCCATTTTCTTTACAGGATGCCCTCTTGATCTACCATGCAAAAACCGGGACGTTGGTACACAAAATGCCCTTGAAATACCCGAGCTACAAGGACTTCCACTTAGTCGTGCCTCTGCCCAACAAGCCAACCCAAGTGGCACTGATTGACCAGGACAAAGGGAACATTGTTGACATTCGAACCAAGAAGTTTGTGAGGTCGATAGCCAAGTGGGGAGGAAAGGTGCGAGTTTTTAAGGGTTTTCTGTTTGGTTTGTGATTTTTTTAAGGGTGTTTTGTTTGGTTTGCGATTTTTTTTAGGGTGTTTTGGTCGCTTTGCGATTTTTAGGGGATGTTCTGTGCGTTTTACGATTTTTTTGTTTTTTTTTTTGGGGGGGGGTTATGATGGATAATTCGATCATTTTGCTGACTTTTTTTTATATATAGCTATATCGTGTTCGTTTTGTGTTTTGAGTGGATGCATCCTTGAGAAAGGATTTTTTCTTAAATAAAATGCATGATATGATTGTCATCCGACTTATCTCGAGTTATCTCGCCTTTCTACTTTTGAGAAAATGGATCCTTTTTTGACACGCTCACCGCACAACACAGACGACCTCTCGTAAGTCCCAACTGTGTCTCCTCACCTCCACCTTCCTGCAGGTATCGAAGGACGGGAGGTACGGCCTCTACGCCCCAGCGAGAGGAGGACTCGAACTGCTGGAGCTCCGCCACGGTACCTCCGTCAGGACCCTCATTCCCCGAGTGGCTGAGGGCGTCTTCTCTGTCATCTGCCTCTTCACTCGCACGGATGAGTATGTGCTGTACTATCACGGCGGACGCAAGACCATCCGGGTGTTCAGGTGGGTCGGGGGGGAGAGGGAGAGGGGGGAGGGGGAGAGGGGATGGGGAGGGAGGGGGGATGGGGAGGGAGAGGGGGAGGGGAGGGAAGGGGGAGGGGGGGGGAGAGGGAAAGGGGGAGGAGGAGGGGGGGGGAGAGGGGATAGAAGAGGAGGGAAGGGGGAGAGAGAAGGGAAAGAAAGAGAGGGAGAGAGAGAAGGGGAGGGAGAGATAGAAAGAGAGAGAGAAAGAGAAAGAAAGATAGAAAGAGAGAGAGAGACAGAGTGAGAGAGAAATTGTGTGTGTGTGTATTTCTGCGTGTGTATATGTGTGTGTGTTCGTTTATGCATGTGTGTATAGTTCAGCAAACGTATATATGTGTGTGCGCACGTACAAGCATGACTACACACCTACGTGCGTAAATACCCGCGCTCTATTTCCCATTCACAAAAGCACCTCCCCCGTCCTGCAGACTAACCGACGGCAAAATGATCGCCAACTATCGCGTGCAGGCCGAGCTGACAGCCATCGCAGCGAGTGAGGACGGGAGAACCATCGTCTTAGGAACGGTGGACGGCTGTCTGTCTTCCCTCACCATTGCTGACCCCACGAGGAACGGGATCAAAGAATACCTGGCTGATCTTCCATCCAGAAATCCACAGGTAAGGTGGGGAAGGCAGAGGGGAGGGGGAGGAGGAGGAGGGGGAGGAAGAAGAAGAAGAAGAAGGAGAAGAAGAAGAAGAAGAAGAAGAAGGAGGAGGAGAAGGATGAAGAAGAAGGAGAAGAAGAAGAAGAAGAAGAAGAAGAAGGGGAGTGGAGAGGGGAGGAAGGAAGGAAAAGGAAGATTTATTTTCTTATATGAAAGGGATGGAAGGGAGACGAAAGGATATATAGAAGATTTATATTTTATATATGATAGGGTAAATATAGACGTATATATACATATATATACATATATATATATATTATATATATATATTTTTTCCCATTTGAAGTTTTCAGAATGACAGAAAGTTTTTTTTCCTATCAGAAACGATAGCTATTGATAAGGGATCGGATAACAGATTCTTATCCTATTGGTAATAACACGTAAATATCCGGTGGTTAGATTTAAAAAAAATATATATATATATAATAGACATGACTGCTTGTCACCACATGATTGCACAAAAGCACATGACTGATTATAATTGTACAGTCCAAGGGGATGGAAATATATTAGCTGGAAGGGGACTAGTTATTTCTAGCCCATGGTAACTACGCTGCATTACCAAGTATTACCTTCTACGATAGATGGAAATACTTATCTCAGTCACTGTGCATGGAATTGAATTCTGATCGCCGTCCAGAGGGGGAAAGATCGTCAAATGAACTGGCTTATTCACTGGAACAGAGGTCAGAGTTCAACGGAATTTCTCAAATTATAGAATCAATAACCACTTACTCAAAATGTCTTTAAAGTTACAATTGATGTCAATGGTAAGTATTGTGGGTTGTATCTTGCAATGAACAATGCAAGATCTATATATTATCAGATCCTTTTGGGATGAAACTAGAAAAGTCAAAACTGAATGATATATTTTATTTCATAAAACTGCAAATTTCGAAGAAAAAAACGTATTAAACAGAACCAGAAGTTATATCAGTAATAATTCACATAATAAATTCCTATACATTTATGTTTTAAGCACCAAATTAAATCCAGTTTACAATGTTACACCCAAGTTGACCTTATGCAATCAAACATGCATGATTCAACTGCAAAGTCAAGTAAATATAACGAGTGTATGATATGAACTAATGAAAATCAAATCCATGCTTGTTTTGAGTGTCATACTAAAGTATATCTTGTCATACTAAAGTATGTATTCCCAGTATGTAATGATAATGGTGATACTACTACGAGTGGTGATTATAGTGATAGTAAGAATAATTAAAAACAATAATGATATTGATAATGATAGTATTATTATAAAATTTTAATTAGAATATTGATGTTATTACTAATATGACTTCTGCTACTACTACTAATCATTATACAGATAATAGTGATAATGATAATGATAATGATAATAATGATAATGATGATAAGCACGAACAACAGTGCTAATAACAACAATAACAACAACCGTAATAACAATGATAATGATATGAACAACAATACCAATAATAATATTACCACCAACAATATTGACAATGGATACAGTGATAAAGGTAACAATGACAGCAACAATGATAATAATAACAATGATAGCAATAATGATAACAATGATAATCATAATCGCGAGAACAGCAATAACAACATAGATAATGGTAATGATGAAAAAAAAGATTTTTTTGTTAAAGATTATTTTTTGCACTCTGCTATGCCAGTTTATTTTAGATTCTTATTTTTGTATCAAAAAGCATGGGCGTGTTCCAGAATAACAGAAAATTATACATATAAACCCACTATTGTAAATAATGTGAACGTGTTTTTTTTCATTTATTTTTATTTTTGTATTTTTTTTTTTTTAGATCTATGTATTTTTTTTAACAACCTGTAGACTTAGTTTATTTATGATTGGTGTATTAGAATAGTAAGTTATAGTTATATGAATTTAGGAATGTTTTATAACTGATGGTATTAAATGTTACTAATGATAACATGATGATTCTGTTGTAGATTGAGTTGTTATGTATGTATGTATTTGTGTATGTACATGTACACCTATATGAGGATATGTATGTACATATATATACTCATATAATCATATATAGGTAGGCTAATCTTAATTTCTTAATCACATCAATAACAGAATCGTCTTCTTTAATTTTTGAGAGAAAAAAAAAACATCAATATTTTTTGTAGCATAGATAAAATGCTATAACAAAACTGTACATTGCTTAAAACATTTTAACATGACACATTTAACTTAGCAATATTAGCAGCATCTTGTGAAACACATATAATTAATAGTTAAACCAAAAATATATATACATAAAAAAAAAAAAAAATCACCAATAACACCCATAAGATATAATAAATCTGTACTATAGTAATAAAACAGACCCAAGCTTTTTTTTTTTACCCAACACGTAATCTTAAGTTGAATAACAAGTCCAATTAGTCACAAAACTCCTATTCTCTCTCGTCAAATTCCAAAATCGATCGATTTGCTGCAGGACGACGCACACGTGAGTTGCCTGATCCTAACTGTCTCCTAACGACCCTGCACACCCACGCCCACGCCCCCTCCCGCAACACGTGTGATGACGCTGCCTGAAGGGAGTATGGGGCGGGGGAAGAAAGGGGGGAGGGGGGAGAGGGGGATGAAGGACTAAGGGATGGGAAGGGAACGGATGGGATGGGAGTATGAAGGAAGGGAGGGGTGATGATGAGTGAGGAGAGGAGAATGAAGGAGGAAGGGAAGGGAGGGGATGAAGGAGGGAGGGGAGGAGAGTAGATGAAGCAGGGGGGAGGGGGGATTAAGGAGGGAGGAGAGGAGAGGAGGGAAGGGGTTGGGAGAGAAGAGAAGGGAAGGGGTGGGGAGAGAAGAGGAGGGAAGGGGTGGGAAGAGAAGAGGAGGGAAGGGGTGGGGAGAGAAGAGGAGGGAAGGGGTGGGGAGAGAAGAGGAGGGAAGGGGAGGGCAGAGAAGGGAAGGGGAGGTTAGAGGAGAGGAGGGAAGGGGAGGTTAGAGGAGAGGAGGGAAGGGGAGGGGAGAGGAGGGAAGGGGAGGGGAGGGGGGAGGAAGGAAGGGAAAAGAAAGGAAAGGAAAAGAAGGGGAAGAGGAAGGGGAAAGAAGGGAAGAGAGAGAAAGAGAGGAGGGAGGGAAGAGGAGGAAAGGAGAAGAGAGGGGAATGGAACGGGAGAAGAAAGGAGAGAGGGAGGGGGGGGGGGAGTAAAATGAAGTAGTAGTAGGGAAGGGGAGAAAGGGGAAGGATGGCGTGATGACGTCAGAACTACATATCGTTTCCCAAATACTCTCTTAGCGGACCTCAGATGTTAAATCTTAATTGGATCCTAATTAAGATGAGTTTGTTTTTGGATGTGCCTGAAGAGGTCTGGTTAAGGGTATGTCAGGGACGATACAACTTAAAAAGGATGGTGTGAAAAGGGTATTTCAGTGTCCTAAGTAATTTGCCCTTTTAATGTGAGGCTTTTGGGATGAATTTCATCTTAATGGGCATTAATAATACGAAACCTACATACTCTAGTGAGACAGAAATGTTCTTTTCCTGTCCTTCTTATTGAGTATCTGACGAAATCACCTTTCCTTCGCCATCTAAAACTGGTATGTTTTTTTTTATCCACATTTATTCATTTGATTTTAAATATCTGTAGGTTTTCTACACGTAGACAGAATCCGTAATGAAAGTTTGAGACACTTCTATTCCACACTTTTTCCCCACAATTATAAAGTGAGATCTTAAAGGTTTCCGTTCAGTATGTAGTGTAAAATTAAGGTTTATCCACATGTAGTTTTTTTTCTTTATTTTCTCCATCAATTTTTATCGTAGAGTTGTTGGAAAGTAAGTAACCTAGAAGTAGTCGTAGATGTTGACATCTCACGTAAGCGAGAACAATACGGCGAAAGAGAAAGCTAGACCGAGTAGTTGCGTAACGAGAGCACTGTATATTGCAGATAGAGAGAGACAGAAAAAAATAAAACCAGCAAAAGACACCACCAAAATACATAGCGTAGGAATCGTAGGATCTGTAGGATTACAAGATTTCATTCCGGTCCTACACGAGGCCCTCTCTGTAAGGAGATGAAGAGCAGGACGAACTCGCCTCCAGTGGCCGAAAAATGAGATGTGACACATGGAATCAAATCAGACACTGCGAGGTTGCACAGAGACATGTCTAGCACTTGTACAGATGTCCTTGTATTTGCAACACACTTAGATTTGGATCACACAGGCATTCCTCAAGGCGGTGCACTGTCCCCCTCTCTCTGTTTGTCTCTGTCTTTTGAATGCCCTTTATTTCCCTTTTCCTTGTTGACATCCTTTCGTAACCCCAGTTGCTTTGCAGAGAGAAGGTAAGAGTTGCCATGTCACGTGGTTTGCCATACCACGTGAGTCGTCATGTCATTCTATTCGGTTTGTATTCAACAGTGCATTCACTGATTTTGATGTTGGTTTTCGTATGTTAAATAGTTTGAGTTCCTCATTAGTTTCTTTTTCTCTTTCGTCATCACTTGGATGGATTCGTTGATAAATCACTTGCTGTTTCATATTCAGTAGTTATTTCTCTTTTTATTGTTGAATGTTGTATATATGTATATATATGTATATAAACATATACATATATATGTATGTATATGTATATATAGATATATGTATACATACACATAAATGTATGTATATATACACATATCTGTATATATATGCACACACACATACACACACGTTTTAATTGACACACACACCCACATCCACACATCCACACACACACATATATATATATATATATATATATATATATATATATATATGTTTTAACTGACACGCACACACACACACGCGCGCGCGCGCACAAACATTCCCGCCTACATACCAACTCACAACTATATGAGCTCCAATAACATGACCATATAGTCCTCACCGCTCTCGCCCGAATTCGCCACACTAACGCCCCTTTCCCCCCGCAGAAATACAAGGAGGAAGAGGCGAAGCAGAACATGACATTTAAGCGTGCAGTCAACATGGTAATGCTGACCAACCGACTTCAGGGAGATTCCTCGTCCTTCTTCGGGATGAAGAAAGCCGACTCGTAGACGCTTCTTCTCGGAAAGAGAAGATGGAGAGGTGCCTGGGATGCTACGTGTGGGCTACTAGAGGCTACGGGTCTATGAGTGGCTAGGGACACGCGGTCGAAGCGCAGAGAGAGAAAGAGAGAGAGAGAGAGACTTTTTTTTACTTTGACGAGTTTATTGAGACAAGTGATTACATACATCTCAAAAGGATGAAAGAGTGAGAGAGAGAGAAAGACTACCACTTCCCCCCCCCAGATATTTTCAAGAACGCCAGGTCAACGCATCATTGAGAGAGTGTAACACTGTTTCTCTGACGTTGAGTTATGAATTATGTACCGACGCGCCAGCTTGCTGTATCAAGCAGAATAGTGATGAAACTCCGTATATTTTAGTAGATTAATCATTGCGCGCGCACTCGGACACAAACCCGCATTCTGACAGAGGTGCAGATGAACACACACATACAAATACGCACACGAAAATAAACACATTGAATAAAACATACAGAAGCGCGTGCAATTGCGCTGACTTTCGCATATATATTTCAAATTCTCGTCTCCTCTCTTAAAATATACTGTATCGCAGGAAAATACAGTCTCCAGTATTGCATGTAGCGCACAATTAGAGTTACTCTGCATTATCTTTCTCAGCTGGACTGATCTTAGTGTTGTTTCGAGAGAAAAAAACAAGTATATTTTGTATAGGAAAAGTTAACATATATAGTGAACTGTAGCCATGCATCATAATTCTATACAGTTCGATATCCTCCATAGGTATAAGTAGAGTACATAAGTATAAACATAGATACATATATATATATATACATATATAAATATATTTTGGAAGAGTTTTAACTTTCGACTTGTATATGATGTCGAACCTCTCTCTCCGTTTGCATATCGAGGTTCATACTGTAACTTTCCTTTGCTTGTGCGAGAGAACTTTCCACTTCGGTCCCTCTCTTCTCAACGTCAATAGCGAAGGTCGTGTCAGGGTCAGGAGAGTGTCTGTATGTAAGGGAGGAGAGAAAACCTTACGTAACATTGCGTTGACGTGGAACACAATTTTTTTTTTTTCTTGCCGAGAATTACACGTCATGGGATACGGCCATATGTTATTGTGTGTCTGTTTGGGTACATTCTTTTTTTTCTGAGAGAGGGGTGGGAGGGAGAGGGAGAGGGAATACTTTCTGGGTAAATTCATCCTTTTCTGCCATTTGTTCTTCCCGAAGCCCCTCATCAGAAGCGGGAGAAATGGCCACTGGGTTAGACGTGGTGAATAATAGGATGTATGATGGTAGGGTGTTAATAACTGTGGTTGCATATATGATAGACGTTTTAAGAGATGTTATCTGTGGCGTAGACGACACTGGCATATGTGCAGTCGAGAAGTGCTGTTGTGAAGACAAGGGTGATTACAGGACGATATGCTAACCTTTGTGATGCTGGTAGTGATGATAGAGAGAAGGATGACTAGTGGCACAGATGGGCGGGTTGCAGAGAAATGACCGGAACGTGGGCGCGGGCGTGAGGGCTTCCCGTGGATACTAATAAGACCACAAGGCGGAGATTAGTGTGCAAGACTGGACAAGTCCTCATGTACCGACCCCTCATTCCATGGCGGTTCCGGGTACCCCCCTCTCTCCCCTCTCCCTTCCTCGTCCCCACCCCCTCCCCCTCTTCCCTTCCTCGTCCCCACCCCCTCCCCCTCTTCTCTTCCTCGTCCCCACCCCCTCCCTTCTTCCCTTCCTCTCCTCCCACCCCCTCCTCTCTTCCTCGCCCCCACCCCATTCCCCTCTTCCCTTCCTCTCCCCCCACTCCCTCCCTCTCTCTTCCTCGTCCCCACCCCCTCCCCCTCTTCCCTTCCTCGCCCCCCACTCCCTCCCTCTCTCTTCCTCGTCCCCACCCCCTCCCCCTCTCTTCCTCGTCCCCACCCCTCCCTTCTTCCCTTCCTCGTCCCCACCCCCTCCCCCTCTCTCTTCCTCGTCCCCACCCCCTCACTCTACCCCTCCCGACCATCCCCACACAACCTGCATACCTACCCACTAACACACCTGTCTGCCTCATATGCAAAAAAAATGATGGGGACTGATATGCACATAAATAAATAATAGTCATAAGACTATGTTACCCGATTAAACAGTCACACTTGTTGCTGTTGCACGAAAATATTATTTTACTTCTTATTTATAAGCTTATAACACTTGTTGCTGGACTACGCTTTGTAGCCTTGGTGCACGTGATAACCAGCTCTGATTTGTAGTGATATTCGACTTCCTCAGGTTAGCTACCCGCTATAAAAAAATAAAAATAAATAAAAACGTGTTCGTGAAGGGCATAGCTTTCCCCGAGCTCCTAGGTTTAGACTTCTGGTAGGATAGCAGCGGGTCTTCAGCATTGGGAAGGTCCTGTTTTGCGTGTTAAGAGGCTTCCCCTACATAACTGGTACTTTCACATCCACGGCGTCAGTATGTAGTGTGGCCGCGCCTGCTTACGTGCTCCCCGCCGTCATCCGGGAACTCTGTACGCCAGGCACGGCAGGCGGGACCTCCTGACGATGCCCCCGCCATACTTAAAAAGACCCCAGCTTCACCAGCAGGCATTCTTAAGGATCTCGGATTCTGCGAGGTGGCGCCTTTAGGATACGCGTTCGTTTGCATCTCTTTGCTTTTTGCTCGTCGAAATCCCTTCACCTCTGCCGTTTAGACTGAATGAAAGCAGACAGGATGATAGCTTTCCCGATATTGGTGGTGAGAAGTTTGATACGTTCCTGCCTTCAGTCTTCTTTAGACTTAGAGAATAAGAGAAAATGAAAGTGACGTCATCCCTGAAGTATTTGCCCTAACCAGCCTCCCTTCCCTCCCCCTCCACTTTTTTTTTCTTCCTCCTCCTCGTCGTCCTCTTCTTCTTCCACCACCACCACCTTCACCTCCCCAGCGCGTCCTCAATCTCCTTTTTCTCCTTCTCTACCTCCACCACACCCTCCTTCTCCTCCACTACCTCCACCTTTACCACTACCTCCACCTCCACCACACCCTCCTTCTCCTCCACTACCTCTACCTTTACCACCACCACCACTTCCACATTTTCCTTCTCCTCGTCCTTCACCATTTCCACTTACTTACCTCCCCCTACTCCCCCCTCTCCCACACTCCCTGGCCAACCTCACAATCTCACGCATATCTCTCTTTGACGTCTTCGACACTTCGATGTTCCGACTTCGAACTGCTGAATGGCTGTGACTGTGATCTTGTGTCTTGATGACGGATGTATCAGTTTGTGCTAACTTAGGTAGGTTGCAGACGATGTAATAAACTCCTATATTCTTGTAGTTTTTTATTTATTCCTTGAAGATTGTGTTTCAGGGTTCGCCTTTGTTGATGCGGGTAGAAGTGATTACCTCGGAGTTATTAGATAATATTGAGATATATTATGATATCAACCCGTTGCGGACGGGTGGCATGACGTACATGTACGAGATTGTGATCTGACGACGGGTGGCATGACATACGTGTCATGGCATATTTGACGATTAGGGAGAGTGTGTTCCTCTACTACACTATGAATAACTTTATTTAGAGACTGGTGATATCAATTGTAATTATGATTACTATGCTTGTCGCATTATTCACAAAAAAATGAGTTAGTTCAAAGTCACAAACTTAAGTGGCACTACTCTCCTCCAGCACCATCTGGTAAGAAAGCCATGGAGGGCGCCCATCTATCTTCAGAGAACAGTAACACACAAGGAAAGTACCGTTCTTCTGCTCTTAAGTACCGGCGATGCAGCATATGTAGGTAGACTGAGAAGAAGACCATTCGCATCGTCTGCAATGTGACCCTGTGTCAGTATGGCTGCTTTGTGGAATAGCACTTGCAGTCATAAGCACAGGTCATCTTCCCTATCTCTTCATTTATTTTCGTCGGCGATGGTTATTTCTTTCGTACACGTGTTCCTTATCCTCCCATAAAACTAATATTTTTATCACACTGAGCTCATTAGGGCCCTATACTACAATTTTAGTCAACGACACATTAATAAACACTATCAGATGACACAAATAAGTCTCACAAGATATTAAAACACCAGAAATGTCGAACACAAATACGGTCCAAATATCAAACTGAGTGAATTAAAAATAACTCGAAAAGTCGTGAAAAATTGGGTGAATCTCCCTCGCTCTGAAATAAAACCCATACTAGCTTGCCTATCAAGTGGTACTAGTACTCATCATGGGGACCAGTCATGCAAATCTATCCTCGTATGCAACCATTTAATGCTGATTTTGGCAAGATATGATAAAGAGAATTATTTTTTTGTGGATTTAACTTGATAATATTGTTAAAAATATATGCATAAGTACCGAAAAATTACGAATAAGCGAACAGCTAAAAAACTACTTGTAATGTAAAATTGTAATGGTGATTTGTTGTGGAAAACAAGTTGTGTTAACGATTTTTGGAAACAGAAAGTGATCATTCCCCATCAATTCCCACAACAATTATTTTTTTTGATGCACACTGCAGCTGCAAATGAAAACGTCATCATTTCATCTACCTATCAGTCATCTTCGCCGCTTTGGCCAAAAATAAAAGAATAAAGAAAACGCGTGGTATGCATTGTACAATTGGTTTTAACAATAACAACCTCAGAGCATTAAGGTCTCTCTCTTACACATACACACACACACACATATATATATAGAGAGAAAGAGATGGATATGGATATGATATATATATATATATATATATATATACATATATATACATATACATATATATGTGTGTATGTATGTATGTATACACACACACACACACACACACACATATATATATATATATATATATATATATATATATATATATATATATATGCGTGTGTTTATGTATATATGCATATATATATACATATATATATGTATATATATGTATACGCACACACATATATATACACACACATACACTCTCAATATATATATATATATACATACTTCCATGCCTGTTACTGTAACAGGCATAGACTTCTGTAAATCCTTAAAGACGGCAGAGCTAGAAGGCCTTAAAATCAATTGAAAATCTGAAGAACTGCCTATGGAAAATATACAATTCACTAAGAATAACACTTCTAAAACGGACTTCCCAAACTTCTCGTTCTTTTGTCCTCGACTTATAAACTTTATCAACACAATAACACCGGCTGCATCACTAATAAATAGCCCTTTCGGAAACCTAGATGCTCTGTGGGGAAAGCACTTTAAAAAGGGGTTGATTTAAGTGACATCCGAGAACATTGGCATCCTTTTGTATCAATATTGTTTCTATTAAATCAGCTATAAGAAATAAACTTTCATCATCATTGTTATAATTATGTGGTTAACTTCTATTCTTGATAACCGTTAGACTTAGAATCTCAGCTGCCAGAGGTACTTTTTGATAATGGCCTGGATGACACACTGACTGACTTTAAGCAGTTGCTAGTTGGCATTCATGGTACCATATCTCTTTTCTAGCTCAGTTGTACCAGTCGCTATGCCTGACAGTCATTCTATGGAATAATGATGATAAAACTTACGAAGTGAAGTTGTGAAGAATACAATCTGTAGATTCGCGCGCGCTCGTGTGTGTATATGTGTGTTTTATTTGTTAAAGTGCGCATGATTTTATGCCCCGTCATGGGTATACATGCCGAAGAATCTTGTGAAAATACAGAATCATGATCAAAATGCATCTCCCACCTGGTCATTAAGGAACATTACATAACAACATTCCATTGTAATGCGTTTGTTTACGAAGATCGCACGGGTACTAAAAATCAATACTACTTTACAATATCAGAAGCCACCTGCTATAAAGAATTCTTCGATAGTCTTTCTTTTATTTTCAATAATTTTACCTAAACTTGATTCTACTTTGAGGACGAAGTATAAAAAAGTCCGAATTAATTATCATTCTTGCTCAACGTAGCGGGAGCGTATAAGGAAACCGTGCCTTCCAAAGAAACCAGCAGAACAAGATTCTTGGGCCGTGTCAGAAAATATGTCTCGTAGCGCGGATGAACTACAGTGACTATCCAAAAATCTATCGGTTTAATATTCTTTATATAACTCACCATAAAATCAACATCTAAACAGGAAACTCAGATCATCAAACTATAGATATATATATAGATATCTAGACACATACAGCCTTTTTTCTTTAGCCATTGAGCACCACACATATAGCCGCTAGTCATCCCGTTGACGTCTATGCGTGTCTAGGCAACGCGGTAGCTAGCCTTCAGACAGATGATGGGATCGCTACTTGTGTGTTGAGATCTCCGTCTGTAGACATCAGCCAAGGACGTGTCTGTCACTGTTCGTCTGTGTTGTTTCTTCATTCAGCGCCTGACGGGAGGAGTCAACACCGCTGCAGAGTTGTCATCGACTGAAGCACATCTTCAAACATCACATGCGGTCGGTCGTGGTTGAGTTTCATACTGGTGTCTCCGCGATATGGATTATTCTCTTTGTAAATTTATGTGTGTGTGTAAGTTATTAGAATCGGATGTCTAGTTGTTTTTTTTAGGTTTTATTTTTCAATCAAAGTAACGAGTTGAGATGTGATTATGATAGTTGGTCCTTTTTTTCTGCAAAAGGCTTATATTGCTTGCCAAACACCACACGTACCAATATGGATTTTGCCATTTTTCCGTGACTTGTTTGTGGTATGACTGTGCGTACAATAGCTTTCATTCAAACAGCGTTTCAATTAGCTTTATTCAAAATAATTGTTTACTCGCCTTGCAGACCTGGCAAGCATTCAATGGCAGGTGTTGCATGACTTGGCAACCCCACCATCTAAGATAGACAACATTTACCTTTTTTTATGTTTGTACCCCGTCAATACGAGGCTAGAGAACCTAACAAAAGACAGGAATTTCTTTCAGAAATCTGTAAGCACTGTACTCACATCACGTCATTCCTTTTCTTATATATTGCTCTAGTAATGCTTAGTGTTTGGTATTTCTATCATGTCAATGGAAGGGATAAAATCTTGTCAGGTAACTTGTTCCGTGATCAATATAGTTGCACTCCTTCGTCAGGTAGTTCAAACAGGTGTGACTTACGGAGCCTGGGTAGTCATATAGCACATAGATTATAAAACCCGAACATGCTTTGTATTTATGTTCATGGGATTGTATGTGTGGAGAGAAATAAAGTTGTAAAGTATTTGGAAGGTGTGGTTATGATTGTGAATAACAATGTGCATATCTTTTAAAGTTTGAAGCTATCTCCAGGGCTCACAGAACTCAAAACTCATTTATGTGTAAACGAAAATGAATGAGAGAAGAGCACTACCTCGAAAAAAAAAAAAAAAATGAAATCCCGACCTTCGGAGCCCAAACAACCTTCTGTAAAATTCTGGTCTGTTCGACGACTTTTTACGTGGCGCTGTGAGACTGAAGGGGAAAAACATAACAGCAGATACCTCAGGAATGCACGGTTCTGATCGAACTTAGTGATACACTCAAATGATCACGTACGCATGTAAGAGTACTCGATCGCCGTATGGATACAGTTTCACATTCAAAAGATCAGTGTAACTTGACCCTTCATCTGAAATCCAATACGCAATTTCATCCCTTAAAAAACATATTTTTTTTTTTATCATGCGTAATGTTAGTACTGACCATACATCCCAAATTACGAAACCAAGCGACCTTCAACACCAGTTTCTAGAATAGGAAATAGGAACGCATGATAAACTAAGGAACCGAGAATTATGCGGGGCCGTAGTGTATGCTCGTACCCTCTCTGACCTCTTCCATACCTCACGCCCCTGCCTGTATTTTGGCTCCACGTCTTCAGTAATTTTGCCCTAGAATCCTTTTGCCTGTCTTGTCATCAGGGCTCCTAGTTGCCCGAAGGGAAACGGCTTTCGATCTGTTATGATCCTTAAAGCCTCTGGTCTGAGGGTTGGTGAGATCTCATACTTGACGTGAATGATAAGCCCAGTATACGCAGTCCCGGCTTCATTGCAATTCGAACGTGGCATAGCAGTCATTAGGAATTAATTCTCGATAAAGCATCATAACTAACGGTGATATTGTGCGCATAGATAGTAGTCTGAATCGCCATAGAATAGTAGTAGAGGTCAGCAAATCCCTAGGTCAACCTTGCCTTTTGCGAAGGACTTTCCCTCTGATCATCGCTCGTTCTCCTTACGTATCGCTACGGCCCGCAGCATACGTAGTGGGAGAGACCGAAGGAAGCTCGGGATGTCTGAAGGAATGATGCAAGTTGACCACGCATCCACCTGGCCGAAGGACGCTCAGACGTACTAACTGAAGGCCTTGGTGTGCAGAGGTGTGAAGTGCTCAGTAGTGGGCCGGCTCGGCCTTACCTCAGGCATCGGCCCTTCATTATGCCTAATGTTATCTCCTACAGTGGAAGTCAAGGTGCACTGCGGGAATTTCAGCCTCGTGTTGCTCTTGCTCTCTCTCTCTCTCTCTCTCTCATTTTATATACCTTCCTACTTATCCTTATG